>NC_089256.1:11033524-11368524 GCF_963930625.1 Muntiacus reevesi
GGAAAATGTAGAGCCCAGGTTATCCTAAGGCAGAGGTACATGGCATACATGGGAATATCACCAAGTTAAAGGTGAAAGTGAAAGTAGCTCAGTCGTTGCAGACTCTTTGCAACCCCATGTGGCCTTGGCTTAAAGGAAATTCCCCAGCCCTCCATGAGCTCTAGTGGACCTATAACTTAGCTGTGGCCAAGTCATAAACCACCTCTTTCTCAGAAAACTGAAGAACTGAAGGGTCAGAGAGCTAAAAACAACACAAAAACAAAACAAGCACAGCTACTCTTCCAGCAAGACCCAGGATGAAGCATTTTCCAAGTACTACAAACTTCAGAGTGGACTTTGAACTGTGATGAAACCAGATGAAGATGTGGAAATGGAAACCAGGCAGATTCTTAGTGGCGTCACCAAACTTCTTAGACAATTCAAAGCAGGTGGGCTCAGTTATTTATGCTAATGTGCACAATGGCCAGATAAACATAAGTTAATTCCAAATGGGCTTCTATGAAAGGTTCCTAGAAAGAGTTCCAACAGAGGATAACAAAACAGAACTGTCCAGAAAGAGTGAAGACTTGGAATCAAACTTTTAAGTCAGAAGAGACTGCCATCTAAGATGATAAAGTATCAAATCTAGAAAGTCTAGTTAAAGCAGCATGGACTAATCAGTCAAGCAGACTGTAGCACAAGGAGGTCAGGGAGAAAGAGCAGGTCTGGCAAGGAAAAAGGATCTACAAGAGCCCTGAACCTGTTATGTCAACACTTCAGTCTCAAAGTGTCAGTCTCAGGGCACACACTTGGGCCTTCCCACTTGGGGCCACTTACATAAGGTCCAGCTCCTCATCTACATTATCTTTTTAAAAGATGAGCCCTGTGAACACAAGATCAGATGACAGTGCAGTTTACTGGCTTTGGAAACGAGGTAAAGGCTGGGAGGATGAAAAGGGGTTAAGAGATAATGAAGTAAACACTAAAGTGAGTTAAGTACAGCCAGCTGATCTGGTAGACTGAGTAGTATTTGCATCGGACTGGGGAGGGATCTATTATTCCTACAAGTAGAATATCAAACTTCTCCTAGGTTTTAGGATGTGAGCATACTGATTTTGCCACAGAATACTTAACTAAAGGATATGCTGCCATGCATATCATGGAAATGTTGAACACTTAATATTTATAACTCCTGAGTACATCCTCATGCCGTTACTCCTTTATTAAAACAAAGCAAAACAAACAAAACCCCCCAATAGTACATGGCCTGCCATGAATCAAGCAAAGGCAGCTGCAGTGCCAGCTCTTAACAGGTTCAACTGGAAACCTGACCCTCCTACTGCATTCTTCTGCATGGCATTAATGGCAGCAGACATAACTCTCTGAAAGAACTAAATGAATTTATGGCTGTTAATTTTTACTTGAATAATGTTCAAATCTACACAGGTTTTAGAAATAAACTCTACAAAGGTTTTAAAATCTATAGAGGTCTTAGAAATAAACTTCTTTATTGACAATGAGGTCTTCAAAGTTCAGAAAGATTAAGTCACTGATTCAGGTTCTCTAGGCAAATTTGGGGCAGAGCTGGCAAGTCAACTCCACCTGATTTTCTGACTTCTAGTTTGAGGTCCTTTCTGCTCACTGTGCTTAAGGATGAGATATTTGCTTAGCCTCAGTTATGAAGTTGAGGCCTGAGTTTGAAAATTAGAAATGAAGAGAACTTAAAAGTCTTCAGGGTTGTAGGAACTATAGATTACATATTGACATCCTAGGCCAATAAAGATTAGCACATACTATATAAGGCAAGAGAGGGCACTGTTAATAAGCTAGACAAAGAAAACAGAAAAGGTCCAATTCACAACACCTACACGAAAGAAAAATGACAAATCATTCAGCCTGGGTTGGGAGTATAAATGCCAAAGGTCAGAGAGGTTGCAAGTCAATGAAGAAAAGTTAAGAAAACACCGTGAAGAAACCATCAGAGTGAGTTCCACTGACTGTGAAATTCAATTCCCTTATAATCTGATCTCCATTCTAGAATCAAGACCCAGCTTCAGCAGATACCAACTAAACAGACTAATATTCTACTGTACTCAGGGTGCAAGCCCTATGTGCTCTGGATGAGACCTGCAGGTTTTCCCCAACTACAGCCTATTCTGTCATATTTTTGCCACTGCTCCAATACAAGATTTTTTGACATTTTCCTCCAGCAAATATTTAAAGAATAAAGGGTAATTTTTACCAGAGACTTTTTTTTCTCTAAAAGATACACAGTTTCTCTAAGACAGATTACTAATGAAAACATTATATCCTGGAGTCTCAGTAAACATTTTACAAAGCATTTCTTCCCTTCTCTCAGTCTTCCATTGCTCTTCATTTGCACATTCATACCAAACTTCTCTAACTCCACAATCTTGGGAGGCAGGGAGTTTGGGGAAATAGTATACGTCCTCTCAGCCAGAGAAGTTGAAAAACCAAACATGATAAGAGTTGATCTGCAGGGCCTCCTTTTGGTCCTTTCTCTTGAAAGCATTGAACTAAATTAACATCTAAGCTCTCCTGCAGGTCCAAGCCTGGGAACAGTATCACTGCTTTAGGAGTGGAGGACAAAGAGGGGCTTCTTAGGGTGGGCCTTCTGTATTTCATTCTTGCTTTTAAGTCTCTTTAAGTGGCATTTTGTAATTTCTACCTCTGGACCTTTTTATCTTCTTAAAGTGAAAGTAGTTCAGTCATGTCCGACTCTTTGTGACCCCATAGATTGTAGCCCACAAGGTTCCAGTGTCCATGGAATTCTCCGGGCAAGAATACTGGAGTGGGTAGCTGTTTCATTCTCCAAGGGATCTTCCCAACCCAGGGACTGAACCCAGGTCTCCCACACTGCAGGCAGATTCTTTACCGTCTGAGCCACCAGCGAAGCCCAAGAATATTGGAATGGATAGCCTATCCCTTCTCCAGGGAATCTTCCCCACCCAGCAATTGAACCAGGATCTCCTGCATTGCAGGCAGATTCTTAACAGCTGGGAAACTTCATTTATGTTAAGTGTTTAAGAGAAACACTCAAAAGTTCTAAACTTTTCTATACTGTAGAGAAAAAAATAGGAGAACTCTCTTGGCCCAAACTGTCCTTCTCTTGAAACCAAAAATATAAATACAGTGTGTGAGAAATACTTATAACATCTAAAAATAGATAAACACTTCCTCAGTCAAAAACATATTTCTCTATATATGAGTTCAATTTTAAAAGTTCAACCACTAACTTTATGGCAGAACAAAACCTAAACAGTTGCTGAGTTACACTTTTATTTTAGCACATAGACAAAACCATTATAAGTGACTATTCAAACAACAGAACTAGAAACTTCCCCTCCATCTCCTACTGTTTTTCTGGGGTCTGAATGATGTGCTGCCCCAAGAACCATGCAACACAATGGCTTGCTCAGCCCCTGCTCCTCAGAACAAAGCTGTGCACACAACAGTCTTAAATATCCTACAGGCTGGCTGGCTGACTTCTGATGTCCAGACATACACAATTTACTCAACAAATACAAGCATAGCTATCTATCAAGTACTGCGTTTATGGAGCTTACATTCAGGTTATGAACATTATAGCTTGATAAGAGATAACCACTAAAAGAAGATTTCAAAATGCTGCCTCAAGTTCAAATCTATTCCATAAGGAAGCTGTCTACAAAATAAAATTCTGAGGTGACATCATTAACTCTGGATGCTTCCTTTCCAGAATATTAATTTACAGTGCAGTCATATCAAGATAGTGGCCTTGGAAACTAACATCTTCAATGGATGCAGAAGGAAAACAGATATGGAGATCTTTCAGTTCTTAATATCTTAGAAGGGAAAGATGAGAATGCTTTTAAGTAAACTTCTTTATAATATATAAACGGACTTCAACTACAGCCTTATTTTAATCATATCTCAGTGGATCACAGCAAAACTGACTTTCAATGTAGATGAGACTTTTTACACATACAAGAGGCACTAGAATTACTACACAGCAATTTAGTGTCTCATTCCTTAACTGCTTTAAATTGTAGGCTCCCACAAGCTACACACGAGTCTAGTGCTTCATTCTTGGGAATACAGGAGGAGGTATATCATAAATGCCACATGAATAAACGGATGTGATTAATGCATCTCATTAGCCACTCTGTACCAAAAACTACGTGAGAGAAAAAACACATTTTCTGAATCTTATACTTTGCAACCACTTAATACAGATGATTAAGTTTTCTGAATTCATAGCACTTTTTTTTTCAGACTATCACACATCTCCCAGTGAAATTTCTTGCCATTTCATAATTTGGCTTTAGTGGGCATTTAACTTTAGATGAGTAAAGTAATGAAGTGGTTAACAGCAAGGCTTTGGAGTGAGAGAGCCTGGAACACAATTTAGGGGCTACCACTTATTGGCTGGATGGTCTTGGTCAAACCACTTGTTTCCTGATCTGCAACAGCTTAACTTACAAGGTTGTATAAGGTTTAAGGGAGATAATGTGCTAATGCACCTTTATCAGCACAGTGCCCAGCACACAGTAAGTGCTCAATAAATGGTGGTTCTGCTAAGCTTGGTTTCGCAAACAGATTATCTCTTGATGTAAATGTCTGAATTACATGATTTTTACATGCCCCCATACCACCGTGCTGCAGTCCATGGCGTTGCAAAGAGTCAGACACGACTGGGTGACTGAACACCACCACCTAATACAATGCTTCAAATGTAGTAAAGGCTAAATAGATATTTACTTAATAATGGAACTGGATGGATCTTAATTTTTCTCTTTGGCAAGGTGAAAAATCTTATTCTGACAACTTTGCTAATCAATACACAGAATCTAAGGTTTCCCACCATAACCAAAAGCCATAATTACCATCCAATTTGTCTGGGATCTGTCACATGCCAAAATCATTCAAACAAGGGAAACAGCATGTAGGACAGCATCCAGTGACAATATCATACTGTCAACACTTGACAACGCCTCTCTTTCAGGAAGTCAGACAATTGATCTCCAAGTTCCCCCCGCCTCTCCTCTGGTTTTGGTAGGGCCCCATTTCGTTCTACAGTCCGGTAAAAAAGGCGAATGAGAAATACAGTTTTTCATCAAACTGGTTTATGGGTGTTTCTATTTAGCGATGCAGTTTTAGTACACGGTGGGCAAAGTTTTTCTGCAAAGGGTCAAACAGTAAACTTTTAGGCTTTGTGGGCCATGTGATTGTGCAGAAGAGCCACAGGCAATGCATAAACAAATCAACATGGCTATATTCCAATAAAACTTGATAGATATTTCATCAATTATACCTCAATAAAGCTGAAAAAAGATACAGAGTAAGAAAAACTTTATGGACACAAATTAGAATTTAATTTACTTTTCATGTCAGGAAATATTACTCTTCTTTTGGTTTTCTTCTTCCAACCATTTAAAAATGCAAAAACCATTTTTAGCTCACAGGCTACAGAATTATTACACAGGTGATAAGTACCCACAGGATATAATTTGCTGACTCCTGTGCTAGCATCAATATAGGGAAGTGTGAAGCACTGATTCTGGTTCTTCATCACAAACTCAATCTTCTCAAGGTCTGCTGCTGCTGTTGCTGCTGCTGCTAAGTCGCTTCAGTCGTGTCTGACTCTGTGCAACCCCATAGAAGGCAGCCCATCGGGCTCCTCTGTCCTTGGGATTCTCCAGGCAAGAACATTGGAGTGGGTTGCCATTTCCTTCTCCATTCTCAAGGTCTACTTCTCCACAAGTATTTTATCATCCTGAACAATTCATTCATTTCCAGATAGAACATTCTTGAAAATCCAACCAAGTCATTAATTTTAGCTCTACACAAACCATAATATGGTCTTTAATATACACCGTATTTTAGCCCATTTCTTGGTTTATTAGACATCTGTCTTAATCATAAACAACTAGTGAAACAACCAGTCTGTACTTCTTATTTAAAAAAATAACAAGAACTGTAATTCAATGATTTATGCAACTATGATTCCACAAAAACAGTATAACTCTCAATTTTATGTCTCTATTTAATGACACTCTAAACTATAAGTTCATTACTTGATTGTATAAATACCTCTATTCTGTATATAGCATTTTTGCTCCCAGGTTTGCTTCTTTCAGTATGTTGAAGGCCAAGGGTCTTAATACTGTGGGCAAATGGCAAAACCTGGTCCTGTCATGGTGAACTCTTTACAAATACTTACCATCATGAATCAATGTTGCAGAGTTCATTTAAAATTCTGTAGTAGATTAGCTTTCAGATGATAACTAACAATTTAACCACAGATTAAATCAAGTAATTCTGAATTCTGAATGAATTTGTTGTTATTCAGTAGCAGAACCAAGTCCTGAAGGGTGCTATTTCTGTGATACCGTCGAAAACCTTCAAATGTTCAAGGCATTTGTTTCAACATGCAGACTAAGGTTTAGAAAGAATTCTCTGCATCTGCCTGATTTCATGGCAGAGATAAATACAGAATTTTGACAGTGTACGTTTTAGATAACCATTTAGAATTACTGAACTTCACAAAATATTTAAAAATATAAACTCATGGTACAATTATACTGTTATACAGAAGACGAACAATAAAATCAAGCTACAACAAATGATTTTAAAAGTTCAAAGTGAAGTGCTTATTAAATTTTTGAGATATTTGAAAGATAGTAAGAAAAACTGGCCTAAATTTACAAATATACTTAAAAATCATATAACTTCAAAAACACAGAAGATTTACATTTGTTCAAAATTTGAATATGTGCATTTGCGACATGGTTTCAGAAGAATGATGACTCTTTGGAGAAATGACATCTAAGGCAATCATAGACAGTAATAATTAATACTTAGATAAAGTTAGATAGAATTTGGCCTCCTTACTTTGCTCAAGACATCTACTACCTATGATTTTAACCAATTATTGATTTATATTGTAAATACGATTTCATTCCAAGAAAATCAAAAGTGTATTTGTGCTTCAGAGGGCATGGTATAGCAACAAGAAAGTCTTGAGAATTGAGTATTTTAAATATATTTTAAAATATCACTATAAGAGTAGGAAGACAACTTAGTAATAAAAGATAAACTAAGGAAAGAACCTATGCTTCTGAATTATAAATATTCTTTTTACTAAAACAAATAACTAGTAGTCTTAGAAATTTATAGCATAAAAGCAGTCTTCACTATAAGCCTTTTTATTTATGCCTCAATATCATTCAATTTTTTCCCCTAATACACTTAGAAATATATTTATCTTTAATCTTCCAATAAAATTATTCATGGAAGGTATTCTAACAAATGCTTCCATTTACTAAGCACCTACATGCACCATGTTAGATATTTCAAATACATTATATCTCAAACTAAAATGTCCCTGCAGATAAAACTTCCTCTGCTAGGAAAAAGAGGGTATAAGACAAAGTCTCAATCTTCTTTGCTTTCCTTTCCTCATTTTTCTCTGCCTGTACTTCTCAAAAAAATTGTTCAGTTTATGAAGAAAATATATCTCACCCTTGGCTACCTTCTTCACACATGTTCTGTAAAAAGCACTGTGACTAGTCTTTTTCCCCTTGCAAAGAACAGAAAATTAAGATTTCATGTTTTTGATTCTTGAAGCTAGAACAGGCATTTAGAAAACATCAAAATATTATTCATTTCCAAGTTGATTCAAGGATAGGTCCACTGATATCACCATGTCCACTTTAGTTGGTTCCAAATAATTCTTTGAGCCCCTGGCAAATTCTTACTGGCATTTCCTTACTTTTCTCTGACTTTCTAAGGTTTTATTATAAATTCTGAATATTAAGGCTATGTCTTTACTTCTCTTTATCACACCTGCTGTTTTTTCCCCCTCTCTCCACCCATCTGACATTATTCATACAATGTAGGGCAGTTCAATCAATCTATGTAGAATTAAATTACTGATCTTCATTAATTATGATTTTCATAAAAATCTGATGTTCATTAATTGGGAATTATTTTATCCAGTTGTATATCACTTTACAGACTAGGTTGATTTCTAAGAATTGGGCTAATTTCTATAAACCAAATCATACTTTTATCCCTAGGGGAAAAAATTGTGCAGATTCATGTTTGTGAGTGCTATACATCTTTAAAAATCACACATTTAGAAAGGAAAAAACTAAGAAATGGTAAAAATTATTTAAAAATTAAACAAGTACCATATCATAAAACATGTTCTCTTTGATCTGTATCAAAGTAAGCAAAAGACATGCCCTTGGAATTGTCTGCCTCTTGAAAATAGAAAATTTTTATATCCTCTCTATGCTAAGTATAGTGAAACCCCGTGCCTATATGATCAGATGTAGGTTTTCTCTATTTTAAATCTCCTCTCTTCACATACCTGTAGAATTGCTAGTAAAGTTATGAAAGTTCTTAATGCAGAGAGGCCCATTTATAATACAATTAACAATGGTTAACAATGCAATTTTGCAATATGGTTCAATTATCTGCTTGTCTTTTTTTTTTCCCATTCATCCACTTATTCTTCAAATACTAGTTAAGTGTCAACTATGTACTCAACAGTATTGTAGATGCTGGGAATACAGTGAGGAACAAAATATTTTAAAAATCCCTGCCCTCGTGGGGCTTACAGTCTAGTTCCTCAAAGGGGGACCTCTAGCTAAAATAAAAGTATTCAAAATCCAAGAGGAAAGCTTTCTGAAAGGCTCCATTAGTCTGATATCTCAAAGGAGCAAAAGGTACAATAAGTACTACATTAACATTTGTAACGTGTTTTATTTTTTTAATTTTTTTACGTGTTTTATTTTTATAAAAAATAAAAATAACATCTAGTGAAGTTTATTAATTTCCTTAAATTTTAATTTATTCCTATTTAATATACTCCTAATTTTCCTCAATTTACACTTCCTAGCTGTTTCTGTTAACTTCTATAACCTCCTTGAAGAAAATAAGAGAGACAATCCTTTTAAATTTCCAACGTAATTGATGATCAATAGGTACCAATCAAGAGATGGTCTTCAAAAAAGCAATTCTTTGTTATAAAACAATGGACTTCACAATTATGGGACTGTTTGCCACTGCTGCTTCTGCATGACTTAACCAACTGACTGGGGTTTTGACTGGGATACCAGTACTTGAAATAATTTGTTCGTTTCCTAACTTCTTTGTTACCATCCCATTAACTGAACTTATACTTCTTAGACAGCATTACTATGTGGTAACTAGACTTTCCCCATGGCAAAGATTACCTGGCATTTTACTTAATTTTCACCTGGCACAGTTGTCAGTGCAGGCACTGATAATGTGCTCTGGACCCTTCTTTTACCGAGCTCTCAATTCCTACTCTGCCCTTGCTTTCTCTAACCAAAATTGTGAATTATCTAAGTTTAATATGGCCAGGCCACATCTGTTGTCAAGCTGAGCAGTCCTTCATCTTTTCTTGGGCTTCTTCTCCCTCTTCATGTCACAGCTAATGGTAATGTTTTCCACTTTCAACGCAGGACACTTTCCACCCTCTTTCACTGACAGGACATCATAGGAAATCAGGGAATTTGTAGGTATGCCACAGTGATAAAGGATGCCAAGCTAGGAATAAAGATACCAACTTTGTTCTGCATAGGATACCGAAAGATCCTATTAAAGGAAATGTCACTCTGCATATGATTTCTGCATTTTTATTTCTATATTTCTCTCTATATATTCATTCAACAATATTCATTGAGTGCTTATAAGGTTCTGGGACTGTTACACAGTTAGTTACTTTAAATGGGAACACACCAACACTGCTTCAAAGCATGACTGGTAAATCTCTGGCCTATAGGTCATATTCAGTCTTCAGCTTAATTTTGTGTGGCCCAGAGAGAAGGTATCAAGAAATGAAATCACAGCAGGCCTTAAGAAGTCTTTAGAAGCAGTAAGATAGAGAGAACCCTAATTCCATGGAGAGAGGAGGCCTGTGTCTTTCTCCTTTACTTCTGTGTACACCTCTCACTGTCTCTAGTTTTCTCTTCTTCATTCTCCCTCATTTCCTCAACTGGTCATAAAAAGTCAATGGGATGTATGTTACTTCCTATATTTATTGAATTGCATTACTATCTTCAATTTAAAGGGCAGACCAATCAGACACCTCTTATTTGTATCCTGGAGCAAACATAAAGCCTTTTTGTTGCTTTTGTTTGGGGAGAGGGAAAAGGAGAGGGTGGAAATAGGTCTATAGTCCTTGTAATCTCTTTCAGAGGTTACCTACTAATTAACACAGTAAACTAAAATTCCATCTTGGCATGTATGAAAATTGCATTAAAAAATAAAACAATAATAAACATTGTACTTCAAGAATCTACACCGAAAAATGAAATACAATCAAAGTTCATTAAGGCATAAGTATAAAAAGTAAATAAAGTAAATAAAAATCTATCCAAATAATTATTTCAACAAAAAATAGAATAGAAATAAATGCATTCAAAGGAAGAGTTATCATTTATCATTTTTTATACACTGAAAATAAGAATTCTCCACTAGGAACTGTTTTCATGCAGATTTTATCACAAAATTATTTTATGTTTTTCAGTTTACAATTTCTCTCTTCAGTAGTTGCTATGAACTGTAAATTATTCACTTAATTCCCCAGAAATTAAATATCTTCCTAAAAACCCTATAGAATCCCCATTACATCAGCATACCACAGTATCTTTTCTTCAGCACACACAAAAAAAACTATAATAATGATAACTTATTCTTTATTTGTCATCTTTCTACAGAAATTATCAGGATTTAGCCTTACCAGGAAATTATACACATTATAAATACAAGTTTAGACTACTAATCACCAGACTGTTACGTTGTATTTCTAGAACACGATATCACAAATTAAAGTCATTAATTCCAAAACAACAGTTTATTAACAAAAAAGTACAAAGAAGTACAAATGGACATCCTATTTCCCCCTCATTATGGTCCATCTATCTATCTCCCTTTCAGTCCATGGCATGGCCTTCTTGAGCTAAAAGAATGGGTAAAATACTTCTCTTTCCATTGGGCCCTACTAAACCACCCCCAAACAAACCATTATGTATTTAAGTTACACAGTCCATGTCAATTTTTTAAAATGCTTTATCTATATGAATTGCCATAAAAGCCTCTCCCCTTGGCAACATACCATGTTTCTAAACTGAATGAAACATATGAACATCAATATCCATAAATCATGCTTAGACAGAGGGAATATCATATCACTAGTATGTCTGCCTTGAAGTAACAGTTTACAAATTAAAGCTTAGAGATGTTGAAAAGGATTTTCATAGGTATTTGCTAAAACATATCAGGTCAAAACATCTTGTTAACCGAACTAAATTGAGGTACATGGAAAACATTCAGCTTAGTTGTGTTTTCTGCACAGATTTTAAATCAAAGCTACTTACATATCTAATCTTACTGCTATTAATTTCAATTTTCTCCAATAGTGGTCCAATTTATTTTAATAAACCTAGAGTTAATTCCATACTTCTCTCTCTACAAGCCCAAAGTACCTCTCTAAATCATTTTAAAGTTCCAACACTTGTGATTTCTCCCTCAGGGCTCCTTAAAATACCAATACAGGATGGGAAGATTTAGTAAACTGCCACATTTTGCTTTCTGCTATGGTTCATCAAGACAGAACATATGAATTAATTTACTGATGTTCCTAAAGTTTTGTGTATAATTTATTATACATTTTTTTGTGTAGTAAGCTCCAGGCTTTTGGTCTGCAGAGGAAGCCAGATCAGAGCTTACAATACTTGACTCCCTGCTTAGAACTATTCTCATGAAGACCATGAGCTCAGTGTTGGACTAGACTGCAATAACATAAGGTGCTATACCAGTGACACATTTTTGGGAGCTGGAAAATTCAGATGACCACTCACTAAGCATAAAATCATTATTCCACAAAGATTTTATTCACATCAAACTTGCACAGTAGCAAAAAAAATCAAAACATAACTAAGCCACATATCAAAGAACAATATACAATAGAGATTTGAATTTCTCAATGGCATTGGAAAGGATTTCCATAAATAACATTTACAATTCTAGTGTTAGGTCTTTCAAGGTATCTGAAGCTTCACAGTGCTAGAATTGATTTTTATCAGAACACATGCAAAAATGTGCAACATAATAATCCATATTAATGACACAAAAAAGCACGCCGGTTATTTGTCATTCCAGCACGGCCATGCCACTCTATGTTCTAAAAAAAACAAACAACCCCCCAAATCCGGGTCCCATTCATTCTTCAATTATGCCTTTAGTCACTCTGTTTTATTATATTCAAACAGTCACTGTTAGTGCTCTTCACCACGACTTTCAGGTTGACGTCACTCCCTGCCTGCTGGCTGTCAGGACTGGGGGACGCCCCTCTCCCAGACTCACCTTCTTCCGGATGTCTTCATCATTTGCTCCGAGAGAGGCATAGAGCTTGAATGCAGCCTGGCGAAGTTCATGAGCATGCTTTAAGTCATGATCAAGCTACAGGAGGAAAAAAAGATGTGTTCCAACCCAATCCACAAATTAAATTTTCAATAAAACTAACAGAGTTGAAGGGGAAAAAAATGCTTAGCAGTTACTAACATATTAGTGCTGGTTATTTTGGGGTTTGGCTCACATATGACTGAGACCTTGCTGTGTCTGTGTCAGGAAGACCTGGAATTCTTGCAGTTTGCTTCTGTCTAAAATGTGGTAACACTGATATATGAAAAACCTTTGTGATCTTTGAGCCCTAAAAATTCAATGTTTCTTTAGTGGCACCGATGCTTGCTTGCACCAGTTGGTTTTTTTTGGCCATGGCATATGGAATCTTAGTTCCCCAACCAGAGATTGAATCTGTGCCCCCAGCAATTGAAGCATGAAGTTCTAACCACTGGGCCGGCAGGGAATTCCCCAACCAGCTCTTTGAAATGCTCTCACAAACACGGCATACTCAGGCCTTTCCAGCCCTAGAATATAGCTGATAACTTGAGTGCTGCTGCAATCTTTGAGAAGGTTTTCCCAAACATCAATAGTGCTAGCCAAATTTTAGCATTTAAAAAGCTTTTTGAAGCAGGAAAATCTTTGCAAAAATACTTAATAAACAACAGAAAATGGTAATCATTACTATCTGTCTATTGCAGCTATCTGACAGTTGTTTTCAGGAGACTTTTTGGGATAAATTTATTAAAATTACGGGTATGATATAATTAATGCTGTCTTTCACATACATAATTGGCTTTCTCAGTTATCAGTTCTTCCAAGTACCTGATTTATCACCAAACTACCGAAAAGATAAAAAAGAAGTATGTTCTTAGGACACTTTCAGTGACTAAATTACGAACCAGTAAATTTATAAGGCATAATAAATAATCGCACAACTAAGAGATATAACTTACTTATCCAAATGACAGCAACTTTTTCCAAATGAGTTGCCTTGGAAAACTTCACCCTTATGCAAAGATGTAGGTGTTGTTCATAATATTCTGAGACCCTCTTTTGAAAATTCCTAAAGAACTGAATGGCATACTAGCAAGAAAACCTTGACAATAACAGAGTTTCATCAACTAAGAGAGTTTTAACTGTCATTGGTGTGTGAAGGTGGAGAAACCCAGCTGGGTAATGTCATTTAGAGTAACAACAAAAACTCCACAGTAAAAAAAAACTGAAACTCAGATGGGGTGGTTCTAAAGGCAATTCTTAAGCGTAGCTCCAAAAATATCTTGATCAAAGCAGGCACAGATGGTTTATGGGAGGAATCTCCCAATATACAACATTCATTTTGATGTGTAAGGTCTAAAATATGTGTTCTTATGTCTTAACTACTTTCCAGTCATAACTCACTAGAATACTGACTTGGACTTAAATAAAGTATCATGAAAATCACACATTTATTAACATGCAAAAAGTCCCTTTTCAGTCTAGTATCCACACTTGTATGTCAGAAACCACTGGATACTCTCTCATCAAAAATAAAGATGACAAAACAAACTAATATTCAAGTTTAGGAGATTTTTAAAAGTCATTATTATTCCAGTTTTACTGTGATGGAGAAACCCTAGGAGAAGGGATAATCTATATACCAGTTAAATGTTTTGCATATATGTAGGCTAGAAGTTCTTATAACTGTGTCTTCACTCTCATATCCATCAAAGTGTTCTATTTGCCTTGCTGGGATCGTCAACTAAAGGGGTTCAAGAGGCTACAGTTAGGACTTGCTCATGTATCTTTGTACTGGGAAGTACTGTGCCAGTTTGAGCAAGTAGTCACAGGGAAAACAGACAAGGCAAGCTGGTTCAATATAACCTACCGCTTCTACTAGAAAAACAAAACTATTGAAGGAAGTGAAAGTGAAAGTGAAAAGTGCCTCAGTCGTGTCTGACTCTTTGCAACCCCGTGGATTATACAGTTCATGTAATTCTCCAGGCCAGAATACTGGAGTGGGTAGCCTTTCCCTTCTCCAGGGGCTCTTCCCAACCCAGGAATTGAACCCAGGTGTGCCACATTGCAGGTGGATTCTTTATCAGCTGAGCCACGAGGGAAGCCCAAGAATACTGGAGTGGGTAGCCTATCCCTTTTCCAGTGGATCTTCCTGATCCAGGAACTGAACTGGGGTCTTGTGCAATGCGGGTGAATTCTTTACCAACTGAGCTATATTGAAGGAAGAGTAGGCACAAAACTTTAATATATAAAGGGCAGAGTACATTAATACAAATATCAATGAAAGTTATTCTAGGCCCTTTCTGAGACAGAGAAAGGTACACCCTTAATAGTTTGTTTTATTTTCAGTGTTAAATGACAGAAGAACAGTTGCCTACCAGATGAAATTTTTTGGAACCCGAGGGCATGGGAGAGGTCAAAAGAATAGTTTTAAAAATTTACCACTGGGACCAGAGGCATCAAAAACACAGCCACATATGTGACACAGTACTGGTTACTATTTAAGGGGCAATGCTCTCTCTACTATGACCTCCTTAAATAAATCTTCTCTAGCAGAATGTTTATCTCTCATTCTTAGAGAAGTGCATATAACAAACAGGTTGAGAAAAATAAAGCCAAAAAGAATATCTACCATCCCAAGGAACTGATAGTTTGAGAAAAACTTAACACAATTTGGTCCTTGATACTTTTAGGTGGTGCTTTACTGTCAACTACCAGGCCCAAAACACAGTATGAAACTGCAGAAAAGAGATGGCAAAAATTGGAAGAAAAGATAGGAAAAAACAGTGGCAGAGAGTCAAATAAAGCCACTCAGTCTCCTGGAACAGAACATTACCTTTGTTCTAAAGAATGAGAATATAGCAACAGAGATGATTCTGGAAGCTTGAAAAGGATTAGAGGATGTGGATATAACGTAAATAACATTAGCTTAGAGACCCTGCTATTTTGGGGCTAGGTGGGAATCAGGGATGAAATTTCTTGATTACCTCCTTACTAAAAAACTGAATTCAAAAACTCACAAAGCAACATCATCTTCATTACCAAAAGTAAAAGATTTCTTTATTTAAAAGAGCTTTGAACTGTAATTTATCAAGTGGTTCAAAGTGGTGAACAGTAAGAAAATCTTTTTAAAAATCCCTCTCTTGAGCTGCTGAAAAGGAAAAGAGAACATACCCTTTTAATATCAGTGATGGCACTCACAGAGCTGGGATACTTGAAGTAATCAGCAAGCATGGCAATGAGGTGATCAGTAATGCTAGCAATTCTCTGCAGCTCAACATCTGGTTCAATCAGATAGGCGAGTGTCTCAGCTCCTTCAACTCTCTCCTCTAGTAACCTCTCCTTACTGCACATTCGAACCAAACAAGGCAATGTCTGGAAGGAGTGAAATTAATTATTTGCTTTTTTTGGTAAAGGGAAAAGCACGATGGAGATCATATAGTAACTAAATCAACCCAATGGTTTTTACTGGGAGTCATGTTTGTAATCAAATATTTCAATAAAGACTTTCAGAGAATAAAAGGATTTTTTTAAATGTAAAAACAAAATTCAGTGCGCATTAATCATTTACACTGGCACACAAAACTCACATATATTCAAAGCACTTTAGGCTTTTGTGATTGATGAGACTGAAGCTTTATCATACAACCTTACAAAAGACATTTAAGAATCCCTAATATATCACTGCTGATGCTTCTGCTCTGTCTATGTACTTATTTACCTAAAATAATTCAGCACTTTAATTAGGAAAAATTTTGCCTTAGAAAAAGCATGCTATCTTTTCCTTGTGCTCAGTTGCTCAGCCATGTCCAACTCTTTGAGACACCATGGACTGCAGTCTGCCAGGCTCCTCTCTCCATGGAATTTTCTGGGCAAGAATACTGGAGTGGGTTGCCATTTCCTACTCCAGAATCTTTTCCTTAATGAGTGTGATATGGCTGGGATGACTTTCAATTTTTTGTTTAGAGATTGCAAAAACAAAACACAACTTTAAAAATTCAGTGATCTTCCCATTGCTCAGATTCTACCAGTTCTCTAATCCAAGTAAAATGCACCAATCACAGTTCCTTGGTTCTCCAAAGAACTCCCTGGAATGACTGTGATATCAGTTTTACTTCTGAGGTCCTTTGAAAATCTTCACTTGGTAATTAACCTACCTTAAGATAAAGATACGGAGAAGGCAATGGCACCCCACTCCAGTACTCTTGCCTGGAAAATCCCGTGGATGGAGGAGCCTGGTAGGCTGCAGTCCATGGGGTCGCTAAGAGTCGGACACGACTAAGCGACTTCACTTTCACGCATTGGAGAAGGAAATGGCAACCCACTCCAGTGTTCTTGCCTGGAGAATCCCAGGGATGGGGGAGCCTGGTGGGCTGACGTCTATGGGGTTGCACAGAGTTGGACATGACTGAAGTGACTTAGCAGCAAGATAAAGATAAAGACAGTGCTAAGTCATGTCCAACTCTTCCAATCCCATGAACTGTATGTAGCCTGCCAGGCTCCTCTGTCCATGGGGTTCTCCAGGCAAGAATACTGGAGTAGGTTGCCATTTCCTTCTCCAGGGGAACTTCCTGACGCAGGAATTGAACCCAGGTCTCCCACATTGCAAGCAGAAGCTTTACTGACTGAGCTATGTGGGAAGCCCTACATTAGGTTCTCATTAAAAATATCCCATGTTTATATTTCTAAGGCTGAAGAATTAACTTCAAAGGTTGATGTGGAAACTGAAATGTTAGAATTATGTGAAGCTTTCCTCTACAACCACAGTCAACTATGTTTTGTTCTAAGTTCCTATCGTAGCTTTACCACAGAGTTCAACACTTCATTGTTCACTATCAGTTTCTTATCAGGCTGGTTCCATCTTTAAGATACAACCCTAGGCTTCCAAGAAGAAAGCCTTATTCTTATATTCCTTTGAATAGTTACCAACATTTATCAATACCATAAATTCATGGATTATTGAATTTAATGCTCACAACTACTACCCAAAGAAGAAACTATTAACCTAGTTTATCAATGAGAAAGAGAAGTAGGGATAGAGCAGTTAAGTAAGGATGTAGAAGCACTCAGTGCTCTATGCAGGGCTACCTACTTAGCACTCCTCAGACCTCATTACATCAACTGTCTGCTTCACCAAAGACCAAAGGAAACATTAATCTTAACGGTCTTTTATCCTTGGGTCTATTTTGAACACAGATAATGAGAGATTTCACACTCATAAAATGACACACTATTTACAATTTTTCTGTTCTTTAAAATTAATAAGAAGTTTAATGCATTTAATCTATTATTATTATTCTCAATAACACTTGTGGGATAGATGAGCAGGAGTTATTGCTTCCATTTTCATAATTAGGAATCTGAGGCACCAAAAGAATAAGGGATGTGCCCAAGGCTACCAACCCAGTCACTGGTGGAAGTGCTAAAACCAGAATCCAGGTCTTAGGACATTTAGGGCTAGTCTTTCATCTGGGTTTTTCTGAGTTCTAGTTGCATCTGACACACCACAATAATGATGACTGCTTTCAAGTGTTATTTACTTATTCTTTCTCATTATGCCTTTTTATTATCTGCCATGAGGGTGAAATTAAGTCTTCATATGAAGAGTTAGCAAGCTGCTTGCCTACAAAACTGTGTTGAAAACAATGAAAATTAAGTATTAAAATATATTTTCTATTTAACTTGAATCTTATGTATTTTTATAGTATTTACATCCTTCTAATTACCATAAAAGTGAAAAAAGTTTGACAAGTAAAGATTTACTTTGACTTTCAAAACACATCTAAAACCAATTTTTAAAAACTACAAGTCATCCCGTTGAAGAGCATGATGTTTTAATATTATTTCTTGCTGTGTTCAAATGCTGCAATGATAAATATGTAAAAGGAAAAAGGAACATCAATATTTATAGTCAACGCTTAAATAGCTGGGTAATTTTCGCATGTTTTTAGAAAGAATTAATCAGCTCACCTTTAATACAATACAGTTGTCATCTGTCCGAATTGCTCCAGCTCTACACATGTAAGTTAAACTGGAATAAGATGGCAAAAAGTAAGTTTTTGCTCGTATTTTAAAACTTAAAAAACAAAACAAAACAAAACAAAACCAACTCTACTTGCTTTTAAGATATTATAGAGGAGAAAAAGGACAACTACTCTTATCGTGAGGGAGAAGGTTTTGACACTTTCTTACCTGAGATTCTGTTAATTAAACAAAGAAAACTATTTGATATATGCAGACGGTAAGCCAGATATTTTTTTAAATACTTACAAAATTGTTTTAAAATTGAATGGCCAAATTAGTGGATAAACATTAAAGCGAGGTACTGGGCACACTCGAGTCCTTTATACCTTTCTCTATACTTTTTATGTTTGAAATTTTCCTTAACAAAAAGGAAAAAAATTTTAAGTAAAATATAAAGTTAACAAAGTATCTAAGTTTAAATGAGGTTAAATTGGGATATTTCAAATCTAACAGCAGCAGAATTATCACAGAAGAAGCATTTAACTTGTAATACTTACAGGTATCCCTAAGATATTAACTAACTAGTCAGATGTTACCAGTAGTGGCTTTGAGAATTAGTTAATGATTTGGTTCTTTTGAAGAACAATTTACCTTCACAATTATATCTGACTTTGAATATGAATAAAATTACTTTCTCCTCTCTAAGCAAGTATTGAAGCACTTAAATTAATGAATTTCCATTTTGAATTAGATTCCTTTTCAGGAAGGAAGAAATATAAAATAAAATACCCCATGTTATGGCTTTGAGGGAAAGCTTTAAACAAACCAGTCAAATTCCTTAATTATATTGTAGGAGTTAAATTCTTTATTACTGTTATCATTATCTTAAGATCTGTTACAGTATTGTTTTTTGAAGCCAGTTCCATGAGACCATTACCTTACTAAAAAAAGGCAAATGCTGTTTTGAAGACAAAAAGCAGATGAACAAAAAATAAAAACCTCATAAATAAAAAGAAAACAGAAAATTCATGATGCAAGGACGGTTCACTGAAAACTCCTCATCTGGGCCAAAATATTAGAGTCATAGCTTCTTAAATATTGGAACTAAACCATTCACTTAGCATAGAACCCTACACAACAGGTATTAAGTCTATCTAGTAATGAATTGATAATTACAGAATTAACATGTATTGAGTGCTTACATGAGCCAGGAACTGTGCTAATAACAACTTTAAATAACTATCTTATAAATGGTCTCTATGAGGAATTCTTGTTTTGTTTCTCTGAAGATGAGGAAGTCATATTCTCTGAAATCATACCTTGATTATCAACTTCAACTAATTCTGTTTCTTTATATTCTCCTGACAATACTTACCATAATCTGTGTTGGTTAAATCTGATCTAATTCTGTATTATTTCAACTGAAATACAAGGAGAAGGGAATATACTGAAGTAATTTTCTGTAAGCAGTCTTAGATGTTATCAGAGTTCTTGCTTTGAATGCAAACTGAGTACAAAACTCATAACCATTTAAGAAGATATGACATAATCCCATGACTGTCAAACTTCAAAATCCCCAAACAAGATGGGGATTGAGAGCGAGCTGACTAGGCCGTCCACAGTAGACAGGTAAAGTGCTGTCTCTCTCCCCATAGTAGATAGGTAAAGTTGTGTTTTTCTCCCACACCATCTTCACTTTTACCATTTTGCCGATGTCAGCTGCATCTCAATGGGCTTATCCCTCTGTAACATCTTCACAAAAATCTGTGGTAACAACTCTCCATCAACCAAAACTAGAAATAAGACAAATAACAAGGAGTAAGGAATTTTTTAAATCTACAAAATTCATAAATTAAATCATGTAGGTGCCACTGAAAGTTCCAGCCTACCATTTACCAGGGTCATCGATACCTGGGGGTTTTCAAAAGCTAAAACTGAGAAGCATTTCAGTGCTTGCATTCGAACCTATAAAAATAAACAAAGCATTTATTTTAATTTTGCAAATATGAATTTTAACCTCTCAGATTCTAAACTCTTCTGAAGAAATAACTATTTAAATCTGCTTAAAGTACTAAAGGAAGGGTTTGAGGGAATAAAAATAAGACTTGTATATCTGAAGAGTACAGTAAACTAAAATTAATTATAAAAAGTTAAAATTAATTTTGAAATAATGGAAAAGAACAGGAAAGAAGTAGCAACTAAAACTGAACTAGATAAATCCTAATTAAATTTAAAAGAATGCTATAAAAAATACAATGTTGATAAGGCAAAGGGAACTTAATAACAATAATAACTAATTGTTTTTCAAGTGAGACATTTCTTCTCCCCAAACTGCAAACCAGAGAACTGAAGAGAAGACAAAAAAAAGTACTCTTATAGTTGTGTATGGCATGGGAAGTGGGGGAAGATAACAGGAAAGATATAAAAAGTTCAAAAAAGGACTAACTAATTCAACTTTAGAAATACTTATGAATTGTGTACTGTTGTTTTTGTTTGATTGCTAAGTCATGTCCGACTCTTTGAGACCCCATGGACAGTAGCCTGACAGGCTCCTCTGTCCATGGGATTTCCCAGATAAGAATACTGGAATGGGTTGCCATTTCCTTCTCCATGGGATCTTCCCAACTCAGGGATCAAACTTGTATCTTCTTTATTAGCAGGTGGATTCTTTACCACTGAGCCAACAGGAAAACCTGTATGAATTATGCTACTATACCTCAAAACTAGGTTATTGGTCTGGGATGACACCAAGGCTCAAATTCTTGACCAAACACAACAAAGTTTATTAAGTTGTTAGTTTTCATTCTTTCTGTTCAGTTTCCACCAGATGACCTAATCCTTCCTTCTAAGCCTGAGTAAGGTTCTTCTGTGGAGCCCGAGAGTGGCAGAACAGGTAGCTGGGATGTGAGGAAGCCCTGCTCCTCATTTGGGTGACGCTCTGCAGCACAGACACAAGCTCACAGGTGGAACCTAGAATACGTTCACGACACTGTCAGTGGAGCAAACCTTGGCAAGAGTAGTTATTAAAATCTTTTTCCTTCCACAACCTGTAGCTTGTCATAGTAGGTAAGGAAGTCTAGTGTGGAAAATGAAAGAAATGGAGGAAGAACTGGGGGAATTAGTGAAGCTAGAGGATGGAGAAGAAGAACAATAGATCGCCACCCCAGCAATGTTTGTTGATGTGCAGGTGCTGACTGGTCTCAGCCTACAACGCTCTGTGCAGAGCAGAGGGAGCAGTTCTAGCATATACTTCTTCCCCTTGCCTCTAGCCAGTTTCAAGCTGGCTCCAGTCCCCATTCCTATCCTTGTGAGATCTTCACCAAGATCTATTAAGAACTTTGGATGTCTGGGATAGGGAAAACATACATATTAGCAGGCCATATCAGCAATAAAGCTAACGACCACAACAGCAGACTAGGATCAGCATAAATGGATAGAAGACAAGAATGACTGACTGCTTCTCTGCTCTAAAGGAAATTTCTACCATACTTAGTTCTAATGTGACACAAGAAAGCCAATGTCTCAATATTTGCTACAACTTACTAGTGGGACAATAATGAAATGATCAAAGTTTTAACTAAATGCCTGATAGAATATCATGACACTGCTTACCTGTATATAAAAGATAGTAAAGAAATTAAATTAACACAACTAAAAACCCTTGATTTTTTTAAAACTCAAAATACAAAATAGAACACAATTTAAATGTTGATGTATATGTGGGTATATGCTGTAAGTTTTGGAGAAGGAAACAGCAACCCACTTCAGTATGCCTGCCTAGGAAATCCCACATATACAGGAGCCTGGCAGGCCACAGTCCATGGGGTTGCAAGAGTTGGACATGACTGAGCAATTAAACTACCATCACCATGCTGGAAGTTTGAGTCAATGTGGTTAAATAAAGGTTTCAAATAGGAAATCAATCCAAAGTCTTTCCTGATCTAGCGAGCGAGCCACTGTCCTACATACTTCAAGGTACATGCAACTTTGGCACTGACGCCATACCAGAAGAGACTACTAATGATCACAAGTAAAAATCAATAGCAATTTATACCACAACCATATCCTAAAAAAAGAAAAAAAAAGGAAAAACAAGGTAGACTGTTTTTAAAAGCATTCTATAGGAAAAACAATTCCTCACAACATTTTACTGATAAAATACGATTCTTGATCACAATATCTATCAAAGAAACAACAAAATATGTGGGCCTCTTTCCAGACCAAGATTCTAGAAACCAAAAATAAAATATAAAAATCTGGTCATAATTTTTAACATCTTACTTTGTAAGATACTGAGGTTAGTAGGTGAGCAATATTCTGAACTGCGCCATGGTTAAATAAAATTGTTTGATGATCTGGACCCTGTAAGAAAAGAGAAAACACATTAAGAAGAGTAAGTATTCATTCCAATAATACATTTACTTAAATGGAGAAAACCACATTCACTGCAATGTAGAATTTTCAGTTCTACATTTGTATAAACCCATTCCCAAGGACAGACACTGTTTTTAGTCTTGTAAAGGGCTGCCACAGTTTACCTCTCATCCCAGTTCTCTAGAACAGCTCACTGGCCCCTTACCTCCCCAGAATAAGGAAGGGGGCACAGAATATTCTGACATAGGCCCTCACATCATCACAGCAATAGAAGCACTCCAAATTCTGCATTTCACTTGCACACCCTTATCCCCTATGCCCAAGGAGACAGTGTAGTCATTCTTACAACTTAAGACTGATGACTTAGTCAGAAGAAGTCTAAAACTACTTAGCTGCAAGAGAAACTGGACCAGAGCCCAAGCTACCTCAACATATCAGGGAGGTCTGAGCAGTGGATGGTGGGAAACAACACTCTATAACTGGGAAGTAAATATGTTTTAGTTCTCTCTCATTTCTTTTAAAATTACCACTTCTGAGAGTCAATAGGTGAAGAAATAGGAAAATTCAGGCATTTTATTCTTTATTGACTCTGTTTTCTACTAATCAATTTACCAAAGATCTTCAAAGTGACTAAAGGTTAATGCAAGGCTTCAATTTTCCCAGTACTTAATTCATTTCTTTTATGTCCCACCCATCCACTCAAATAATGAAAAGCCAATTAAAGCCAAGACAAGGATGGTATTTCATGTTTATTATTATTTAGGAGATAAAAGTGTAGCATCAAAAAGGAGGCTATCTGGCTGGGTTCAACAGAAGAAACCAGTTCCTAATTTAGAAAAAGAGCTCTCAGACCAGCTTCTCCAATTCACTGTTTAGCTAATAACGATCTTGCAGATGCTCATTCTTTCTTAGACCAAAATATCCATCATTTGAAGGGGGAAGATTAGCATTTTCTTACCTCTGAGTAGTAAAAGAGCCATATTCTATTTTATAGGCTCCTAAACATTTTACCTATTATTAAGAGTACTTTAAAAAAAGAAAAAACACAGCAATTTCTCTCTTAATTTCCACACATTTAAAAAATTGAAGTTTAATTGATCCTATACATTTTCTAACTTCTATTCTAATCACCACATAATATTCCACAGTTTACTCATGCAAACCCCCACTACATATTTTAAGTTGTTTCTAATGTCTCACTATTATAAACAATGTTTTGTTGAATATTAGTAAAACTGCATCTCAGTGCAGATCCTTAGGGTATGAGGACAAATACCCAGAGTACAATTTCTTGATATTATTTATCAGTATATATCCATTCAGAACAGTACAAACTTGCTTTTATAATAACTGAAAATACTGACATTCCCAGGGCACAGGCTTGAAGTGTATTCTTTTCCTACCTCATTCTCATCCATGCATCTGCAGTTATAATTACAGGTACTCCTTACTGGGTATCTGCTACATGTGGGGCCCTGCTCTAAATGTTCTACTTGAATTGACTCATTTGAAACATAAGTCTCTGGCTTATTCATTATAAGGGTAGTGGTGGAGACTATAATGGGGAAGCCAAGGAAAAGAAGAGTCTCCTAAGAATCTAATCCATTTTTTCTTATGTGTTAATAAATTAATAAACACATAACTAGAATAAATTACAAAGATAAGCCTCAGTTAGCCTCGGCCTACAAATTTTAACCTGCTGACTCATATACAGGTAAAGGTAATGCTCAGCAGACAGCGACGTGAGCAGGGGGTTGCCTTTAGCCCCTGCACTTCACTGCTCTCCCACTGTATTCAGCAAATCTGCTCCCACTTTCAGGTAACCTAATACTAATAGATTATTTTATATTCTTCAAGACATTTTACATGTATACAAACAAATACCCAAGTATATTCTTTCCCCCACTTTAACACAAATGGTAAACTAATACTATATATTTATACATACAAAATATTATATATAAATACTTGCATAGTTGCTAAGTTGTGTCTGACTCTTGCGACCCCATGGACTGTAGCCTGCCAGACTCCTCTGTCCACTGGATTTCCCAGGCAAGAAAACTGGAATGGGTGCCATTTCCTTCTCCAGGGGACCTTCTCAACCCAGAGACTGAATCCGTGACGCATGCATTGATAGGTGGATTCTTTACCACTGAGTCACCAGGGAGGCCCCATATAAACACTACGTATATACACATATAGGTTAGGCATTTAGATTGCTTGCGGTCTTGGAGTTATGTTTAGAAATTATGGTGAAACATGAAGCAATTCTCTGTACATAACTGTTCTCCATCACTTACAAGGTGTTGTACCTTTTAATTCCTCACATTCTTTGTCCAAATTGCAGCAAATATGTTACAAAAGAACCCTTCCTTCTCTCTGTGGTTGTAGACAGGATTGTGTAAAAACAATTACAATGAAGGAATTAGTGGCTGAGCCAACTAAAGAGGAGGAACTATTGTTCTATTCTTATTAAGTCTCTCTTGAATCTCTCCAAATCAATCTGCATGAACCTGGAGTTAGTAAAGCAGTCTCCTCAGGGTAGGAAGTACATAAGCCCTCCTGTTCCTAAACTAAACTCCAAACAACTGGTCTCAAAATTTGAATAACTGCTTAGGAAGTGGCAACAATTTAGAAGTTAGGATTTCAATCACTATTATTACTAGCCTTCTTTTGCTTCTTAATAAATCAAGGAGAGAATTTCAAAACTTTAATGATGATTAGCTTAGAGTACAAATGTTTTAGAAACCTATTTCTTTATCTCCCCTGTCCAAAGTATGTAAATTTATTTCATACTGCTACTAGCATATGCAAATTTGTAGATCAGTCTTAAAATGCTATTGCAAATTTTACTTGGGGCTTGTATGTAAACAATACAAAAATAAAAACTTTTTATAATTAATGACAATACAGAGATCATCAGATCAGTTGTTTTCAAAGACACATGTTGTTAGCGTATCAGTAGGGAAATCAATATTGTATTTTGATTTTTCACTATTGTCACTGCTGCATGGGTTTATACATGCTACGTTTCCTGAAGTCTAGTTATATTTAACTACTTAAACTGATGGATAATCCTGAACAGAGCTGGCAAATGCTACTTATTAGGCTAAGAGAAAATTGAGTTCTGTCAGTGGCATGAGGGTACTTGTAAATTATAAAAATGTCTTGCATACAGGGTATTTGCTGCAGCACTGGCTGCACAAAACTGGAAATAAGCTAAATGCCCAACAGTAGAAAAAAGGTTGAATAAATTATTGCACATACCAAAAAAAAAATTTTTTCCTGGAGAAGGAAATGGTAACACACTCCAGTATTCTTGCCTGGAGAATCCCACGGATAGAGGAGCCTGGTAGGCTACAGTCCACGGGATTGCAAAGTCAGACACAACTGAGCGACTTCACTTTCACTTTCATACAATAAAATACTATTCATCTCTTTTTAAAAAAGAAAGAGAAAGCTCCTTATGTACTGATATGGAATATCCCTCAAAATGTTAAGTAAAAAATGCAAGGTACAGAACAGTATGTATGGTCTGTACTGTTTGTGTCAAAAAGAAAAAGAGGGGAAATTATATACATAGGTCTGCTTATATGTGTATAGATTAGCTCCAAGAGGACATACCAAGAAGGCACAGTTCCTGAGGGCATACAAGTGTTTACATTACAGAGAACAGTTATCCCGGTTCTTACTTTACAGCAGTGTGAGAAGATCTGACAGATGTACTCCTGGGTGTAGCGGGACCTGCTAAGCAGGGCCATGAGGTGTGGTATCACCGTGGCATCCTGGAGGGAGAGGGAAGAAGAGCAGAGCAACAGGGAACTCAGACATGGCGAGCGTCTTTAACACTGATTTCCAAGGACACACACACATGTAAGCCTCTTATCTTAATGACAGTGAATCAAGTCTGTTTAAGGAACACAGCAACACAAAAGCAACATGTAATCAAAACGGTCTAGGCAAAGGACAAGGAAAGGGGCTTCAATTTTCATGCTTGATAATAAAACACAAGAACAGGAAATTCTCAATTTCTCGCCCATAAACATCCCCACAATAAAACAAAATCATTTCAATAAGACTTGACATAATCTAATCCAAAACCAAAATGTGACATAATTAATAAGATAAATACTTACTACATAGCTTATAAGGAGGAATTATTGCATTAAAATAAAAGTTGACAATTTTGAAGTCTGAGATATTATGGTAAGTATCAGTAACAGATTAACACTTCTAATAACTGTAGTGAGCTAATTTCAGTCTTCATAAGACAAGACAGTTTATATAATAGCAGCTTCTCACTTACAGCCCACTCTCTGCCTACTATTGACACTTCACAACACACATGATGGTACAGAAGAAAGAAGAATCCACCCAATCTGCCTCAGGGCTTTCCAAAAATCTCCTCTTTCTTTCTTTCTTTTATCCTTTCAAAAATCTCCTCTTTCATGATTTAAACACTGAGAAGATATTTGGCCCAAACCACAGATGGAAAAGGAGACTTAGCTTGAGTGCCCTAGTCAATGCTGTCATAAGTCCTACAGCAATGCTTTTCAGATATGAGCACGCATTGCATATATGTTCTCAGGGGATGTTTTGTATGTATAGATTGATTCTGTAGGTTTGAAGTAGGACTTATGATTTGGCATTCTATCAAACTCCCAACTACTGGTTGATGTTGCCGGTCCACAGGCCACACTTTGACAAAAGACAACAGAGGGCGAGGAGGGAAACGTAAAAGAATACACTGTGGGGATAAACAAGGTTTGGGGCTTCCCTCAGCACGGAAAGGATGCCCAAGGTACATAAAAGCTAAGTAGGAGAACAGCAGGCTATGTTTGCAGAAGATGTCTACAAATAGAATCTTTTCCCCTTGCTTGTTATAACCCTGTGTTGTCATAAGCAGTTTAAACACAAAACGAGGGAACTTCCTGGCAGTCCAGCGTTATGACTCAGGGTGTTCACTACTGTGGGCCCAAGGTTCAATCCCTAGCCAGGGAACTAAGATACTGCAAGCTGCTGTGTTACATATCTGCAGTTTCTGGTTGATTAAACAAGGCAAAGAACAGTTACATAATCTCTCCAAAGTCACTCATCTGATAAACAATTTCAAACTAGACATTCTGCCCTCTTCAACAGGATTGTGTGCTCATTAGTTTAGTGCCTGAGTTGCTATGGCAGCTGGTCTCTATACAGTCCTACCCACAGATGTCAGTTAGTTACACTGAAATACTACTCTCTGTCATTATCCCACCCAA
Source organism: Muntiacus reevesi (assembly GCF_963930625.1). Lineage (NCBI taxonomy): Eukaryota > Metazoa > Chordata > Mammalia > Artiodactyla > Cervidae > Muntiacus > Muntiacus reevesi. The sequence continues at coordinate 11,061,535 of NC_089256.1, forward strand.
CATTTTTCAGAGTCTCCATGGTCTCTGAGGCAAAAATTGTTTCATAATTTAGGTATCCTCTGAAAGTCCCTTAAGTCCCTTTGTCTTAATTTTTCTTGCAAAAAGAAGTTAACTTGGTATATAATAGCATTCTCCAAATTATGCACCAAAATTCATTAGTGGATCATGAAATCAATTTAGAGAGAGAGAAGGGAGGAGCTGAATCAATTTACCAGGGTCAATTCCTTCCCCATTAATGGGCTGAGGGTTGGGGAAAAACTTCTAGGGTAAAGAATATGAGTGATTGGCTTAATTTCTTTGTAAAAATGACAATGGGAAATCCTTAAGTAAACAGACTGATACTCAGATGGAGAGTTCTATATAGAATGTTGTGAGAATGCTTCCTCAATTTACAAGTGCTTACGGTAAACCAGTGGTTCTCAAAGAGTGGTCCATGGACCAGCAGCATCTCAGTTACTGGGAAACTTGTTAGGAATGCATATTCTCAGGCCCCATACCACAGTGACTGAATCATAAACTCTGGAGGTAGGGTCCAGGATTCTGTGTTTAATAAGCTCTCCAGGTAATTCTGGTGCATGCTCAAGTTTGAGAACCACTGTAGTAAATGGTCTATGGATTTATGAGGCATGGCTTCCCAAAGAATGTTACACAAATCCTTGAGGTATAAAATCGAGATGCTTCATAATTTAGAGGCTTCCTGCTGTGTGAGATGACCCACAAGCCTCATTTACAGACCTCAGGCATCATTACAGGCCAGAGGAGCAAGTGTCTAATGTAGGAAAAACAAACTCTGGAGGCACGTGACACGTCCCTCTCTGTTTGCTTTGCCTGTGCCTCGTGACTACTTATATTCTTGAAATACTTCTAGAACATGACCCTGGACAAGATCTCTAATACACGTGTGTCCACTTTGAAACTACAATTCTGCATTTCAGCTCAGAGAATCACAGCCAGCATTTTTTAAAATGAAAAAGGATAGAATTCAAGTCAGAAGGCACCACATTTATGCAATTGTTTTGTGAAGACTATCTCAAGATACTCCCACCACCACTCTGAGTCCCCACCTCCCACCCCCCACACACAGTGTGGCAGTGGAAAATATAATTCTTACTGTGAATTGCGGATAAGAGAATTTGAAAAATACTAGCCTTGATAATTTTATTAAGAAAGCCCCAGATAAGCAACAGATAAAAATACACCCTAATAACCTGAAGTTTTTGAAAACCAATGAATGACTCTGAAGATCTTTAGATTCTCTCACATGTATTCTCTGATTCTAGCCTGGTAAGTAAGCCTCTAACAAGTGCTTCTGGTTCACCTCTCCAGCTGAAATGAACAATGATTCCCATCCTGCATTAAACTATTCTGTCCACTGTCCTGCATATTCTCTTTTTCAAAGATGTGTCCTAGAACAGCTTCTTTTCTCTACACTTCTTGAAATCTTACCCATTATTCAAGACCATGTCAAATTCTACCTTCTCTATAAAGACTCCTCTACCAGATTTAACCTATAGTGAGTGCATTACATGTGTTTCCTTTATGTATACATATTAAAAAATTAAGAAGGGTCTTTACAAAACAAAAAACAACAAAAAACCCCAGCTTATAAATTTCTCAAGGTGTGAGACTATCTTTCACTGCTTTACAAAGCCTAGAACATTTGATATTTGCAAATTAGCAATTCAAATACTTCCTGAGACTTTTCTATAACACAGTTATCACAGCTAAGATCAGTTATGAGATGCTAAGTAAATCAGAAGTATGCTGTTATTAAAAATGTAACTTGATGACTGAAAAACACCTAAAACTCACTGTATACAGTAGTTCCTCTGGAGTGACGGGACTGGTGAAGATGGTGCGCAGGCATCGGAGGCAAGCTTCAATGAACTTCAGGTCTGGGGACAGTAGTCCTGTTAAGAGAAAACAGATTTGAGACTCATGCTTTCAACTCATATTTAAAACACTGCAAACTGATTCTACTTTTTACCTGTATAAAAATGACTTCCTTACATACCTTGCAGTAAGGCAGGGATAATATGGCAATCTAGTAGAGACTTAACATTGTTTTCAGTACCCATAGCAAGACTTCCCAATACCACTGCACATTCAGTTTTCAATTCTGTGCTTGAGGTTTCTTGCTGAAGCAAGTACAATAATCTAAAAAGAAAGAACTTGATAAACAGAAGAGACTAAAAAACTTAAAAGTAAACATTAGCTAAAAGTAATGTTACAGAAAAAGGCTACCAATACATCCCACACACTGAAAATATGGTAGGTGAGTTTACAGGCTGCTAGGAAATGGTCATATCTTTTATATAAGCTGTTAATTTAATAAAGGAATATCAGCAGTGGGGAGAAATAAAAAAGATTTTCTTCTTTTTGAACAACAGAATTATCATATAATCTTAGTGTATCAGAACTTCGAATCTGAGAATTGTCCACAAGCAATGTCTGTGGAAACAGCCAGCACAACAGTCCACATTATCTGCCACTCCAAGATATGAAGACTCCCAAAGCCAAGTGCTGGTGGATCTTAAAGACTCTGAATATCCACTACTAAAGTTCAGAGATCACAGAGGTCTAGCCTAGAGGGAATACTCAAGAGTCCCGGTGCAGCTATTCAAACAAGGGAAGTTCTCTTCTTTCTCTAGTTCTCCTATTTGGAGTATCAAAAGATCCTATCTCTATTCTAGGCTAGCCTGTCAAAAAACTACTCCCCAAATTCCAATTGTCTACAACATATGACTATCTTCTTCATGTTCTAAGGTACATCCTTCATGCTCCCTAAAGCATATTTATATATACTGAGCACTAGTCCCCTAAGAAAGGCTGCTGACAGCTTTACAGTTACCAATGGTTGATTATAATAAAAACAACAAAACCATGAATAATCCTACATTAAAAGACAGAAAAGAAAAAAGAGAAGAGAGAAGACCAAAACATTTAAAAATTCTGAATGAAAAGTTTATAACTGCACATAAAACTTAGTTCTGGGTAGCAAAGGCAAAGAAGCAGTTACACAATTGTCACTGTCTGCCAAAAAGAAGCTTAACAGTTTCATTAGAAGACATGAAACTTTCTATGTTAACTTAAAAGCCAGCAAATTCTAAAATTAGAAAAGCAGGGTTAAAAAAAATTTTTTTTTTTTTAAATTTCAAAAGAGGTTTTGAGAAGCCTAAGAAATTATTATCCAATCATATAAAAGTTGCCAGAGCTCTGAGGAGACAGGGAAGAATCAGGTCGGTGTACACTGCTTATCTACCCAACGTGTCCTTTTATGGCAGGGTCAATGATCTTCCCAAACATCTAAAAAGTATTCATATACTTGCTTCATATTCCACTCCCTGGTACCTTAATTTTTTTTAAAGAGATGCTTCATATACTTCAAAGCATTTATTTTAAAAAAAAAAAGTAGGACAGACAATACAGAAAAAAGATGGGTCTTATGACTGAGAATGAGAACACATTTGAAACTTCATATGAATAGCAGAAAAGGGGATGATAGCAAACTTACCTTGGAACAGCTCCTAAAACAATGAGGTTGGCTTTCTGCTTGTTGTTTCCAATTACAGCATTTTTCATGTCTCTGAATTCAAGGAAAAGAGAAAGATGTGGTAAGGGTAAGATGTGTTGAGATATTAATTTATCTTTATTTTACAGCATCTCGGATTGTCAAGTACAGATGTCAGTGACAAAGTAAAACCCTGATGCTTCTCCACATGGAGTGCTAAAGAGAAGGGACAGAGACAGGACTGTGTAAACCTGGGGCTATGAAACAGGAGAGCAGCAGTGGAGGGGGGGTGAGAGATAGCTTGTGTATCAGCAAAAGATTTTCTTTTTTTTGTTTGTTTGTTTCTGTATCCTTTTTATTATTACTTTTTTCATTTATTTTTATTAGTTGGAGGCTAATTACTTTACAATATTGTAGTGGTTTTTGCCATACATTGACATGAATCAGCCATGGATTTACATGTGTTCCCCATCCTGAACCCCCCTCCCACCTCCATCCCCATCCCATCCCTCTGGGTCATCCCAGTGCACCAGCCCTGAGCACTCGTCTCGTGCACCTAACCTGGACTGGTGCTCTGTTTCACACTTGATAATATACATGTTCTGATGCTATTCTCTCAGATCATCAATACAAAGAAAGCAGAGTTCTTCAAAAAAAAGGCCACCAATCCTTTGAATAAAAAGAAATACAGGCCATCTTCTCATGCATAGCTCTGGGAGTAGGCAGTAAAAGCAGCCAGCCTGACCTTGTTTCAGGGACCATGATTTTACTTTCCTCTTTTTCTGACTTCCCTGGACTGAATATTTCTGTGATTCCATTTTATCTCCTTTATTTTCCGACTAGCTGTACCTCTTTGGGTTTTGTTTTGCTGTTTTGTAGTGGTAGATTTACAATTTACAGTATGTACCTTTTAACTTATCACAGTCTTCAAGGGATAGTGCCCTACTTCATGTGAACTATAAGAGCCTTGCAAACATACTTCCATCTTCCCATTCATTCTTTGACCTGTTATTATACATTTTTAAACTAGTTAGAAACAACATGATATATTGTACTATTTTTTTTGGCTGCATCATGAGGTTTGTGGGATTGTAGTTTCCCTACCAGGGACTGGACCCATGACCCTTGCATTCCAGTCCTAACCAATGGGCAGCCAGGGAATTCTCTATATTGTACAATTTTTGCTTAAACAGTCACTTATCTTTTAAGGAGATTTAAAAACACAAAAACATCTTTTATTTACATTTTAAAGATATTTATTTATTTGGCTGCACCAGGTCTTAGTTGTGGCATGTGAGATCAAGTTCCCCGAACAGGTATTGAACCCCAGCTCCCTGCATTAGGAGCACAGTGTCTTAGCTACTGGACCACCAGGGAAGTCCCAGAAAATATCTTTTATATTTCCCATTTATTCACCAGTATTTTTAACTCTTGCTACATTCAGATCTTCATTTCTCTGGGAGTGAAACTCTTTTCCACAATAAGAGTATCTCTATCAATGACCAGTTGGTTCACAAACACATTTATTCTCAAAGGACAGGCAGAGAAAAAATAAATAGCTCAAAATAAGCCCAGTACTTGGAGAAGGAAATGGCAACCCACTCCAGTATTCCTGCCTAGAGTATCCTGTAGATGCAGGAGCCTGACGGGCTGCTGTCCACAGGGTTGCACAGAGTTGAACATAACTGCAGCGACTTAGCATGCATTCATTGGAGAAGGAAACGGCAACCCACTCCAGTATTCCTGCCTGAAGAATCCCAGGGACAGGGGAGCCTGGTGGGCTGCCGTCTATGGGGTCACACAGAGTCGGACACAACTGAAGCGACTTAGCAGTAGCAGCAGCAAACCCAGTATTACTAAAATGTTTAATTAAAAAAAAAAAAAACTTAAGGTAATTGGTCAATAGTGCTATCTTAACATAAAAACACTATGGTTCTCAAACCTTCTTCTTCTTGTGGAAGAAGGCATCAGAGCCTCCCAGGGATGTTTCAGAAGTTTATGAAGATGTCTGGAAATTTCTGGCCACAGTTTTAAAACAGAAAGCAGTTTTTGCACAATCTTCAAGAAAACTGTACTTTTCAGTATTGTACCTACTTTGTAAATAAAAGGGAGATTAAACTTTTTATCAAAAGTTGCTTCATTTTGGAAAATCAAATAAGTGGTACTCATGGTAGATGCGGTCAGCAATACCATACCAATATTAGTCCACAGTTTCAGCTCTTGCCTTCATACCTCATTAAGTTTTCTAACATAATCATGTTTAAGCACTAACATATTGAAACTTTGTAAGTTATCTTTCTTTCATATGCCAAAATACATTCCCCTAGTTACTTGCTGAGCATCTCTCCTGAGTTCTCTTTTAGGTGGCAGAGCTCTACAACATATAGAAAGTTTTTGTTTTAGTTATACTCCTAAAAAAGTCCTGTAATTGGAAAACTATGATCTTATAGAAAAACAGGATAGAAAACCAGGGGGGTAGGGTTGGGGGAGTGGGGGTGGAGAGGGAGTTACTAAAATCAATGACTTAATGTTATTGTCAGCTTGTGTTTCCAATACCAACCAATTTCATCAGCATTAAAAACCTTGGTAATGATAATACCCCTCTCCTTAACTATCTTTTTTGATTATTACAGGAAAGTGCTGTTACGATGTGGTGGTCTGCTGAAAGCTGATCCTCCCCATAAGGTTTTGAATAGCATTTTCACAAGTCTTGAGCCAAACATTGTACTTGTTAGGCTTCTTCCTTCAGCTCAGTGCTTGAGGGCCTTCTCTCCCTCTCTCTCTCTAAATATCCCTCAGATCTTCCATATGGTTTATAGTGGATAAGCAGGAGTATTTTTTTTGTTTGCTCATGAGGACTAAATTGAATGAAGCTTACTAGGGTTTTAACCAAGCTCTGATATATGATTTTAAAATTCATGTGATAGCAAAGCTTCACTGAGCAAAACACAGTCAATGAGAGACTGTACATCTAGGCTCCTACCTCCTTATAGACGCCTGCTCTTTTCTTAGAGATTTACTTCCCAACTGTCAGCTTATAGACTCTAACCTAGCAGTCTGTCATTTTCTTTCTTCTTCCCTTCTCTTAACGTGTTCTGCCTATACTAACGCAGCACATTCACTCATCCAGTAGCTTACTGAAAGTTTACTTTTGCCAGGTGCCATTCTAGAGGCTCTCTATTATGGAATTTCTAGTTCTAACATTTTCCCAGATTTCTCCCCATTCTTCCTAAACTGAGCAGAAATGAGTGTCCCTAACCTTATAAATACAACCCAAATATCTAAAACCATGCCAGAGTAAATGTTTTTATAGACAAAAGCAAACAAAACTCCTCCAAAACCAATTTTCCAATTTCCTTACTAGTCTGCAAAATAGACATGAAGGAGGCAGCTGGTAATTATAGGGTAACTGCAGACTAAAGTGAACACAATTAATAAAATGTGCCAATGGGGCTTCTCTGGTGGTCCAGTGGTTGAGACTCCGCCGGCCAATACAGCAGACATGGGTTCGATCCCTGGTCTGGGAAGATCCCACATGCCATGGGGCAACCAAGCCCATGTGCCACAACTACTGAGCCTGCATGCTGCAGCTACTGAAACCTCTGCACCTAGAGCCTGTGGTCAGCAACAACAGAAGCCACTGCAATGAGAAGCCCACGTACTGCGATGAAAAGCAGTCCCCGCTCGCCATAACTAGCAAAAGCCCAAGTGCAACAATGAAGACTCAGTATAGCCAAAAATTAAATAAATAAATAAATTTAAAAATAATTAAATGGACCAATGTCTAAAGAAAACAATTCTTGCTCTGGCTCTAATAAGTAAAATATTATCTATACCAAAAAAGAGATGTTAATGCCCTGCAAATAAATTCTATTCAGTCATTAATATAAATATAAAATACTTATATTTAATAAATATAAATATATTAATATAAATATAAAAGGATACCAGATCATTTCTATGAAAGAGTTAAAAACTGCAAGAGACAATAATCAACACATATACTCATTCTTAGCAGACCTCTTAGGTCTTACAGTGTTAGATTTGATTTCAGAGCCAGCCAAATGAAGCTTCTTTCCGTTTCCAGAGTGTAGCTATTCTCTCTCTCTCATTTCCTATCCCCTCCCTTATATCATTCCATGGCTAACTTTACTCATCTTTCAGGTCTGAGCTTATATGTCAGTGTCATCCTCCAGGAAGCATGCCCTCACAGCTCCCGGTCTGGGTAGGTATCCTTCCTAGTGCGCTTTATCATAGCACACTCATTACTTTTTTCCTCTTCAGGGGCAAGAAACCAGTATGACCTGGAAACATCAGAGAAGTAACTATCAATGGATCACAAAACATACCATACAGAAATCCATATTTTTGTAAACTAGAAACTCACAACTATAAAGATGGGAGCACAACAAAACTATACAAGATTTATACACTGCTTTGAAGTTTACAAAGCATTCCATATCTATTATTTAATCTTCATCATATCCTTAAGTAATATTAACTCCACTTTACAAATGAGGAATCTAAGACTCAGGTCTGGGGCACTTCTCAGAGCCCCATAATAAATAACAGAGCCATTCTCATCCCATGTCTTTTATGCCAAGTATTTTTTCCATCAACTCCAGCATATCAGGCATTCAGAACAAACTGACTGAAAAGACAAAAGAATTCAGTAAATGTATTTCTTTTTTCTTCTGTCAAAGACATCCTTTTCCCAGTAGATCAAAAAATATATAATCTCACGTCCACCAGTCTTTAATACTGATGGTGGGAGGGGAATGTCCTGCTTATACACTACCGAAATTCAATGATTATTTTTTCTGGCTCCACACTGTGCAAGGCTCTATGAAGGATACAAAAGAATCACATAATGAGATGCCTGACCTGAAGAGTTTACAATCTTCTTGAGGAGACAAAAGTAACACTAACCACTTAAGGCAGTGCTGTTTTATAAACACTGGGCTTAGAGGGTTGAGAAAAGGAGATAAGACAAGCTTAACAGGTTTTGAGGCAATGGTAGGAACTAAGATGAACTAGCCTAGGAAATGGCTAGGATTTAAATAAGTGGATGAGGAGGGCAAAAGGAATCATACTGGAAAAGGAATATGGCATATTTCTGGGGCAGCACTAGGAGCCAGGACTGAAAAGAAGATTCCCTTTAAGGTGGGAACATTAAGTCTGGAAGAAAGTTAGAAAAGTGACAGGGAGAAGAGACAAACTAAAGGGAGATAGATTAAAGAGAAATCATGTTCTTGATCAGAAAAAGGACATGAAGGAAGCAATGACAAAGGAGGATAAGCTGAATGTAGAACAGATTGGAATACAATAATTCTAGAGCCAAGAGTGGCAACTAAATGGCTGATGCCCTTCCTTTGTGGTCCCAAGACCCCCTGTGCTTATCAATTTCATAGCATTCACTAATCAAACTGTAGTGAACTATCTCTTTAGCTATCTGGTTCCTGCATTAGACACTCCCCAGAGCAGAGACTACATTATTTCACCCTTACATAATTCCCACACTAGCACAATGCCTACCTAGCACCTGATTGGCACTCAATGTTTGTTACAGAAACTACTCCACCCAGATATCTGGTTATATGAGACTGACTAAGTAACAGCCACAGGAATCATTAATAGAGAGGACATTTTAAGGAAGCAGATAACAAGATGAGTTTATAAGCAGAGAAAAAGTGACATCTGACATGTCTTAAATGACTACTTCAAGTATGGGTGCCTCGGTGCAGGGAACACAGGAAGCTTGGAGAATAATTCCCTTCGCAAGACAAGGATCTATCTTGATTTTATACATACTGAATTATCTTTGAAGATAAGAATATCCAGATAGAAAAGCTAAAATGTAAGCCTTGGGGATAGTCTACTCTTTGAGGATGGGAGAAAAGGAGCCAATATTAAGATGTTATAGAAATGCATTTATCAGGGAACGTTTTCAGCTAACATCTAGTTAAAATCTTAAACCTGCCCACTAATAAGCAGACTCAAAATGTACCCACTTTTACATGGAGGCTAACCTTTCAAATTCCTTTCTTTGCTCTTTCTGTGAATAATTTTTAGTGTGGTAGAGAAAAAGATCTTGAATATGAAAGCAACATGTATAATGCCTACTATAGAATACATGTAAACCAGAGTATTATGATTTGTGATCAAAACCAAGAGAGAAAGTAAAACCACATGTTGCCATTAAAATAGTAGAAAAAGCAAAATAATAATAATAATTGGAATCTAGATCCGTTGGAAAAACAAAGTCTAAGTCAATCAACTATGAGCTCATTTAGTCCTAAAAAGTCAAAATAGCATAAATTTTAACTGAAAACCTAATTAGCATTTAAAAATAGAAAATTATCTTTAATCACTGAAGGCTAGAGCCAAAACCTAAAGATCAATGATGTCATTTTCATTCTGATCCAGTATGACTTTTCACTTACCTGAAAGCAGCTCTTATTTGGAATATGTACATTCATTCTTGATCTAATTGGCGTGAAATAGCAAAAAAGTACAGTAGATATGGAAAACTACAATCTCAGTATAAAGTCTGACCTAGTTATGAAAACTAACTTTTCACAAGACATAAGGAAAAAAACACATATTTGTGGGTAGCTACAATAAGGTAACAGAGTAAACACCTTAACAAAATTATCTGCACTTGGAAAATTCCAAACATGCTCACTGTTCTGACCCTGTAATAATAATTGCTATGATGTTCTTTCTGGAGAATGTAACATCCAAATATCCAAGTACAGTAAGCATTCTAACAACCAACACAGTTAAGGAATGAGATTCTTCATATTCCAATCAGAATCACCATTACCATATGTAAACTGTCAATTTTAAAAGGATTAGATAATGATGATCTATTATTCAAACTAAAGTTATTTTTAATATAAGGCTTTGATTCAGTAGGCACTTGAGACTTATAGTGAACTTCAAGTCAAGGCATTTATTATGCAACTACTGTATATATAAACTGAACAGAATTAAGAATTGACAATAATTTAGTTCACTCTTATAAACAAATTAATCTGAGGTATATATTTTTGGAATGTAAGGAGTATCAGTTACAGTTTTGATTTGTATAAACACTAGTTCAGAAATTAGGAGCTGTATTTAACTCTGTCTTGTCAATATATGGTCACAAATCACCTTACATTCTCCAAAAATGAAAAGTGCAATGTAATAACTTCACTAATAAATGCCAAAATATCTTTACAGTACATTAATAAATATTTTTAATATATGTAATCATGCCAAAGAACATAAAAAATGTGTTAGAACATTATGAATATGCAAGCATACAGTTAAGTGGCTTATAAATATGAAAAGATATATATACACATATGCATACAAATATTCCACTATTTTTTATGTTCAAAGTTAACATAACATATATATATAAACAGCTTAAATATCTGGACACAAAACTATGTCACTTTGTTCTAATAATGTCTGGAAAATCTTGCTACTCTTTTAATCAGACTAAATTCTCAGAATACAAAGTTTTAAACAAGTAACTCTCAGGAATCACTCCATTTCATTTGGTATTAAGGTCATCTTCATTTGTGTTTACCTGTAACACCTTTAAAAGTTAAAAGTTAACTTTTAACTGTTAGATTAACTAACAGGATATTCCTTTTGAATTATCCTAAAACTTATCCTCTAACTTGAAATTTCCAAAAGCCAGAGGCTTCATTTTTATGGCAGCTCATATTTTTAGCTCATGCAAGAAAATGAAAAGTGTCTATAGTCTACTGAAACCAGAGGTATTTATTTCCCTGAAACCAGAAAATGATGTACAGAAAAATCATTACCAAATGATTTCATCAGTACAGTAAAACACTTCAGATGATACTTTTTCAGAACAGATACTTGGTAAAAACCACACAATTCTATAGTATCCACAACTGCCTGCCTTATTTTATCAGGAAGAGTTTGATTATCTAGTTATCTAGTTCTCTACTTTGATTCAACTTTGAAACTATAAAGTTAGCCACATTTGCTTATACTATCTTTGCCTTTCAACATAGGGAATATCAACATAAGGCCACAGAGGGATACCAATTTTTTTCATGGAGAATCACTAATATAAAAACAAGATTCAGGTGCTCTAACTTAGGTACGTCAAAAGGCACAATGTTTAAGCAGCTTTGACCTAAGATCTACAAAAATATTTCAACAGCTATTCGTCTACAACTATGAGATTTAACATGGTTGAGCTAACATCAGAGTAACTGCACCAAAAATATCTCTAACTGTTTTAAGTCACACACAGATCACCACACTAGAGGAAGCTCAAAATCTGCAATACAATGTAGCTTATCTGATGTACCCATTCTCTGTTGTAGTTGCAAAGGCTATATAGATTTATGACCTACACAGCTGACCTCCCTGTTCTCTCTAAGCCTATCTGTCTGACTCCTCAGTTATGCATTTGAAACCTTGCTTTTCAGGACCTAATTCTGTTTTCAACACTTTAATATACCATCATTGGTGGTCCAGTGCTCTCAACCTTTAATATAATAGGACCATTCAAATACATGCTAAATACTGCACTATTAACCAAAAAAAGTTGTTCTACGATAAATCCTCAATCATCACTAACTAGGTAAAATGGTCCTTCATAACACAGGTTATCTACAAAGTTCCCTCTGTTTACAAGTAGGGCTATGGTTCTAACTCAACATAGTAAATTAGCTACTGGTCATGATGAAAAGTTATAATTCATCTTTAATTTCTTCAATTTTGTTTTTCCCACTAATGAAAAATCAGATGAATATTGCTAGAAAAATGATAGAACTCTTATAGCTAAAGCTAGTCAATTCTTTTATAAATTCAAAGCAGATTACTTCAGCCTCTGTTCTTTTCCTTCTCTAAAATTAGAAATCTACCTTCGGTTGTTTAAGATCTGTGGTCACCTCCCTTCTACCTGCTTATTTTGGTCTAGTAATGGTCTCTGTGTGAATGACTCAACAGTGGCTGTGTAATGTGTATTAAAAGAAAAGAACTGGTCAACTCTCTATTCCTAAATATCATTTCGGTCCCCTCTTTTTGTCAATCAATACTGCATTATTCTTATATTAGATGAGGTTACTTAAAAATGAATAAAATGTTTAAAATGCAATTCAGTTTTCATTCTCTTGACTATGCACAATTAATTTTCAGGCAGTAATAAAGTTCAGGCAAGAATTAGTTAGAAAAAATAATTTTTTCTCTCTGGGGTAAAGAAAGCTTTATCAAATCATACTACACACACCTCTAGAAGGCCATCAAGTGAAAGGAGTTGGGTTGATCTGTCCATTTCAAACTTAAAATAGATTTAAGAATTATAGGTAGCAATCATGTTTACTGGAAAATGTTATCACTCACATTTTCTTATCTGAATCAAAACTTCTAGCTCTCCCTCTTCTTTCGGTGGGAATTGTTTTATCTCTTTGATATTTTTTGAATTTTTCTTTCTCTTCTTTAAAAAGAATCATCTTACTTTTGAAGTTGTTTTAAATTAGGACTGATAACTACTAACTACTGAAGTGCCAATCTGTGGGTACCTACAACATACCAGGCACCGACTTTTGTATTTCTGACTTAACCCGTGACAACTTGGCAAAGCGGGCAGTACTACTTTCCCTTTACAGATGACAAAGTTGGGACTCAAGGAAATGAGATAATCTGCCTCAACATTACACTCGGAAAGGACTCTACTAGGAAATATCAGAGGCAGGTATTTAACTTACAGTTGTCCAGCCTTTCCACTCCACTATCCCTCCCTCCCCCAAAACCTTTCTTATCTTCTTAGCTGACGGCTAAGTGTCTGAGACTTGACAATTTCTTAAGAGGCACTAAGTTTATCAAACTGTATGTTACTTGGTTTGTAATAACACACTCTCACCAGTGTTTTTTATGCTTTATTTGATATTTTATCACCTTTCAAGAAGCTATGGTATTTTTGGGTAAATAAGAAATTTCTAACAGTGACAATTAACACTTGAATTGGCTACATACATCAGACACAACTCAAGATACAAGTCTTTCATGAAGAATCCTTAACTTAGAAATTTAGCTTTTCTCCTAAACAACCATAGTAGCAGAAATAATGAAAACAACAACAACAATAACATCTTTATCATTTACTGAACACTTAAAGAGTTTGACATTTCCAACTGAGCCGTTTATTAAGGAACCTTAAGTGATATCTAGGATTATCGATTGGCTTTGTATAGGGGGAGTGTCTGCGTGTCTAAGAAAGCATGTCAATTTGACCTATCCCTTCAACTAATTGGTGCGTGTAGGTACACCCAAACTGATTTAACAGATGGCTGTAATACCACTTAACCTGGTATTAATCAAACTAGACTTAAAGGGGTTGATTAAACCATTATAAAGTCTCCTAGCCTAGTTAAGAAGATAAAGGCAAAGTTAACATAATGAGAAAACAAGAACTATCATCTCCTGTCTCTGTAAACTGAGAAGACACGAAAAGAAGGTGTCAAATATCCCATGTGGGTCTCCATTCAGCTCCTCCTCACCTTTCCTTCTAGCTCAGTTTGAATAGTTAAGCAGCCTTGCTTGTTTGTCTTGCCTCTACTTTAGAAATACCCCCCCCCCAACTCCCAGCTCAAGACATCCCTTATATAGAGCCCTTTTGTTTTTTGGAAAGTGGGGGGGTGAGCATTGAATAAGAATTATGGTCCATAGAAACTTCCATAAACAAAGTATCCTAGCCGTTGAACAAGAGTTAAGCTAAAGATGCTATCTTGCTGATAACACTAACAGGGTAAGAAGAAGAAAGGGACAAATGAGTACCCTCACTGCTATCCCAAATATATCTCATCCTGATATTTTTGGGGTCCTCCTTCCCCAGGACACAGCTCACCCCTGTGGGTGTTCTGTGTTTCCCAACCCAATGAGTTGTCTTAGGCTAGACCTTCAATGCAAGAGACCTGGGTTTGATCCCTGGGTTGGGAAGAATCTCTGGAGAAGGGAAAGGGTACCCACTCCAGTATTCTGGCCTGGAGAATTCCATGGACTACAGAGTCCATGGGGTCGCAAAGAGTCAGACACGACTCAGCGACTTTCACTTTCACTTTTTTCTTTCTTAGAAGTAATGTGACAAGAGCATAAAAACCTGCTCTTAGAAGAGAGAATTCTTTCAATCATTTGCAATCTTACTGCACTTGTACCACTTAACTATTTTTAAGTATAATCACCTCAGATATGTTGCTTAAAAATGTTTCCTCTCTTTAAACATGAGGCAATTCTGGAGAAAAGAAGGACATTAAGGTTATCAAGAGTTTACTTAAATTTTCTAATGACTGCTTTCTAAATCCTGATATTTAAAACATCACTAGGAAATCCAAACCTTAGAGACCATCAATGAGTTAACCAAAAACAAAACAAAACCACCTCTAACCCCAAAGACCTGTTCTCCAAACCTTTTCAAATGATAAAAAAATCACCAATTTTACTCTCTTGCTTTTACTGGATAGTAAAGTAACAAAAGCCTTCTCCAAACTAAACATTTTAAAAAACGTAAAGAAAGTATTCTGCAAAAAATGAAGCTAACCATGTCAGTTAACTACCCAACAGACAATTCTTTACAGGATCATATTAAAGTCATGAATGTCAACGGGTGTTTCCAAAACAGAAAAGTTATAACCCTGCATTTTCAGAATTATAATACTTAACAGATTCAAACATAAAACAAACAAGATTTTTTGATAGACTCTTAAATACATACTACTTACATGACACCTTGTAGAACTTTCTGGGGATCAGGGTCAAATAGCCTGTCAACATAGTGGCGACTGCTAGCTGTTACTTCCTAGAAAGTGGGGGGAAAAATTATGACATCTGAAGCCATGCAAGTCACAAATTCACAGGAACACCTATAACATCAAATAGCTATATAATCTAACTTAAAGCAGAAGCATTCAAATTTTTATATATACTTATCATATTAAATCAATCTGAGAAAATCTTGTGACAAGATAAAAAATAAGATGAGCAAGAAATAGATACCCGGTTCTCTCTAACATAACTAGACAGTGGGACCTTTGTGGTGAGCACTGCAAGCTTTGCCAACAGAACTGGGCCTAAGGATTAAGAAGCAAGCTAAGTTTCTTAATTAAGTGCTGGATGTCACCTACATACGAAAAAAAGATCCGGATGTTGTTTCTGTTTATATCCACTAAAGGGAGGGAAAATCTGATCTCAGCAAGGAAAAATGGGAAAGGACTTCATGAACAGTTTATGAAGGGTAGTCTCAGTGCAAGAGAAAGACCCTCAGAGTGACACAGAGAAGCTCTACTGCTAAGAAGCAGACATATGTAAAAAATAAAAACTAATATAAAGGAGTTGTCACACTTTCTGTGAGGAAAAAAAAATTAAAAATTAGGGTGATTTATCAAGTCCAAAAGAGTTACCCAGTCTGAATTGGCTAAAGCTGACCAGAAGAGGGAGGAATTAGAATATGAAGAACAAGGGAGAGACTTACCTCCTTTTATTTGTATTTTGGGGTTTGCTCTATTATGTTATTTCCTGTAATACTTACTTGGGGTCATACTTATTTTTATATTTAGTTTTCAATGCTTAACATTATTTAAAACAAAGAACATATGTTTAAGAACCAGAGAGAAAGAACTTTTATCCCTTGCTGTTTCTTTCTGATGCCTGTTGGAATATGCTGCTCATATACTATCAACCATTAGCAATAAAATTTTACAGAGAAGAAATACTTTTCCAGGTTACCCAGAATCCCTGATCAGAAAAGAGCTAACTGCCAAGACACAGTGTCAGCTTAAAATTCTGAGTCTCCAAAAATAACTCTGGAAAAAATTTCAGACAATATATAGCGAAGCTAAAATCAAAGTGTATTTTCATATTATGGATTTGCAATAAAAATATTCTTGTAGGCAACTCAAATACCTATTTTTAATACATACTCCATTTATAAAGAACAAACTGGCAGCAAATAAGACAAACTGACGAAAATTCGTATGCCCAATAGGTAACATAAAGTACTTGTTAACGGGTCGGTTTCCTCAAAATAATATACTCTAGAGCAAAGTCCAGGATGAAACTGAAAACAGCATTCCCATAATACAGATACGTCTTCTCACTTCATCTGAGCACACGTGCTTTCATGGCTTTCCAACAATGCTAAGTCCGTCTGAGAACTTCAGACTCTTAAGATTCCCTGCTATGTAAGGGCTGATCTCTGATTTCACTGTTTGTCTCCACACACTCTTCCACAGCTCTATGTCTCTTGCCTCTCAATGTGGTTTTTAAAAAGGTATTTGGGTTTAAAACCTATATTTTAAATAAATTTCTCCCATTAACAGCAAGTCTACTTCTCTGTACTACTTCTCTGTACATTCATTTAATAAGCACTGCCTATCTATTAATAAGATATGCAAGATACTGAGGAAAGTGTTAAAGTTAAAAAAAAAAAAGTACAGTCTCTCCCTTCAAGAATTCATATTCTATTGTAACTATGCTTACATGTTTATATTCCCTATTAGAATATAAAACAGAAGTATACACACATAAAGGTAGCACTTAGGAGAGTATTAATAAACTGGGAGAATCAGTGAAGACTTCTTAGAGAAGTTGGTTTTAGAAGATGAGTAAGAGTGCACAAGAATAGATAAGGAAAAAATCAGGGTCACAACCACAGCCACAGGCAAGTGAAGCCAACACACAAGTACCATCAGCAAGGATACCAGGTGCTGGCACTGAAAAAGAGGAGCACCGGGTAGGAAGGCAAGGGCAGACTATAAAGCAGAAAAAGTTAACCAACAACTAGCCAATAATGGAAACATTAGATTGCCTTTGGGTCAAAGTTCTATGCTAGGTGCCAAAGAGGTACAAGAGGAAGTTAAGGCAGAATTGTATAGAGCTTACACCTATAAAGGGGTCAGTCATTAAGTACAAAAATGGATCCTCTGAGCTGCCTACATAGTAGCAAGCTGAGAGGATATAGTCAGTTGTTCAAAGTGATTTTACTCTAAGCTTCTGCTTAACATATTCATTTAGTTGTTTGTACGGGACATTTCTCATATTTCACTGCTTTTCTTTGTAGATCAGGCCATCTCTCCACTTTCAGCCCTCTTCTCTCGTCTTTCAAAAGGCAACCTGGAGGGACTCTGCTGGTGGTCCAGTGGCTAAGACTCTTGAGCTCTCTCAGTGCTGGGACCCTGGGTTTAATCCCTGGTTGGGGAACTAAATCCCACATGCCACAACTAAGACCCTGCATAGCCAAATAAATAAACAAATAAAAATACATATATATATTAAAAAAAAAAAAAGTCTGAAAATAAAGGCTTTGCGAGAGAAGGCAATTGGTACAGATACTAAATAGGCACTCAGAGAAAAAGTGACACGAGCAAAGAGTTTAAAAAGGTCAAGGAATAAGTCATGCAGCTATCTGGGAGCAAAGCTTGTTAAGCAAAGAGAACAACAAATGCAAAGGTTCTGAAATGGGAAGTGTCTGAGGGGATCAAAGAACAGGAGGCTGTGACAGTTGGAGCAGAATGAGCAAAGGAGAAAACAGTAGGAGATGAATTCAGAGAAGAGGGGCCAGATGGTAAAGAGCTGCGATGTCCAATATGATAGCCACTAGCTTCATATGGCTATTGGACATTTGAAATGTGGCTAGAAATTGAATTAAAATTTTTAAAATTTTAATTAATTAAAATTAAATATTTAAAAATCAATGTTGGATTCAATTATTAGAAAACTTTTAAGACTGTTTAGAAATACTTGGGTATGTAAATCTACTTTCAACTGTAAATTTCATGAAACCTAAATACCAATCAAGTATTTCCAACCAAAATACAAATCAAGTATCTCCAGCCAAAATTTGGCATCAAAATTGGGGAAAATACATACCAGATTTTTGAGGACTTGATATAAAAAAGTAAAACAATTTCATTAACAATTTCCTACATTAATTGTATATTCAAATAATATTCTTATATAGGTTTAAATCAGATTTAACATTAAAATTAACTTCATCTGTTTGCTTTTTACTTTTACAGCATGGTTACTAGAAAATTTTAAATTATGTACATCCTTGCATTATTTTTCCACTGGACAACATTGGTATAGAGTCTTGTTAGTCATTGTAAGAATTTTTATTTTTATGGTGTGAGTTGGGAAGCCATTAGACATGAACTGACTTGCTTTAAAAGGACTGCTCTAGTTGCAATTATAGAAACACACAAACATGTGGAGTGGGCTAGGGAACAAAGCAGGGAGGTTAGGTAGGAGACTGTTTCAATAATCAGAAATGCTATTATTTCAGAGAGATGAAGGAAGCCTGGACTAGGGCAAGAGTTTTGGAGGTAGTAAGAGTCACTCAGATTCCAGATATATGTTAAAGTTGAAATGACTATCAAATTGGATATGCTGTTGGAATAGATGAGGGATGTGAAAGAATAGAGGAGCCAAGGATAATACTTAAAAGTTTCTGCCTGAGCACCCAGAAAGACTGAGCTGCCAGCTACTGAGATGGGGAAGACTGTGGGAGATGCAAATCTGAGTGAGAGATCAAAAGTTCAGTTTTTGTTAGGACTGAAAATTTCATTAGCCTTCCAAGTGAGAATGTCAAGTTATAGCTGAATAGATGTCGAGAGGTTAGGAGAGGCCTATGAGTGGGAGATACAAATTAGGGAGATGAGTATAAACAGGAGTAGTATAAACAGGATAAGTTCACTTAGGATAAGGCAGAGCCAGACGACTGAACTCTGAAGCACCTGAACAAGCAGCCAATGTGATGGGAAGAAGTCTAAGAAGCCAGACAAGGTAATGTTTTAAGAAGGGAGTAACAATTATGCCAAATGCTAAGGATGTGTAGCATAAGATAGTAACAAAGACCTAAACGTTGGATTGATGAGCTGACTGTGGCTCAGATCATCAGCTTCTCATAGCAAGACTCGGGCTTAAACTTAAAGACAGTGGGGAAAACCACTAGGCCAGCCAGATACAACTTAAATCAAATCCCCTATGAATATGCACTGGAGGAGACAAATAGATTCAAGGGATTAGATCTAGTAAACAGTGTGCCTGAAGAACTATGGATGGAGGTCCATAATATTGTACAGGAGGCAGCGAACAAAACCATCCCAAAGAAAAAGAAAAGCAAGAAGGCAAAGTGGTCACCTGAGGAGGCTTTACAAATAGCTGAAGAAAGAGGAGATGCAGAGAGCAAGGGAGAAAGGGAAAGGTACATCCAACTAAATGCAGAGTTCCAAAGAATAACAGTGAGAGACAAGAAGGCCTTCTTCAAAGAACAGTGCATAAAAACAGAGGAAAACAACAGAAGGGGAGAGACTAGAGATCTCTTCAGGAAAACTGGAGATATAAAGGGAACATTTTGCCCAGAGATGGGCACAATAAAGGACAGAAACAGTAGAGACCTGGTAGATGCTGAAGAGATCAAGAAGAGATGGTAAGAATACACAGAACTGTACAAAAAAAAATCTTACTGAACCAGATAACTAGGACGGTGTGGTTAGTTACCCAGAGCCAGACATCCGGGAGTGTGAAGTCAAATGGGCACTGCTGTTACTAGTCGATGTGATGAATTCCAGTAGAGCTATTCAAAACCCTAAAGGATGAAGTTATCAAAGTGTTGCACTCAATGTCAGCGAATCTGGAAGACCCAACAGTGGTCACAGGACTGGAAAAGGTCACTCATCATCCTAAATCCCAAGAAGAGTAGTACTAAAGAATGTGCTGACCATTGAACAATTGCACTCATTTCCCATGTTAGTAAGGTCATGCCAAAAATACTGCATGCTAGGCTGCAGCACTATGTGAATCAAGAACCTCCAGATGTCCAAACTGGGTTTAGAAAAGGAAGAGGAACCAGAGATCAATTGCCAATACTCACTGGATCATAGAGAAAGCAAGGGAATTCCAGAAAAACATCTACCTGCTTCATCAACGATGCCAAAGCCTTTGACTGTGTGGATCGTAACAAACTTCAGAAAGCTCTTAAAGAGATGGGAATGCCAGACCATCTTACCTGTCTCCTGAGAAACCTGTAAGTGGGTCAAGAAGCAACAGTCAGAACTCTGTATAGAACAACTGATTGGTTCAGGACTGAGAAAGGAGTACAACAAGGCTGTCCGCTGTCACCCTGTTTATTTAACCTATACGCTAAATACATCATGAGACATGCTGAGCTGGATGAGTTACAAGCTGGAATCGAGATATGCGGGAGAAACATCAATAACCTCAGATATGCAGAAATGGCAGAAAGCGAAGAGGAACTAAAAAGCCTTTTGATGAGGGTGAAGGAGGAGAGTGAAAGAGTCTGCTTAAAACTATATATTAAAAAAAACTAAGATCATGGCATCTGGCCCCATTACTTCATGGCAAATAGAAGGGGAAAAGATAGAAAATAGTGACAGATTTCCTCTTTTGGGCTCTAAAATCACTGCAGATGGTGACTGCAGCCATGAAATTAGAGATGATTGCTTCTCGGCAGGAAAGTTATGACAAACCTAGACAATGCATTGAAAAAAAGAGACATTACTCTGCTGACAAAGGTCTGTATAATCAAGGCTATGATCTTCCCAGTGGTCACGTACAGTTGTGCGAGCTGGACTAGGAAGAAGGCAGAGTGCCAAAGAATCGGTGCCTTTGAACTCTGGTGCTGGAGAAGACTCCGAGAGTCCCTTGGACAAGAAGGAGATCAAACCAGTCAATCTTAAGTGAAATCAACCCTGAATACTCATTGAAAGGGCTGATGCTGAACCTGAAGCTACAGTATTCTGGTCACCTGATGCAAACAGCTGACTCACTGGAAAAGTCCCTGATGCTGGGAAAGACTGAGGGTAGAAAAAGGAGAGTGCATCCGAAGATGAGATGGCTGGATGGCATCACTGATGCAATGGACATGAACTTGGGCAAACTTCAGGAGATGGTGAGGGACAGGGAAACCTGGCGTGCTGCAGTCCATGGGGTAGCAAAGAGTCAGACATGACTGGGTAACTGAACAACAATAACAAAAGTTGGATTCAGGAACATGGAGATCATCAGTGATCTTGACAACAGTATGTGCAGAGTGGTGGGGCCAAAGCTTGCTTAGGGAGGGTTAAGAGAGAATGGATAAAGAGGAATTAGAGAAAGCAAACACAGACAACTCTTTCAAGGAATTTCACTGTAACGGAGAGAGAAGAAAGAAGTAGTTAGAGAGGTGAAGTCAGGAGTTTTTTTTTAAGATGGAATAAATTAAAGCACATTTATTCATCGAGGGAATTTTTTTGATATAAAGAAAAACATGCTGCATTGGGGTAGGGGAAGAACTTCTGGAACAATGCTCATGAATAACTGAGAAGAAAGTGGATTTACTGACCGAGTGGAGCATGAGAAGTACAATAGCCAGAGGCCACTAACGAGGTGGACATGGTGGTGAAGCGTGTGGACATTCTCTCCAATTATCTCTATTTTTTTAAAGTTAAAATGGCGGGGATGGATGTGAGGGTGGGTGAAGAGAGACAAGAATAAGACACTGTATGGGCCAGAAAATGTATCAGCGCTGCCAGGCAGCACTTAACCTTCCTGAGGCTCATGATTATGAATTTAAAGTGAGACCAGTCAGCATGGCTGTGTTTTTCTCTAACTACACTTAAATATACAGAAGTAGGCATGAATAAGAGAGCTGGGTTTAACCAGAGCTGGAATTTCACCAGGCAAAGATGACAAAGCCAGAGGAAGCGGTCAGCTGAGTTGAGAGTATATGCAAGGTTGTGATTATGACATGCCTACTGAAGACCAGTGAAAAAGTGGGAGAATTAATAGAATGCAGGTAACAAGGGAATTGAAGAAGGGTTGCAGGTGTTTGGGTAGTAGAAGGAATGGTTAGGGAGGACAGAAGGTGGTGGTCAGGATGTGAAAAATTGAGATTATGAAGGGATTTTAGTTAGTGAAGTGATTTAGTTATTATATGAAAGTCAAGGTCTAGGAAAAAACCACGAGGACAATACCTCAAGGTAGGACAGAGGATATGATCACTGGAGAAGTCTAGAATTTTAGAAAAATTGTCTATATAGTTAGTGACATTTGCATAAATTACCACAGAAATAGTGCTAGGGAAAAAGGGATCATGAGCTAGGAGCTCAAATCTTAAAAGAAATGAGGGGGAATGATCCAGAGGATCTATGCTCATGCTCAGTCACTTAGTCGTGTCTGACTCTTTGCAACCCCATGACCTGTAGCCCACCAGGCTCCTCTGTCCATGGAATTTTCCAGGCAAGAATACTGGAGTGGATCCAGTATTCTGGATCTGTATTCAGATACTGGAAGGATCCCCTGGATCCTTCTCCAGGGAATCTTCCCAACCCAGGGATGAAACCCACGTCCCCTGTGTCTCCTACATGGGCAGGAGGATTCTTTAGCACTGTGCCACCTGGGAAGCCAGGGGATCTAGCGATGACTACAACAAGGTAAAGTCTGATGAGATTCAGAGCTGGAATGTTTGGAAAAAGGGAAGAGGGGGGTCTGAAAAGAGCCATGGGAACAATTCTCTACTGTACCTCCTAGAGATATGAGGGGCATGGGAAGGAAAAGAGCCACTAGCTGAGAAGACTGCAGGAGAAGACTGAGGAAAGGGATGTCAACAAGTGAAAAGCTCAGTTTCAGTCTAAACAGAATGATGAGGGAAATGTTTAGAGAAGAGGCTAAGGATAAGGGAAATCCCATGAAAGAAGGATATCCCATGAAAGAAGAGGCAAGGAATCTGGCTAGAAAAGTAAATGGACAGAGACACATGGGCAAGAGGAAGGACCCTAGAGTCCTGGGCTTCATGTGAAGGTTAATGTAAACAGAGAATAAGAGTTTAATCTTGATGAGGACGAGTGAGGCTGTGATACTGGGGTAGGCAGGGGTGAAGAGAACTTGGGGGCTCTTTCATTCTTGCCAGCAACAGTGTGGATTTTGGTGACGGACAGTTTCATCTGGGTATTTATTTACTCCTGAAATATGAAAAGCACTAGAGTTCCTTCCTCCATCCTGCCCATAGAGGCCAAAAGGCTAGGAGAGTTTCCAATGATCTGTCCTTTCAAGAAGTGGCTTACCGCTCACTTCAAAACACCAATACCCTTTCAACTGTAGTTATAGCTTTCAGGAGCTGGAAGTGATTGTACACAGTGATCCTCCATCCTCCCAACCAAGAGAGCGGATGTGCCAAGGAGCCAGCTGAAGCTCAGGGTACAGTCTGTGCCCACGAAGGAATGCAATGCTAGCCAGGGTCGCACTATGACCTCTGCCTTTTGGCACAAGGCTTCAAACAAATGACCTAGTTAGCCCTCAAAACCCAGCTCTAAACTCCTTTTACCCATTCAAAGCTCCAGAAGCCACCGCAAATGATGTATTAAAAACCTGTTCCATTTCTATGCTTAATAGCACCCCTCCAAATTATGTGAATATGTACACAGATCCCTTCAAGCAGAAAGTTTATATATGCCAAATCTGTGAATTAGTGTTAATTCTAAGTAGAGCTGAATGTACATATGTATGAACAGGTAATAAACATTAAAGAAAGATGAGACACTTGAAGCAAATTTCTTTTTGAAGGAAGCCAGAAACAAATAACAAGTTGCATTCCACTGTGGAGAACTATTATGTGGAAGCAATTTCCCTTTTATTCGTGATAGGCAGTCTCTGAGATGGCCCCAGTGATCCCCATCTTCTCGTATTCAAGTCCTGTGTGATGTCTCCCCTTGAGTGAAGACTGGTCATAGTGACTTGATTCTAGCAA
Organism: Muntiacus reevesi; assembly: GCF_963930625.1. Classification (NCBI taxonomy): domain Eukaryota; kingdom Metazoa; phylum Chordata; class Mammalia; order Artiodactyla; family Cervidae; genus Muntiacus; species Muntiacus reevesi. Next base: position 11,085,822 of record NC_089256.1, read on the forward strand.
GAAAGCAGCAGAGGTGATATAATGTCATTGCAGAGCTCTCCCTCTGTGTCCATGTCTGTGTCTGTCTGTCCCTCCCTCTGTCAAAAGCCAGCTGCCACGCTGTAAGCTGCCCCATGGAGAGATCCACATGGCAAGGAACTAAGGGGAACCCCTGGCCAAGAGCCAGCAAGGAATTGAGGCCCTCAGTTCAACAGCCCATGTGGAACTAAATCCTACCAAAAACCCTGTGAGTGAGCTTGGAAGTGCATGCCCCTTCAACTCAGTCTTCAGGTGAGAAGAGGTGCTCCTGTCGACACCCTGACTGCAGCCTCACAAGGAACTCTGGGGCAGAGGCACTAGCTAAACCACATCTGAATCCTGACCTACAGAAACTGAGATAACAAATGTTTTAAGGAGGTAAGTTTTAGGGTAATTTGTTACATAACAATAAATAGACAATGAATAGACCTTCAAATTTATCATCCAAACCAGGATAATTTTAGGGCTGAAAGCGAGCACTATTAATACTTGTCACAGATAACACACATAAATGAAGAGTGTTGGGGACAAACCAGGCTATATGCTCACCCTACCTTTTATTCCTCTTTAGTAGCACAAAAGAGGAAAAACTTAATGATAGCTCAGAAAACTGGTCAGACATGATGAAAAGGCACATAAGACCATTCTCTACTTGCCCTTCTGAATAAACTACCCATGGCTGGGGTGAATAAAACCCTAACTTTTGGGGAAAAGAAAATTCTTTGGGAAAGGTCTTGAATACTAAATTACTAAGTCCTAGACTTGAACAGGATTTAACTCAAAGATTAGAAGCAAATGTGTTCAACTGAAGTTTTAAAACCTGAAATGAAGCAATGGGTTTATTAGACAATGAACAGAGTGAGTTTAAGTGTTAATAAGAAAATATCAAACAAATTCATTTAATTAAAATCTTGTTCTATGTATATTTCATTAAAATAGTATGTTTTTTATTACCATATTCAGGCACTGAGTGGTAGAAAAGAACACGTGATCTGGCATTAGAAGATGGGTTTGAAACTTAGTTCTACTACGTCATGACTCAGGGCAAAAATAAAATTTTGAGACTGTTGTCTTCAAGTATAAAATGGTGATGTCACCACATAGTTCAGAGTATGGAGCAAATGAGATAATACATTTGTATGTATTACAGGAAAAACCCCTGTAAATAATCCATACAGATACTGATTTCAGGAAAATTCTATTTTTGTATAAAAAAATATAATTTTTTCAAGTGTAACAAATGCTCTTCTCAGGTATTTATATTCATATTCATGGTTAAAGCTTAATTATTCAGATAGATGGGCTTCCCTGGTGGCTCAGATGGTAAAGAATCCGCCTGCAATGTGGGAGACTTGGGTTCAATTCCTGGGTTGGGAAAATCCCCTGCAGGAGGGCATGGTAACCCACTCCAGTATTCTTGCCTGGAGAATCCCCATGGACAGAGGAGCCTAGCGGGCTACAGTCCATGGGGTCTCAAAGAGTGAGACTCGACTGAGTGACCAACCACAGCACGTTTAGACAGATACCGGTCCTCACCTGATAACAGCCTTATTCTCAGAGCAAACTAAGCACTTAGTAAGAAATAAATATGCATTTGAGTGCTGAACTTAAAACTCTAACCTTTCATTACTTGAGATTTTTAAAAAACTTAAAAATGTAGAAAAGAATCATTAAAAGTAATCGTTAGTGTAGTTTTTATTACTAACTTTCATTATAACTGCAGGTATAACAAAAGACTCAGAAAATATTTGATCACAGTTAAGAATATCAATACACAGGTCAAGGAGTAATCTTTCTTTTTTTTTGCCACAGTGCACAGCATGCAGGATCTTAGTTCCCTGAACAGAAACCAAACCTGCACACGCTGCAGTCTTAACCACAGGACCACCTGGGAAGCTCCAAAGAGGAACCATTTCTAGTGTTCTCACTCCCATACAACAACCCAGAAAGAAAAGGTAGACAGAATACAAATATTTTTATAATACCTGACACTTGTTTAGCAAGTTATAGTTTACAAAGCATTTTCATATCCATTTTCTCATATAATTCATGTGTTCTTTAGAAACTAAAAATTCTAATTCTCAATGGGGAATTCTGACCCCTAAAACTGGTTATTGCCAATCAAAATTTAGTATGTCAATTATTCCACAAACTACTAGGAACTTCAAGATAAAATTGTTCATAATGTTGATCATTCAGCATGGTCAGGGAAAACCTTGGTTTAGGGGAGAGATGAAAGGAATACAACCCCAAAAATAGAAGGTCTGAGCTCTACAAAGATTCATTTAAAAACTATTCCATGCTGAAATTCAACATGTAAATATCTTTAATTTACTAGGTGCTGATAATAGAGATAAGATACAGTCCCTTACCCTCAAGGCATTCACAACACAGAAAGGAAACAGGTAAGTTACAGTTGTTATTTCTACCACAGGATAAGTGTAACTATAAAAATGAACACAAAATAAAAAGAAAGTTGAAGATATAATTAACTAAAGTACAGAAGTTAGAGGTGGAATGGGAGACGGTATCTAAGCAGCAGGATGATTAATCTGAAAGACTAATGTTATTCTGTTAGGTGAAAAGGGAAGGAAAAAAGACAAGGACTCAAGGTAGAGAGTATAGCACATGCAAAAGAGTTCTGAAGCAACGTGGTGTGTTTGAGAAATGCAATTTAGTACTACAGTGAGTATAGTATACACTTGGGAATACAAAACAAAGCTAAAGTTGTACTCTTTAATTCAGTCAACAAAGAGTTAAACAATGATACAGCCTAGGCAATGACCAAAAAATGTCCACCTTTGCTGAACTGACATTTCAGCAAGGGAAGAATGATAAAAAGCAATAAACATAATAAATAAATGATGCAGGATATTAGAGGGCTAAACATTCTATGGGGGGAAATGTTTAACAGCACATTTTCTTTCCACCTCCTTATACTATACACTGCACAAGCTGGGGGGAGGGAAGAGTGCAGAAGAGAAAGAGGGAGGCATACTAATACACATGCATCACCAGAGAACCCCATACCCTCAGCATCTCAGTGGTTCTCAACAGGGACAGCACTACTGCCTAAAATACGTTCTGTAAATCTATGGAAGTGATTTGGGACTGTCAAAACGGCAGTAGATGCTACTAATATCTAGTGGGCAAGGACCAAGGGCGCTACATGTCCTGTGGGTGGGACAACAGGCCCACATTCCCAAAGTCTTTCCATTATAGAGTCATGTAGCAAAATAAACTTTATCTTAATATCCTGAGCCTAGACTCTAACTCCATTTTACATATAAACACAATATATGTTCAGCATCTTTTTACTATAACATTTTCCAAAAATGCAATTCCCAAAAGAATATAGAAAATGCTGGACTTGAACTTTGTCTTATTAGGTACTTTCCCAAAAGTACCTTTTGTTTCAGAAAGTCACATCAAAATTAATATCATTTATTATATTTAAGTAACATATATACCTATACCTACCATATATACACACCATACCTATATCAATCTGTCATACAGCAGTCATATTTATAGCTAAACTAACCTTACGTGCAAATATATCACTACTTTATTGGGCTTCCTGGGTAGCTCAGCTTGTAAAAAATCCACCTGCAATGCAGGAGACCCCAGCTAGATTCCCGGACCAGGAAGTTCCCCCGGAGAAGGGACAGGCCACCCGCTCCAGTGTTCTTGGGCTTCCCTGGTGGTTCAGACAGTAAAGAATCTGGCTGCAATGTGGGAGACCTGCGTTCAATCCCTGGGTTGGGAAGATGCTCTGAAGGAGGACATGGCAACCCACTCTAGTATTCTTGCCTGGAGAATCCCATGGACAGACGAGCCTGGCTGGCTACAGTCCATGGGGTGACAAAGAGTCAGACATGACTAAGCACAGCACTACTTTACTACTTCTTCCCAGGACCTGAGTATTTACTCATTTAAATGGCATAGTTTCCTACTCTTTCTCCCTTAACACAGCTGAGGCATCACACCAACCCTAAAAAATTTACACGTGAGAAGAGTTACCAATGAATTTCACTTCAGGACTGCCAAAGAGGTGCTTCTAAATATGTTTTAAGAAGAGGATATGGAGTCTGGTAGGGTTGAGAACCACTAAATGAAACAGCTCTTAACATTCCAGTCAACTGCAAGCTTCAGAACCTCTTCTCCATCCCAATTTAAAGCCAAGATATGATTTTCTGATGTCTCAAAAACTCTCAGTCCAAACAAATGCTTTCCAATTTTTTGAATTCCCAAATAACTGTACTGCTTAGATCAGTCACAGATTCACAATTATTCATTTTGAAGTCCAAGAACACTTGATGTGTTTGTGCACGCATGTGTGCTAAGTCCCTTCACTCGTGTCCGACTCTTTGCGACCCTATGGACAGCCAGCCAGGCTCGTCTGTCCATGGGATTCTCCAGGGAAGAACCCTGGAGTGGGTTGCCATGCCCTCCCCCAGGGGATTTCCCTGATCCCAGGGATCCAACCAGTGTCTCTTAGGTCTCCTGCACTGGCAGGTGGGTTCTTTACCACTAGCACCACCTGGGAAGTCCCTGATGTGTTTGTATATTATCACTAAAGAAATTCGGGTTGTCACAATCCAGAACATCAGAAATCTGATACTTTGAAATTTTACTCAACTGTGCTTTACTATCAAATCATATGCCATCCCTTCCCCATGTTCTGACTGTGTTCTGGTGAAATAAAGTCACAATATCATAAATACTGCCTCATTGCTACTTGAAGAGTTCTAATGACACTATATTTCTCTGCCATAGAGTTAATTTCACCATTAAAGAAAACTAACTGCTGGAGAATTTTTCCCCTAATATTGACGGGGTAAAATCTACCTCCCTCTGGAACAATACAAAAAAGGATAATATCAACAGTTCAGTTCCATCACTCAGTCATGTCCAACTCTTTGCGACTCCATGGACTGCAGCACACCAGGCCTCCCTGTCTTTCACCAACTCCCAGAGTTTACTCAAACTCATGTCCATTGAGTTGGTGAAACCATCCAACCATCTCATCCTGTCGTTCCCTTCTCTTCCCGCCTTCAATCTTTCCCATTATCAGGGTCTTTTCAAATGAGTCAGTTCTTCGAATCAGGTGGCCAAAGTATTGGAGTTTCAGCTCTAATCAACAAAGACTGACCTTTTCCTTGCAGCTATCATACCCTCCTGTATATTAAAAAATTCCCACCTGCCTCCAAAAGGAATAAAAATTAGAAGAAAATGCCTAAGTAAACTCAAAATTTTGTAGCTATTTTGGTTTTTCTTTACTTTTCTGTATTCTAGTAAACTTTTAGCCTGTTTAGGACTCAATCAGGTTCTCATTCAATTTTTGCAGACCTATCACATAGTATTTTTTAAACTACTTTTATCTTTACTTTTTAAAAAATCATGGGATTCTTTTTTTGGTGATTCTAGAGGTTTGAAGCATCCTCCCTCCCAAAATTCACCAAAGTCCTTCTTTTCTGCAGTCTCTAGCAACTTCCAAAGTTTATAAAATGGCACTTGAGTCTGGCCAGATCCCATCCATATAGAATATAACACACTTATGACAGCCAAAATTCCTAGAATATAATCTGTTTCAATCTCATAAATGCAATCATGAAAATACTTAAATATGTAATTTTTAACTTAACCTACTTGGATAAGAGGCAGCCTGGATTCTTAGTAAATGATTAAGACTGAAAATCAGATTTTACATGTTAAAAGAACTTATTTTAAGATAAGTAGCAAGTCAGTCAGTACTCACAGAAAGTCTGAAAATAAAATACTAAAATGTAAGGTCGTGCACACAAAATATTTTTCTAATTATGTGTTTAGAAACCTGACTCTGACACTTTATAGATAATAGTATGTGACAGAGGACAGGTCAACCTCTCTGCTTCTCAGTTTTTCCCAATAAGAAATTAACTAGGACAAACTAAAGACTGTCTGCAGGCTTCTTTCTCACCAAGATTCCATAATTTTACTCACACAAAGAGGATTTTTTTTCACAATAGGAAAATCAGAAGACAGTTTAAAAGAAATATGAAGAACAGCCTCTACTTTTTCTGTAGTGAGTTTCTAATGTAATAAAATATTATTACAGCTCTTGCATGTAGTATCAAAATGTTGTAAGTATGCTTAGGTGGTCTGAAGAACTGGAAGCAATTTAATATGCATGCTTCTTTCTAATCAGGTACTGCAATGTTTATCTTTTTAAAGTATGGTAAAAATTACAAATAGCTATTTGAGTCTCAGTTCAGTTCAGTTGCTCAGTCGTGTCCAACTCTGTGACCCCATGGACTACAGTACGCCAGGTTTCCCTGTCCATCACTAACTCCCGGAGCTTACTCAAACTCATGCCCATTGAGTCGGTGATGTCACCCAACCATCTCATCCTCTGTTGTCCCCTTCTCCTCCTGCCTTCAATCTTTCCCAGCATCAGGGTCTTTTCCAATGAGTCAGCTCTTTGCATCAGGCGGCCAAAGTATTGGAGTTTCAGCTTCAGCATCCATCCTTCCAATTAATGTTCAGGACTGATTTCCTTTAGGATGAACTGGCTGGATCTCCATGCAGTCCAAAGGACTCTCAAGAGTCTTCTCCAACACCACGGTTCAAAAGCATCAATTCTTCGGCACTCAGCTTTCTTTATATATTTGAGTCTAGATGATTTTTAAGATTCCTTCTCATTATTAAATTCTATTCATTTACTCTTCAGTGTAGACAAAAATGTCTGATGACTGAGGGCCAAGAAGAGATCCCTCTGGATAGAATAAATGAATCATGTAATGATTTATGGTGCCAAACAGGAGAATCTGGAAGTTCAAGGGAGCAAGAACCTTCTCACTGGAGTGACAAGGGTTGTGAGGAGTTTTACAGAGATTGAGATATCCTCTAAGTTGGCAAAGGTTTATTCAGATGCCTTCTAAAATGTTAAGATATGGAGGAGGAAATGGCAACTCATTCCAGTATTCTTGCCTGGGAAATCCCATGGACAGAGGAGCCTGGTGGGGCTATACTGTTCATGGGGCCGCATAGAATTGGATATCACTGAGGGACTAGACACACGCTCACTTTTTGCTTGTTCTATAGAAGCTTAATATGAGAGATACTAAGTAAAGAGAAATTGAGATGTAACTAAAGAAAAATAAATAAATAAATAAAATAAAATAAGATGTTAAGATAGCCCAGGAAATTCACTAGGGGGCACTGAAATGCCTACTTCTCAATCCTGACATAACAGAGTGAGGCTATTCAGGCATGGGTGTGATATCGTCCTTGACCATAAGAATAGTTTGAATTATTCTTCAAAACTAAAGTCATGTAATGACTTAGAAATCCAAGGTACCATCTTTCAAGGTATACCTCACAGTCCAGACAGGCTACCTGCCTCCTTATTTAAAAAAGAAAAAAAAAAAAAAGGCTTTATTTGTTTCAGAGTTTTAGAGGTAGTAAATACCCTTGCCTTGGAGCTATCCATGGTGCTTGACCCATACTCAGCCTGTCCCTTCCAGCAACTGCTGCATTAACTTTCCGATCATAGTACCACTCAGGATCTGCCTGACCATCATCCACATTGAGGCCTGTGACTATTATGCCAATATCATGGGCCACTTGTAACTTTAATCTATTCCACTTTGCCTGAGTCCAGAACTTACTTTGTCCTACTGAAATTTCTCATCTAGCTCTGTCTCCCAGGTCTGCTACACCATTTGCTACAACAAAGTCCTTTCTGCAGATACAGTGCACCTTGGGGAAGATCACTGCGCAAAAGATTATAGTTCTTCAGAGCCAAGTCTCCCATATGGTACCTTACATGACTTTTAAAATCTTTAAAATTTTTTACCATTCTAAAATTATTTTAAATGAGTTTTAAATTTTGTGATATGTTTTTCTGACTGATTGGAATGACTAAAGAATAGGAACTGTTAACTCAAGATTTATGTGTGGGTTTCAGGGAATTCATGAGCCTCTTGAAATTATGTGATTCTTTAGGCAGATACATGTTTTTCTGGGGAAGATGGTGTTGAGCCTCTTAAACCCAAAAGGCTAAGATCCACAGATCACTGTACTGATGACTCCCAATAATAATCATCTCCCCAGGTTTAAGCACTAGACCTTTATGTATGCTCAATCGTGTCCAACTCTTTGTGACCCCATGAAAGCCCACCAAGTTCATCTGTCCACAGGATTTTCCCGGCAATATCCGACTTGGTTGCCATTTTCTTCTCCAGGAAATCTTTCCAACCCAGGGATCAAAACCCATGTCTCCTGCACCGCCTGCACTGGCAGGTGGATTCTATACCATTGTGCCACCTGGAAAGCCCACTAGACCTTTATATCTGTAGCTTAATAAATAATGAGTTAACCAAAAAGTTCATTCGATTTTCCATTCCTGAATGAACTTTTGGGTCAGCCCAGTATATCCAGTCTTTCTTCCAGTTCCTGGCACAAAGTTCTGAAAACTCTTGAAAATTTTCCTGCATTACTTATTCATAAGGAATACCCTTCAAGGACTTATGCTAATGAATGATCAGGCTGGGGCCCTAGACAGCCTCAAGATGGGACTGGTTACCAAAAAGACCAAGTGATTAGAGGGCTGGAACTTTCAGTCCCATTTACCAACCTCTGGGAAATGGAAGAGATGGAGGCTGGAGATTAAAGCTCTATACACATTCCTGAATAAAACATGAATTTCCAGGTAGGTGAAGGGATCCACAGGCCAGGAAGATTTTGCACCCCAGTTCCACAGGGACAGAAGCTCCTGAACTTGGGACCTTTCTAGATTTTGACCTATGTACTTCTTCACCTGGCTATTTATTCATCTATCCTTTATAATAAACTGGTTAACAGAAGTAAGTGTTTTGCTGAGTTTTGTGAACCATTCTGACAAATAACTGAATCCAAGAAGGGAACAGTACAATCCCTTGATTTATATCTGATCAGTCAGAGGACAGGAGAACAATGTGGACTTGCAACTGCTGTCTGAAGCGGGGACAGTCTTGCAGGACTTAACGTGTGGAATCTGATACTATTTCCACGTAAATAGTATCAGAATTGGGCTAAACTGTAGGGCACCTAGCTGATATCCACAGAGGATTGGAGAAAACTGCTATGAAAACATTTCAGAATATCCAACTGCCTACTGGACACCTCTAAATGAATTTCCAGAAAACACTTCAAACGCAGTATGTCCAAAATGAAACTCATTTTCCTTCCTTATTCCTCTAACACAGGCTTCTCTGGTAACTCAGCTGGTAAAGAATCTGCCTACAATGCAGGAGATCCTGGTTCGATTCCTGGGTCGGGAAGATCCACTGGAAAGGGCATACGCTACCCACTCCAGTATTTCTGGGCTTTCCTGGTGGCTCAGCTGGCAAAGAAATCGCCTGCAATGTGGGAGACCTGGGTTTGATTCCTGGGCTGGGAAGATTCCCTGGAGAAGGGAACAGCTAACCACTCCAGTATTCTGGCCTGGAGTATTCCAGGGACTATATAGTCTATGGGGTCACAAAGAGTCGGACACAACTGAGTGGCTTTCACTTTCACTTTCCTCTAACATGTTCTGCTTCTAATCCTCACCATCTCGGTAGAGGATATCACCTAGATATAAAGCTAAAAATCTTGCCAATCATACTTGATCATGATTATGACTCTTTCTTTTTCTTCATTCCCCTTAATCAATCAGTCATGTCTTACAACTTATTGAAAGCCTAATAAATTCTTCCTGAAACAAAAGAATTGTGTATTCTGTAATCATTTTGCAGGTGGTAAAGACTTTCAAATGTTAATAGATTCTACAGGCTGGAATCTGAACTTTTCATTTTTAATAGAAAGCACAACTCTGTCTCATCATTCCCCTCCCCCAATAACTTTTTTATGACTATACCAGAGAATGCAGCTAACTCTTTATTCTTCTGAGTTTATGAAATGAGATGAAAACAGTTTTCTTTTACTGAAGTGACAAGTGGGAGCTGTTTCTGCAAAACAGCTCTTATTTGGAATACTTTTCATTCCTATCTAAATAATCCTAAGGATCACAGCACTACTGCTCAGTGAGGGTAGCTGTTCTTCAATCTCCAGAAAATAACAGAAATCCTCCTTTGTCAATAATTCCACACCTTTACTTAGAAGCCAACACGATACATAGCACTGCAAAACAACTGTTGAAATCAAAAAGCTAAAAATCAAAGTAACTGAAATTCCTGGCTCTTGGCACTACTTTAAAAATTCTTGATGAGAATAGGAGGAAATAAGACCAGATCTCCAAGTGAAACTGGAAGACCCTACCTAATTCTTGGTAAAGCATAAATGACTTCTTGAGCATTTGATGTCTGAATTCAGGTGGCAATCTTTCCTTAAAAAGATAGTAAGATGTCCAAAAACATACAATGAGCATCTTCTGTTCTTCACACATTCCCATTAAATATTAGGAAGTTCATACTGATTTTCTTTTAGCACCAACTCCTGACATACCCTGTGCTCACTGGTGTTTTGTAGAGTAAACAAAGAGAAAACTTTAAAATGCGCTTTTATGAGATTTCACTTTGCATTTACTGCTAAAAACCAAGAGACCAAATTCATATTTATAGGATGGTTGGGCTTAACTTCACAGAAAAGAACAACTTTTTAAAACTCTTGTCAGTTGTCCATGTAAGAAAGCAAATCACTATGCACTTTTAGACCAACAAATGTTTATAATCATCAGGAACAGAACGAAATCAAGGAATATCCAGACTTGAAATATCCTATATAGTTCAAATAGCTGCTTATCAAATAGGCATAATGGCAATGGAAAAAGATTGCAAGGAAGGCCTTGCAAGGAAGGCTGTCTATGCAGCCTACAGTAAGATTCAAAGGTATTTTATCATTTTGTCTCTCAAACCATTACAAAGTGACCACAGTGTAATCATCCTCTTAACAGGGTCTTTCAAAAAGCATAAATTTTCATTTTAAGTCCAGTTATCAATTTTTTAAAAAAACAGATCATGCTTTTGATGTTATATCTAAGAATTCTTTACCAAACCCAAGGTTCTAGAAATTTTCTGTTTATTCTAGAAGTGTTATTTTACATTTTACAATTAAATCCATGATCCATTTTGAATTAATTTCTGGTGTGAAATTGAGATCAAAGTTCATTTTATAAGCTATGTCTAAGAGGATGCAAAGATAAGCTACACACTGGGAGAAAATATTTTTGAAGAACCTATCTGACCAAGGACTCATATCTAGAATATACAAAGAACTTTCAAAACTCTACAGTCAAAAACCAAACAGTCCAATTAGAAAGTGGGCAAAAGGACATGAAAAAATACTTCACTACAATGTTTTATTCATATTTCAATAAAATATGAATGGCAAGTAATGAAAATATATTTGACATTACAGAAATGTATACTAAAGACCATGATATCTATTAGAACAGCTAAAATAAAAACTAATGATGTGCCAAATGCTAGTGAGCACACAAAGAAACTGGATCTTTCCTATATTACTGGTGGGAATGTAAAATGGTATAGTCACTCTGGAAAAGTTTGTCAGTTTCTTTAAGAACTAAACATACATTGATCACACAACCTAAAATTGCACCACTGGGCATTTATTTCAGAGATACAAAAAGTTATGTCCACAGAAAAGCCTGTACATGTTTGTTCATAGCAGGCTTTAACAACCAAAAACTACAAACAACCGAAATTTCTAATAGAACAGTTAAGCAAACTATCTTTCAGACATCCATATTACAAATCCATATCATGGGATACCACTCAGCAGTTAAAAGGAAGGAACTATTGATACATACACAACAGGTTAGATGGACCTTCAGGGCATTACACTCAATGACAAAAGACAATCTCAAAAGGTCACACGCTATATGACTCCACTTAAGTAAGGTTATAGAAAAATGACAAAATCAGAGATGGAGAAGAGTTTAATTGTTGCCCAGGGTTAGAGATACTGGGTGTGGGGGAGTAGGAAGGTGTGACTATAAAGAAGTAGCATGAGGGAGATCTTGACTGTGTTGTTACACAAATATACACATGTGATAATATGATACAGAAGTACATACATATTTATACCAGCAACAGTTATGTGGTTTTGATATTATACAACACTTAAATAAAATGTGACCAAAGGGGGAGCTGGGCAGAGTACACACAGCCATCTCTCTCTACTATCTGTGCAACTTCCTGTGAATCTGTAGCTATCTCAAAATAAAAACTTTTAAAAATGCAATCAATGTAAAACCACCCAAAAGTTTGGGAAAATGTATAAATGGTGTTGAAAACAGTGACGTTGTAATGCTAAATGCAAACCAAAGAGGGATAGGGTGATCATGGCCATGACCAAGAAAGACACCTGGAGATTTCGTCCAATTCCTCCAAATAAACAGTTCAATCAAATATTTATTGAGAATCTAGCATACAAAAGACACAGTGTTATAGAAAGTGAAAATGTGTTAGTGGCTCAGTTGTGTGGTGGCTCCTTGCCACCACATTAACTGTAGCCCACCAGGTTCCTCTGTCCATGGGGTTGTCGAGGCAAGAATATTGGAGTGTGTTACCATGCCCTCCTCCAGGGGATCTTCCCTACCCAGAGATCGAACTTGGGTGTCCGGCAGTGCCGTCAGATTCTTCACCATCTGAGCCACCAAGGAAGCTCTATAAAGGGTAGCTGGATTAAAAAGAAGGCAAGGTCCAGCATTTACCTCTGAATTACTTTACTCTCTAAGAAGATAAAACAGAATAACTATTAAAAGCCTCAGGACCCCTGAAACACAAGTTTCCTTTGCCTGGAACCAGTTCAGTTCAGTCACTTAGTCATGTCCGACTCTTTATGACCCCGTGGACTGCAGCACACCAGGCTTCCCTGTCCATCACCAACTCCCGGAGTTTACTCAAACTCATGTCCATTGAGTCAGTGATGCCTTCCAACCATCTCATTCTCTGTCACCCCCTTCTCTTGCTGCCTTCACTCTTTCCCAGCATCAGGGTCTTTTCCAATGGGTCAGTTCTTTGCATCAGGTGGCCAAAGTATTGGAGTTTCAGCTTCAACATCAGTCCTTCCAATGAAAATTCAGGACTGATTTCCTTTAGGATTGATTGGTTGGATCTCCTTGCAGTCCAAGGGACTCTCAAGAGGTTCTCCAACACCACAGTTCAAAAGCATCAATTCTCTGGTGCTCAGCTTTCTTTATAGTCCAACTCTCACATCCACACATGACTACTGGAAAGACCATAGCTTTGACTAGACGACCTTTGTTGGCAAAGTAACGTCTCTGCTTTTTAATATGCTGTCTCGGTTGGTCATAGCTTTTCCTCCAAAGAACAAGTGTCTTTTAATTTCATGGCTGCAGTCACCATCTGCAGTGATTTTGGAGCCCAAGAAAATAAAGTTTGTCACTGTTTCCATTGTTTCCCCATCTATTTGTCATGAAGTGGTGGGACCAGATGCCATGACCTTAGTTTTTTGAATGTTGAGTTTTAAGTCAACTTTTTCACTCTCCTCTTTCACTTTCATCAAGAGACTCTTTAGTTCTTCTTTGCTTTTTGCCATAAAGTGAAAGTCACTCAGTTGTGTCTGACACTTTATGACCCCATGGACTACACAGCCCATGGAATTCTCCAGGCCAGAATACTGCGGTGGGTAGCCTTTCCCTTCTCCAAGGGATCTTCCCAACCCGGGGATCAAACCCAGGTCTCCTGCATTGCAGGCAGATTCTTTACCAGCTGAGCCACAAGGGAAGACCAAGAATACTGGAGTGGGTAGCCTATCCCTTCTCCAGTGGATCTTCCCAACCCAGGAATTGAACCAGGGTCTCCTGCATTGCAGGTGGATTCTTTACCAACTGAGCTATCAGGAAGCTGATGTCATCTGCATATCTGAGGTTATTGATATTTCTCCTGGCAATCTTGATTCCAGCTTGATTTCAATCTTGATTTCAGCTGGATTCCAGCTTGCCTGGAATGCTCTTCTGTTTTTCGAGTTAGTTCTTACTTGTCCTTGAACTATTAGCTCATTATCACTTCTTCAGGGAAACCTTTCCTAGCTCACTGACCTCCATATTTGAACACATTCCTTTATTACATGTTGGTACAGCACCCTATATTTTTCATTCGTAACACTAATCATCGTTCACAAAGAACTCTGTGACATTTTGATATCTCTTTCCCCCATTAGACTAATCTCCAAGAAGGCAGAGACAGTCTGGGCAGTTCACCACTGTATTCCCAAACCCAATGCCATGCTCAGCAAATGACAGAAGCTCAAAATGTGTTACATACAAAGCTAGAATTCATGTATGCAAATAAGCATGCAGACAAGGGTTACTGGGGTTTGTAAGATTCCAAGACCACTTTAACTTGAGAAAGCCAGTTTATATGGGATAGGAGGTTCATGCAGAGGAGAAAGAATCTTATATCAAAAACTGAATAGGAATAGCATCCTTTCATCAACAGGAATCCACTGAAGAATTGAAACAAGGAAACTGTGTGTCCTGTGTGCTGTATAGGAAAATTAATGTGGAGAACTGGACTACTAAAGGCAGTAAAAACTATTAGAGGCAATAAAATAAACTGCAAGGAACTGTGGTAAAGCAGGCATAAAATGATAAGGTCCTGAAAGAGAAGGTGGTCACAGGAACAGACAGATAACACTGAGAATGAAGAGCCAAAAGAACTTAAGGACTGATTAGCTCCAGAGGCATGAAAGAGGGAAGAGTCAAAGATGATTCAAGCAGTTTAATGGTGGGTGATCCATGAAAGACAGTACCATTAACAGAAATGGAAAGTCAGGACTAAGTTCTCTTAGGAGAAGGAATGTGCTTTGTTAGAAGTGATGGCTAACATCCACACAACTGAAGACATGACACCAGATGGAGAACAGCCAAGGCTGACAATGCAGATGTGTGAGTTGACTACAGTTAACATTTTAGAATGAATAGGATCTCTCAGAGAGGTTGTGGTTAGTTGCTCAGTTATGTCTGACTCTTTGTGACCCCATGGACTGTATCCTACCAGGCTCCTCTGTTTATGGAATTCTCCAGGCAAGAATATTGGAGTGGGTTGCCATTCCTTTCTCCAGGGGATCTTCCCAACCCAGGGATCGAACCTGGGTCTCATGCCTTGCAGGTAGAGTTTTTTACCATCTAAGCCACCAAAGAGAAGAAGATATAAAGGGCCTTGAAGGGAAATTCTCTAAACCATTTGATCTGCCCCTGGTGTGAATTATGTTTTTCAAGCTATGGAGTCATTCAGACCAGTGAGTTCCCTGAGGGTATAGCTGAGCTCAATCAAGCATACCCTAAAGCATACATTAAACAGTGTTGTACACAGCTGGTGCAAAATAAGTAGCCTATTAAAGTGGTCAATTATTTTCAAGATAATTTTTCATTATTAATTCCTGGTCCATCTGCATTTTGTTTTTCAAAAAGTGGTGCCCTAGGTAGAACTTTGAAAGATCCAGGCTTCAGTTGAAATTATTATAATCAATAAGTCTGGACAGTTTAAATCATTTATCCAAAGCTCTGCTTTCCCAAGGCACCAGAACTGATGAACTGAAAGACCAGACCCTGGGACTCTGAAAACCTTAAAAAAAAAAAAAAAAAGGTGGTTGGAGGTGGAAGGGAAGAGAGGCCCAATGAGACTGGGGCTAAAGCAAATCCCCACAAGAAGTAGAGAACACTCTTCAAGAAGTTTTTGCACAAAGTTAAATAGGAAATATTACTAAGGGGGTGAAAACAAAAAACAACAACAAAAAATTCACTATACACTATATGAGTTGACAATTTACAAAAATAAAAAAGCTTCAAGTGACGTTAAGGATAAATGAGAATAATTAAAGGGAATTGAGAAAAGTGACTTAAAAACAACAAGAGCATAATGACGTTAAAGACATTGGCCTGTTCTCCCATAAAATGTTACTAAGTGTCAGTCAGAGGTGTGGTAACTGAATCTAATTCAATGCTTAGGTGAACAGTATTTCCCCAGTCACAGTTTAAATATTTAAAAAGGGATTACTAAAATGGATCAGAGAAAATATTTCTGTACAGCTCACCCCCTTTCAAAAAAAATCAAAGTGGAATATAGCACAGTTCTGTAACTGCAACAATGCTCTAACCTCGAATTGTTGCAAATGAGCTAAGTGCCTCCAGACAGGTAAGTGTGTTTGTGAGAGAAGCCACTGAAGAGAAAAGAAACCAGCTGGAGCCACAAACCCAAGGAATCTGACAAGTCATGTACAATCCAGCCACCGTCTCAACATCAGAATGACTTCCACGAGAAGTTTAAAAGATGGTCAACCAGTCTTTGCCGGCTGGTTTCCAACTACAACAAATGGGCCTCTGGTAAACTGACGATTCTCAGTTGGACAGCTCTCATTTGTTGCAAAACCCTTCTAAGGTACCTTCTAGTAACTTTCATCCCTGGTCCTGGTTCTCTCAAAAACAACACAGTAAACGGTGAAAGTCGCAACTTGGTTTTATTTTTAAACTTCAACAAGCAAACTAGGTTTGCTTGCTGGCATGTCAATACATTCCCTTTTTTTTTTTTAACGTTTGACTCCTCTTGAAGGAAAAAGGAATGCCAGGCACAGGTTCCTGCAGACTCACAGGGCTGAGACCGCCACAGCAGAGCCGAGAAAGGGGGCTTAAAAAACTATACACACCAGGAGACGTTGCAACTGATATGAAATCTCCGTTGCCAAGAAGCAAGCAGCTCCAGCCCGTAACCGGGTGCTGGGAAGCGATAGAAGCCACACAGATCTGGCGTGGTAGCCCCGAGTCTGTGGGGGCCAAGGAGCCTCTATCTTTTTTTTCCACAGCGGTTGGGGGTGGGGAGGATGGGGTGGCTAAGTGGGCACTCATCCCCAGGTCAGCGGCAAGCCCGGCGCCTCACGGAGCAGAGGGCTCGGCCCCGGGGAAGCGGCATCGCTACGAGGGCTCGGTGAAACAACTGGCAAAGCCCAACCCGCGCCGCTGGGCCAGCTGCCCGTATGCCCAGCCACCCCGCCCGCCGGACGCCGTCCTGAGAACCAGCACCGGTGAGCGCTCCCAGAGTTGGAGACGTCTCGGGCTCGGCTGGGATCCAGTCTATCCCGCCCGCCCACCCTCTCACTCCCCGGCCCAGAGCTGAGCCAGAGGCCACCCCAAGGGGTGGTGCCCAAGAGGCAGACGGCGTTGCTGGTGAATGGCGCGGGCTGGGCCCGAGCTCCCGCGCGGGCAAGCGAGCGGCTGCGGCGGGTCACTCACCGAGAGGACGCTCATGCGGATTGGGGTCTCCAACAGGCACGCCATCTTGAGCCTTCCCACCCGGCTGCAGCCGGCGCCGGCGCGGGGGCCGGCACTTTCGACAGCCGACTACTGGGCCAACCACAGGTACCTCTGCAGAAGGTCTGGCAGGTAGACGAGGACAGACCACCCTCTAGACACCGCTGAACTATGGCCAAAGCCAGCAGAGGGACGAGCAATGGGAAACCGCGCCAGGGGTCTCCTTACGAATCGTCCTCTCAGAAACGGCAGCTACTCTCAGCCTGGGATAGAGGTGGGAGCGGGCAGCAGTTCCCGCATGCGCAAAGAGGATCGGCCGGCCCCACCTGCGGCTCGCGGAGGGAGGAGCGTCAGGGGCGGAGTCTCGCTACAAGATTCGCAGATTGATTCGTTACAATTTCTTGAGTTCCCGTTCTCATTATTCCAAAAGACTGGTGTGTGGAGCCACCTACATAATTTGAAGTTCACTTTCGCATTCATTATCTCACTTCTTTGCACCAAACTCCTAGCGTCGTTATTATCTTCATCTTACAGAAGGAGAAACTGTGATCCCAGAGCCAAGTGTTCTGCCACCAAAGTGTTTCACGATCCGATGCTGAAGGGTGAGCTGTTTCAGCATTATCCGACTCTCATTCTAGTGTAAAGAATAGATACTCTAGAGCCAGAATGCCTGAGTTTAATCCTTGCTGTTTCACAGAGATGCATTACTTGGGCACCTCCTATGCTTCAGTTTCCTCTTGTGTCAAATAAAGGGTTATAAGAATGGAAAATGTAAAGCTTTTAGAACATGCCTGAGACATAGAAAGCGCTCTAAATGTGTTAGCGTTTCTCGAGCCTCTGAGTCAAGTACAAAAAAAAAAAAAGAATGGGGGCAAGAATCTGACTAATTCACACTACCGCTCTGATCGTTGAAGCCAAATAAAAATGTGCTTCTAATTCTATTTTCTGAGTGACGAATTCAGCTCTGTCATTCCATTTGTGTAGTTGTGTATATATGTGGACAAAGCTGCTCTGAATTTGGCTGAACAGGTTTCAACTTCTTGCTCTTCGCAACCAGCGAGGTTTTCACAGGATGATTGCAATGAACCTATTATATTACTCGTCCTTATGCCATTGTTGAAGACACTCCCTAATGCAGGCTGGTATTACCTCTCCCCTGGACTAGAGTAATAGCCTTCCGATGGAGGTTGTAGCTCTAGTATAGCCTTCACTTTGCTCCTCACTGTTTTCCTATCTTCTCCCTGTATTTGGTTTCCAAATTTATTGTGGTACTAATCATTCTTGGTTGTGGCCCAGTGTTCCCTCACTGTTGACCTTCTAGAAAGCAGGGATTTCACTTCAGGTTTCCTTCCTGCAGAAACACTATTTCCCAAATTTCATTACCCTGCATACCACCCATACAATGTTTGCCAATCTGCACCCAGGTATTATTCCCTCAGTGTTTTTCTTTAAAACCAATTTCAACTCATTAATTTTAACCTCATCCTAAACCATAAGGCTCTGAAAAGTCAAGTGTGTTTTTAGTTAATGTTTTTCTGTCTCCCTGTTACACACTTCAGAGCAGGCACTAGTTTATCATAGACTAGTCATTTAGTGGCTTCCCTGGTGGCTCAATGGTAAATAATCTGCCTGTAATGCAAAAGACATGGGTTGGATTCCTGGGTTGGGAAGATATCCTGGGGAAGAGAATGGCAACCCACTCCAGTATTCTATACTGGGAAATCCTGTGGACAGAGGAGCCTGGTGGGCTACAGCCCATGGGGTGGCAAGACTCAGACACGACTGGGTGATTAAACAACAACAAAGTCATTTAGTAAATGTTTGTTGAATGAATTGTTGGCTTAGTTTGCATTCATATTATATCCTACTCTTTGTGACCCCATGGACTGTAGCCACCAGGCTCCTCTGTCTATGGAATTCTCCAGGCAAGAAAACTGGAGTGGGTTGCCTTGCCCTCCTCCAGGTGGCTTAGTTTGGGTACTCCCAAAGGTAGATCTTGGTGACAATGATTTGGGTGCATCTAGTTTATTTGGAAAGTGTTTCCGTGGAACAGAATTGATGGATCAGCAAGAGTGAGACGAGAAAGAAGAAAAAATCGGTATAAGGGTCCATTGTTGAAGTCACTGCTTATTCCTTAAGGACCCCTGAGAAACATACAGCATGCCCCCAATCCTGGATAGCCATTGTGAGGTTGGAGCATTAATCCACCACTCCCATCCTGTATTGGTTGAGGGTTTCCCACAGCTTTTAATTCTCTACCCTCCTGGATTGTACTTCTGCACAGAACAGAGAGGAATTCCCTAACCTGATGTAGAAAAGCAGAATGTGCAGGCTCACATTTGGGGTACGATGTGGATAACATCTCCCTGGTGGGTCAGCCATAAAGAATCCCCCTGCAGTGCAGGAGATGAAGGAGTCATAGGTTTGATCCCTTAGTCAGGACGTTCCTCTGGAGGAAGGCCTGACAATCCACTTCAGTATTCTTGCCTGGAGAATCCCATGGACAGAGGAGGCTGGTGGGCTATAGTCCATGGGGTCACAAAGAGTTGGACATGACTGAAGCGACTGAGCATGCATGCATTTAGATAGCATGCATCTAAACTTGCAACAGAACCCTCATTACAGCTGCAGCTAAAATCAAAGCATCCAGGCTTTTCTGTTTTATTTCTAGAATATGACACAGCTGTTTTACAGGAAGGAAGTATTGATTAGCAAAGCCCTAAGCTTGGGGATCAGGCATCCCATTTCTAGTCCAAACTTTGCTAATAAATAATCTTAAGTGAGGGGAGAAAGGGATGACAGAGGATGAGATAGTTGGATGGCATCACCAACTTAATGGACATGAGTATGAGTAAGCTCTGGGAGCTTACTCGCAACAACGTGTGAGTTTAATAAAGAAAAAGTAGGAATACACAACCGAAAATAAGGGTGGCTCCGCTGGTAAAGCATCCTCCTGCAATGCAGGAGACCCTGGTTCAATTCTTGGGTCAGGAAGTTCCCCTGGAGAAGGGATAGGCTACCCACTCCAGTATTCTTGGGTTTCCCGGGTGATGGTAAGGAATCTGCTTGCAATGCGGTTTGATTTCTGGGTTGGGAAGATACCCTGGAGGAGGCATGGCAACCCACTCCAGTATTCTTGCTTGGGGAATACCCAGGGACAGAGAAACTTGGGTTACAGTCCATGGGGTCAGAAAGAGTCGGACATGACTGAGTAACTAAGTGCAGCACAGCAGGAATGAAATCTGAAAAGTGTTTATAAACATCTAAAGCAAATTCCCAGGGTAGAAAAATTAAGCCGTATTTTTGAAAGTAGAATCATACCTATGTGAAAGAAAAAAAATAATAAGGAAAGCTTATGGTGTAGAAAGATCTTCCTTCATAGCTCAGCTGGTAAATAATCTGCCTGCAATCCAGGACACCCAGGTTTAATTCCTGGGTCGGGAAGATCCCCTGGAGAAGGAAATGGCAACCCACTCCAGTATTCTTGCCTGGAGAATCCCATGGACAGAGGAGCCTGGCAGGCTACAGTCCATGGGGCTGCAAGAGTCGGACATGACTTAGCGACTAAACAAAAAAGGAATGAGCCCAAAAGGAATTTAGAAGACCCTTTAAAAGATTTGAAAACAGCGTCTGCTTCCCGCCAGCACCAGCGCCTCTGCAGGACCAGGACCCACGGCAGCCCTGCGTCCCCGCCGCTCACGAGGTTGCTCACAGCCCCCTGCGACCTGTGCATCCTTAAGTTGTTTGGAATTGTTTCAACCAGGGCCCTGCTAACAAAAGGGCGAGCAGCTCTGTTTCTGAATCGGCAAAGGTCACTCAGCGTCATGCATTGGAATGAGCCCTTAAAGAACCTAGCAGTTTGTACCTGCATTTTGTATGTTTAGGGGTAACTTAAATCTCAGTGTCTCCTCTGTTTCTGCAGCAAGTGTGTAGGGAGGCTGGGCGGAGGGCTCATGGAATCTGTATGTTGCCTCCCAGGTTGCATCTAGTTAATTTCAAAATGCAAAGTTTTATTAAAGTATCTAGGAAACATTAAAAAAAAAAAAATAGAAGATTTGAAAACGGAAGAGAGGCTGGCGGGGGGCGGGGCGCGCACGAGATCCAAAAAACAAACAAAAAAGAAAACGGAAGAGATTTCTTAAATCAATTAAAAAGAAAAAAATGGACTAACAGGGGTACAAAGGAGATATAGTTCCGTTCCACAGACACTAACTGTGGGTTTACTGGTGCGCACATTGTCCTGGGATTCAAACTGGAATAAAGATGTGGCTCCTGCCTTCACGCAGGCAGCAAAAAGACTGAGTCTGAGAGGCTCAGTACTTTGCTCTGCAATACATAAGTCCTCTGGGACCTAATATGACTCTCCCACATGGGATTACAGAGCAGTTAAGCAAGCAACCAATTAAAGAAAATCTACAAGAGCTTTGCAATGAGAAATAATGCATCCGTAATTCAGGTGCTTGGAGGGTGTAAAACGTATATACGTAAAGCAGAATTAGTAAGACATTTAAAAAGTCTCTTAATAAAAACAACAGTAAAAAAGAAAATGCACTTTTTGTTTTTTTCTGTATTTATTTGGTTGTGCTGGGTCTTAGTTGTGGGATGTGGAATCTTTTAGGTGTGGCCTGTGGGATCTTGTTCCCTAGCCACAGATTGAACCCAGGCCCCCTGCACTGGGGGCACAGTCTTGGCCACTGGACAATCAGGGAAGTCCACAAAATGCACTTTTTATAACTAGGTAGCTGCTATGGCTAAATTTCAACTTACAAACATAGAAGAAATGATGAATTTGAAAACCACTCTTTTGACAACCATAGGAGTTATAGTGGGATAAATGGACATCCCAGGGTATTATTCACTGAAAGGGATATAACATCAGTTCTGTGGTATTTCTGCCAACATCAGGCAAACCTTGAGGGATATACAATAAAACAACACATCTACATCCTTCAAAACTGGCATGAAAGACAAAAAAAGCTGAAAAACTGTTATAGATTAAAGGAAACTAAAGTGACATGGCATTTACTAAATGCAATTTGTGTTCTAGGATTGAATTCTGAAAAAATAAAATTTCCCTCTTGCAAAAAAAACAAATTCCCTCTTGCTACATAGCACATAAACGGGAACACTGGCTAAGTGGGAACAAATTCAGTGGATGAGGTATCATTATTAATGTACTGATTTTGATAACTGTACAGTTATGAAGAAAATATCTTTGTTCTTAGGGAACACAGAGTGAAGAATTTAAGTGTAAAAACGGTGTCATTGTGGGTTAAGCAACTGTTTTTTCTTTAATAATGAGAAAGGAACTCATTTAGAGAATAATAATCAGAAGACCAAGGATCCTGGAAATTAATTCACTCAACAAAATGTATTTACTAGGTACCTACTATATGCCAGGAACTGTGGTCAGGGGTGGTAATACAATGAACAAGAGAGAAACATTCCCTGTTATCACAGAGCTTTCAAAAAAGGAAAAGAGAAGAACTTCCCTGGTGGTCTAGTGGTTAGGACTCTGCTTCCACTTTCCACTGCAGGGGGCATGGGTTCAATCATTGGTCAGGGAACTACGATCACACTTGTGGCACTGTCTGGGGGAGGGTGGAGAAGAAGAGAGACAAGTCATTAGAATGTAGGATGACTAGTGAAAGGGTGTGGGGCTAAGAGAGGGTCTACGAGGATACCTCATCAGGACTAAAGTCATAAGACATCCCAAGCTCTGTGACTCCCAAGCTCTGCCTAAAGGGTCAACAGAAACAGACCAGGCAAAGCTCTATGTGCTGCTGCATACAGAGCGTGGCTTTTCCATAGATATTAGTCTAATGAAACAATTAAGACACCATTTCTCTGCATTTAGCTGTGGAAACACTGACAGATCTTCCAAGATCAATGCTAGGACAAGAACCTCAATTATTTATAGAAAAGAGACACTATAAAACCAGCAGGGCTTCAGATGGCTTACCATCTTCTGGATTACTGGGGACTAAAAGACACCCCCACCCCCACCCCAAGCGATAATGACCATAGTAGGCAAATGAATTTGAAAATGGAGATGTAAAGGTGACAAGTTAGGCAAAGTCAATCCCATCTTCACCATTTACAAGACAGGAATGGAATCTGGAAGTCATCAAATCTATAAACAAGAGATATTGCTAGCTTTATAAAAAGAAGTCTGATGAAATCAGGAAGTCGGATGGAATGTCTGACAAGCTAAAAATGCAGAGCCTAGAGTCGCCACAGAGCTCTTTTTATTAATATATCTCTGTGATGTTTGCCTTTCTAGTTTTCCCACTGCAGACTTGCTCACTTGTTTCTTGCAAGTAGTGTATTGCCATCAGGTCTGGTATGTGCCACAATCACCTAGTTCAATTACAAGATGCAGATAGCAGGGATGGATGTTTTATCTCGATGTCTATAACATTTTATTTATAAACTGACTAGAAAACTCATTGCCCAGATAGCTCCATAGCTCATTCCCTCATTTCATGAAGCTCAATGTCACCCTATCAACATAGTCTTGCAGAACCACCCTATATTCATTAAGTGCCCTACCCCTACCACAGCATTTCTGATTCCCTCACTCTGTTCTAAATCATCCATCTTTTAAATGCAATTCTTCCTTCCTGTGTCATTTATTTTTATTCAGTTCTTATCTGGCTGGATTTCATTGTCAAGTCATTTTTTTTTCAAGAGGGGCTCATGGGTATTGTCTCCTTGGAGGCCTTTCATGGCTGAAAATATCTTGCTTGTTGCCTTTAACTTGAATGATATCTAGGCTGGTATAACATACAAGAATACAGAACTCATTTTAGGTATTTTAAGCAAAAAGATTACAAAATTATTGGGTAAACAGGGAGAGAATGGTTTACTGGAGATCAGGAACATCTAGTTTACCATCACTAAATGAGCTTGGGGTGCTGAGCTGCCACAATTGTTGCCAGAGCCAGGAGAGAAAAGAAACAGTTTTTACTTTTCTTCTACCTTCTAACTTTACACAAATGTTTCTCTTGCAAAACCTAATCCAGACTTCAGCTGGCAAAGGACTCTAAGAAATGTCGTTTCTTAGCTTCTAGCCCCTGCAACACAGGAATGGGCAGATACATATGTTTCTAAATATTTCAGTGTGTGTTTTCTAAAAACAAGGGAATCCTTATGTAGCCATAGTAAAATGATCAAGATCCGGAAATTAACACTGATACAGTGCTATCTAATTTACCGATTTTATTCAGATTTTGCAATTATCCTAATAATGTATTTTTATAGCAACACATAGCATTCAGTTCTCACAAACCTTCAGTATCCTTTAGTTTTCAATCTTTCTCAGTCTGTCCTTGTATTTCACAACAATCATATTAAAAATAAAAGACAGGCCAGGTAGTTTAATATTTTTTTGTCAATTTCAATTTATCCCCTATTTTTCAAGATTAGATTCAGGTTATGTATTTTTTGCAGGAATACCACAGAAATAATGTAAGTCATCTCAGGAGGCACATGATATGGATTTGTCCAAAGGCTATGGTTTTTCCAGTGGTCATGTATGGATGTGAGTTGGACTATAAAGAAACCTGAGCGCTGAAGAATTGATGCTTTTGAACTGTGGTGTTGGAGAAGAATCTTGAGAGTCCCTTGGACTGCAAGGGCATCCAACCAGTCCATCCTAAAGGAGATCAGTCCTGGGTGTTCATTGGAAGGACTGATGTTGAAGCTAGAACTCCAATACTTTGGCCACCTGATGTGAAGGGTTGACTCATTGAAAAGACCCTGATGCTGGGAGGGATTGGGGGCAGGAGGAGAAGGGGACGACAGAGGATGAGATGGCTGGATGGCATCACCAGCTCGATGGGCATGAGTTTGGGTAAACTCCAGGAGTTTGTGATAGACAGGGAGGCCTGGCGTGCTGCGATTCATGGGGTCGCAAAGAGTCAGACACGACTGAGCAACTAAACTGAACTGAACTGAGATTAACTTTGATCAATGTATTAAGTGGTGTCTGTCAGGTTCCTCTAGTGTAAAACCCCTGTCTGTCTCTTTGTTCAAAAAAAAGTATCTTTTGGAAAGATACTTTGAGATCATATAAGTGAAGTGAAAGTTGCTCAGTCCTGTCAGACTCTTTGTGACCCCATGGATTGCAGCCTGTTAGGCTCCTCTGTTCATGGAATTCTCCAGGCAGGAATAAATGAGTGGGTTGCCATTTCCTCCTCCAATAATTGAGATCATATAAATAGCTTCAAATAATAGATATGTTGAGACTATATAAGTATCCTGTGTGTGTGTATGTGTGTGTGTGCTCAGTCACTTCAGTTGTGTCTGACTCTTCTCGACCTCATGGAAGGTAGCTCCCCAGGCTCCTCTGTCCATGGCATCCTCCAGACAAGAATACTGGAGTAGGTTGCCATGCCCTCCTCCAGGGGATCTTCCCAACCTAGGGATTGAACCTGGATCTCCTGTGTCTCCTGTATTGTAGGTGGATTCTTTACCGCTGAGTTACCAGGGAAGCCCTATAAGTATCCTATTACTCTTCAAAGTTTTTCCCAGTTGTTTTAACATTCATTGAAAATTCTTGCTTGAAACAGTGATGATGATGATGGTAAATGATAATTTTTAACTCCAACTTTCCTTCTATATTTATCAATCAGCATTCTTATGTAAATAAGCCTTCTCTTTTCCTACTCATTTATTTACTTACTTCTGCCAGGATGAAATAGTGTATTCTTACTTTATTCAATAGGTTAATGTCTGTTACTATAATTATGCATTTTGATGCTGAAATTGTTTCAGATTTGGCCTGTAAGAAAACCTTCAGTCAACGTCATTTTGATGTTCCAGATTCTTTGAGAACTTCCTGTTTTCATTTTCTTTTTGTTTCTTTCTTTTTTATTTTTTAAATTATGAAAGTATGATAACACATTTATAGGAGACTTGGAAAATACAGAACAGAGTTACATATAGTTCCACTATATATTACAATTATTTTTTCAGTAGATAAATTAAGACTTTTAGTTGGAATTTCACTATCAAACTCTTAAAAACTATTAGAGTGAATATACAGAAATGTAGAAGGATACAGTAGGCCTAAAAAGCACAATTAGGTGAAAATACAATTTTCATACAACAGTAGGATACAAATTCTATTCAAGTTCCCATAGACTATAAAATAGGGGACATATCCAGGGACGTAAAACAAGGTGCAAAAATTTCATGGTCTAAAGGTATTGAGATCCTACAGAGTCTGTTCTCTTATCACTGTGGAATTATGTTAGAAATTAATATTAAAAGATATTTGAAAATAACTCACATATTTTCAAGGAGCACACCTTTGTTTTGTGGCACAAGATGATCCAGGCTCATGTACTTTTTCTGCCTTGGAATCAACCGCTTCAACAAACAGATTTGATTTAGAGGAGAAAGGTCTGGTTGTATCTACAAAGTTTTAATTAATATCTGCTCAGCTTTACCCTAGATTAGGTTCTTTTTAGCATGTTTCCATAGTTCACATGTGGCTTCTTTTTTCATTTTGCTCATCATTGAGTATTGGCTTTCCTGGTGGCTCAGAGGCAAAGAATCTGCCTGCCAAGCAGGAGACACAGGTTCGATCCCTGGGTCAGGAAGATCCCCTGGAGAAGGAAATGGCAACCCACCCCAGTATTCTTGCCTGGGAAATTCCATGAACAGAGGAGCCTGGTGGGCTACGGTCCACTGAGTCACAAAAGAGTGGACATGACTTAGTGACTAAACAAAATGAGTGCCTCTATCTAGATACTGTCTTTGCTCTGACAGAATCAGTACTCTTGACTGGAGAACTCCCTTGGTAGGCTACAGTCCATGGGGTCGCAAAGAGTCGGACACAACTGAGGGACTAATATATACCTATCACATTACTCAGAGCTTCCATTCCTGGCCATAATCCAAGGAGAAAAAGTGCTATGTCCACCAAAAGATTTTACAAAAATGTGAATGGTGGCTTTATTCATAACAGCCCCAAGTTAGAAACAATCCAAATGTCCTTCAACAGAAAAATAGATCCATGAACTGTGGTATGTTCACACAATGGAATGCTACACAGTAATATAAAACAGCATACTACGGCTGTATCTATCCATAGTAAAGATGATACCAAACCAAACTTGGATCTGCTTGCCTGTTTCTAGTAAAGCCAAATCTATTGGTTGTGAGGAAGGAAAGAGCAGCAATTATTGCAGAGTGCCACGCCGGGAGTCCAGATAGCTAGTGCTCAGAAGATCCGAACTCCCTGATGGCTTTCAGGGAAAGGTTTTTAAAGACAGGTGAGGGAGAGGGTTGTGGGGTGCATGATTAGCTCATGGACATTCTGACTGGTTGGTGGTGAAAAAATCAGGAGACATATCATCAACCTCTGGTTCCAAGCAGCCTGAGGTCTCTGTGCTTGTGGGCAGCATACAGTTAACCTCTTCCACCTGGGGTTTCAGTAGCTGCAAAACAGTTCAAAGGGTATGGCTCAAGATATTATCTCTAATAGTCCTTGAGGAACTAAAGGTCCCTCACTTTGTTTAACAGCTAACCAATTATTATTTTGTCTTGTTTGATTGCTTCCCTTTGCTTCCACATTTTCTCACTTTAATTAAATGTATTATTTGGAATTTGGGGTAGACCTAGGAGGCTAGCGTCTCTACAAGCAAGGTGCAGGCGGAGGACATTGTGGGGGTTGGGGGTGGCAGGTGGTGGTGATCCTCTGCCCTAGGAAGACCCCATAGTGTCTTGCTTGGTTACATAAGATTCATGAATGAATTTCACAGGTATTAAGTGAAAGAAGCCAGACTTAAAAGAATACATAATATACACTAACATTTCTATCAAATTTAAAAACAAGTAAAGCTGATCCATGGTGACAGAGGTTAGAATAGAGTCTTAACTACCGGATCACCAGAGAAGTTCGAATAGATTAATTTCTTGATGAAATTTGCCACAAGGGTTTTATTTGTTTACTTGTTCCTGCCTTGGGAAGATCCCCTGGAAAAGGGGGATGCTTTTACTGGAGGCCACCCACTCCAGTATTCTTGGGCTTCCCTGGTGGCTCAGATGATAAGAGAATCCGCCTGCAATGCAGGAAACCTGGGTTTGATCTCAGGAAGTTCGATTCTTTTTTGATTAAATTTGCCATAAGGGTTTTATTTGTTTACTTGTTTCTGCCTTGGCCACTAATTCATCAATTGTCAATCTGGTTCTTTTCCCTCCTGGATGTTTTCGAGACATTCTTCCGCTTTCATTGAGTTTGCTATCTAGTTATGCAAACAACTGGTAGGAAAATGAAGAGTCCCCGGTCCCCTTTGAGAAAAAAAAAACAAAAATCTGACAATTTTAGAAACTCTTCGAAGAGAAAATTTCAAAATCGTCGGTGGGTTTTTAAGTGTTATTTTAAATCTGTTTTTATTTTGAAGTGTCTTTTAGAAACCTTTTAATTTATCACTTTCAGGCAACTATCTTTGCCGTGAGGGGTACATAAGTTTGGTTTCATATTATCAAACTACTATTTCCGGGAATGTTTATTTTACTATTCTGGTTTTAATTTCTAACATCTGTCAATCTCTTCGGACTCAAAAACCCGCCAAGACAGGCAAAATCCGAGTCTATTTGAAAGTTCCCTGGTATCCCTAAGTGGATCTTGCCCTGACGATCCCTTTCTCGCGAGATTTGGAAACCGGAAGTGAATTATACTACTGGAGACTCAATTGCTGGAGGCGGCATGTCATGAAAGGCGGGCGGGTGCTGAGCTCAGTCTGGTCTTCGCTGTCTGTCCTGGGCTGGCTCTGATTAAGGGGTTGCGGGCAGCGCTCCCCTCTTCGGACCGGCAGGATGCGCGTGGCTGTGGCCGGTTGCTGCCACGGCGAGCTGGACAAGATCTATGAGACCCTGGCGTTGGCGGAGCGGCGCGGCCCGGGGCCGATAGACCTTCTGCTCTGCTGCGGCGATTTCCAGGCAGTGCGCAACGAGGCCGACCTGCGCTGCATGGCCGTGCCGCCCAAGTACCGCCACATGCAAACCTTCTACAGGTGAGGGACGCGGCCCGGCCCGCGGTACGGGGTGTGGGGCAGCAGCGGTGGGGGCTGGGTTCCAATCCCGTCTGCCTACCAGTGACCAGCTGTCTCTCTTAGTTCTCGTTTCTCGTCTTTGTTCACGCTGTGTATCTAGGAAGTGGCGCTTAGTAAATGTCACTTTTCTTCTTTCCATTCATCTGTTTTATTTGTTTCGAAAGGAATCGCAGCCTGAGAGGGACACCTGAAGAAAGAAATTGACAGGTTCCTCTACCTTAATGCATAAGATTCTGGGACTTGTTCATTTAATGATCCAAGAGTTTTTATTGGACCCTTGCTGTGTGCTAGTCCTCATTCAGGGCTTGCCCTATGGCTC
Source organism: Muntiacus reevesi (assembly GCF_963930625.1). Taxonomy (NCBI): domain Eukaryota; kingdom Metazoa; phylum Chordata; class Mammalia; order Artiodactyla; family Cervidae; genus Muntiacus; species Muntiacus reevesi. Next base: position 11,115,481 of record NC_089256.1, read on the forward strand.
AGACGGTAAAGCATCCGCCCGCATTACAGAAGACCTGGGTTCGATCTCTGGGTTGGGAAGATCCCCTGGAGGAGGGCATGGCAATTCACTCCATTATTCTTGCCTGGAGAATTCCATGGACAGAGGAGCCTGGCGGGCTACAGTCCATGGGGTCACAAAGAGTCGGACACGGCTGAGGACTAAACACAGCACACACAGCACAGTCCTCATTCTGGAAACGAAGGTTTTAGCAGTGAACTGACAGAAGTTTTTGACCTCACTGAACATACGTTGGCTTGAAACCCAAAGTGGCAGCTCTTCATTCTTAAGGAAGAGGATGGGGAATTCGTTTAGGAAGAGCTTTTAAAGTTTTTATGATGAGCTCAGATTTTTTTCCTTGAGATCATTTTGCTTTTCTGCTGTGACTAATTGTGTAGGCATGCCCACTTGCTTTTCTCTGTGTCTCATTTCTGCAATACCAATTGACAACGTTTACCTTTATGTTCTAGGTATTACTCTGGGGAGAAAAAGGCCCCAGTTCTCACGATTTTCATTGGGGGAAACCATGAAGCCTCAAATCATTTGCAAGAGTTACCCTATGGTGGCTGGGTAGCACCAAACATTTATTATTTAGGTATGTATTTATAGGTAATTTCTTGGTCTGATGGCATGGAAGAGCCTGCCAGGATTTGTATATCAGTTGATCAACATCTTGAGATGTGTGGTGTTTGGGGACTCTCTTGATTTAAATAGTTAATTATGAAAATTTAACTAAAATATTTCACATAAGTAGGCAATCTTGAGAATATGCCTGTGCATCATTTAGTGTTTTAAGCAATACTTAATGTAACTGCAAAGAGCTTCTACACTATTTGCATTTTCTTTATATTTTTCCTATTCCTCTTATTAAATTAAAAAAACAAATTTTTAATAATGGAAATTGCTAAACATTCATAAAATAGAGAACAGTATAATGAATCTCTGTACCTATTAACCAGCTTTAACAACGATTATCATTGTGTTCCTTTTTTCAACCCATCTTAGCCATCAGATTATTTCACCTATAAATACTTTAACACATATTTTTAAGTGATGAAGATTTTTAAAAATACCACTACTACAGTACCAGGATTATACCAGTTATCTATTATTATCTGTTACCTAATTTATGTTCATATTTCCCTGATTATCACAAAGAAGTCTGTTTTACAGTTGACTTATTCACATAGGATTTAAGCAAGGTCTGCACATTTTATTTGATTGTCATGATTCTGAAATCTCATAACTGTCCCTTTTCACTTTCCTCCCCACCCCCCATGCTATTTATTTGTTGAAGAAAATGGGGAATTTATCTGGCTGTAATAGACTTTCCTGCTTTCAAGGTTTAGCTGATTGGATTCCCTCATGTTGTTTAGCACTCCTTTTATCCTGTGTGTTGCCTGTAATTTGCATTTAGGTCTATAGTCCTGATTAGGTTCAGGTTCATTTTAAACCCTTTTGAACTATACAGTCCTTTCATGTCTTTATTTAAATATTTATAGGTGTTTCTAAACTTTAGAAACTTCATTCTTCTTTATTACTGATTGATCTTCTTTTGACAATTGTAGTATTGTGAAAAGGTGAAATTGAAGATGATCAATCAGAAATGAAATATAGAAACTGCAGGTTCTTTATACTTTACACCTTTGACTTTCAGGTTTATAACATATAAATCCATCATAGAACATTTCCCCTATTTCTCCCACCCCATCCTCATATTCCATTAGGTACCAAGCTTCCCAGGTGACTCAGTGGTAAAGAATCTGCCTGCCAATGCAGGAGACATGAATTTGATCCCTGGGTGAGAAAAACCCCTTGGAAAAGGAAATGGCAACCTACTACAGTATTCTTGCCTGGAAAATCATATGGACAGAGGAGTCTGACAGGCTTCAGTCCATGGGGTCACAAAACAGTCGATCAGGACTTAATGACTACATAACAAAATAGCAATTTCCCTCTTCACACACCCTGTCTCATTTGTTCCTTCCTCTCTGCTCAGTTTCTTGCCTGGTTTGCTTCTAGTCCCCTCTCCCTAGTCCACCTTATATATTGTTGGCATATTTCTATGTAAAAGGGTAACCTCATCATAATACTTAATTTTCACCTAATTTTAGGACTGAATGGTATTCTTTTCCTCTAAACCGTTCAGTTAGTAAAGAGATTGCTTTTTCCCGTAGTAATTTTATTTAATTGTGTGATTTTTCAGGTTTGGCAGGAGTAGTAAAATACCGAGGAGTAAGGATTGGTGGAATCTCTGGTATCTTTAAGTCTCATGACTATCGAAAAGGTATTATTATCCTTTTTTTAAAAAAAAAAAAAAACAGGAAACGTTACGTTCTTTTTTTAAAAATTGAAGTATACTTGACTTACATTGTTACATTAATTTAAGGTATACAGCAAAGTATTTCAGGTGTACAGCAAAGTGGGTATTGTTATTCTGAACATTGTTTTAATTTTTTCTTATTTATTTTTATTATTATTTTATTTTTTGACTGCTCTAGTCTTTGTTGTGGTGTGAGGGTGTCTCTAGTTTCATTGTAGGGGCTTCTCTAGTTGTGGCTTGTGGACTTAGTTGCCTCGTGGCTGTGAGGCCTTAGTTCCCCAACCAGGGACCAAACCTATGTCTCCTGCTCTGGAAGGTGGATTCTTAACCACTGGACCACTAGGGTGGTCCCTTGAGAATTGTTTTTAAACTTTAGAACTTGTATGCCGTAGAGTAACTTAAACGTAATATATAGTTTGACTTTTTCATTGAATTTCTTCTATGAACAGATTTATTGTTAAATTTATAAAATATTATATACATATGAAAACATATAGAACATTAGAATGTATCATCTGTGTATCCACCTTTTAGTTTTATTTGGTATTTTGCCATTTTCAGTTTTGATTTTTAAGAAAAAAAGGAGTGCAGATACAATCAAGATTCATTCTTTGTCTGTCCTCAGTCCCATCTCTCCCCTTTATTCCTCTCTTACTTCACCAGGGAGTCACTATTCTGAATTTGGTATTTATCATTCACTTGATTATTTTATGTCATTACCATATCAGTTAATAGCTTTAAACAATATATTATGTAGCATACTTTAAACTTCATTATAAGTGTATCATTTTATATATATTTTTCTGCAATGTGTTTGTTTATATGTTTTTGAAATCCATGTTGATACATGTAACTATTCATTTTAATTTGTGAATAGTATTCCATTGTATAAGTATACCACACTGTATCTGAATGAATCATACCTTGATTTTAAAGAAGTAGCTTGGATTCCCATTGATTTTAAACTTTCATGAATTAAGTTGGCAGCTAAAATTTATATCCTCAGTGTAATTGTTAAATTCAAGTCTGTTCCTTGCTGCCCTGCTCCCTGTTCTAAACTGTTGGACAGGTCTACAAAAATAGGCCATCTCAAAAAAAAAAAAAAAAAAAATAGGCCATCTCACATGTAGCAGGTGTAGATGCAAATAGAAACCACTCTTTGGAGGATAATTGGTAATATCTGTGGAAATTATACAAGTATTTTGACCAAGGAATTCTACTTCTAGGAATTTATCTACAGATACAGTCCACAAGTGCAAAATGATATAAACAAGTTTATTTATTTCAGTCTTCTTTGTAATAGCAAAAGATGGGAACTAGTTAAGTATATCATGATATAGGGACTTGTTTGGCGATCCAGTGGTTAAGACTCCCAGCTTCCACTGCAGGGGGCTTAGGTTTAATCAATGGTCAGGGAACTAAGATCCACATGCCATATGCCAAATTCCCCATCCATCCTTCCCTCACTTCTCTTTCGCCTTCCCCTATACCTTTCATATGGTATCTTTCAAATCTTAAACTATGTGAATAAACAGTGTCAGTGTATTCCAAAATTAAATATAATTTAATTTAAACATCAGAAGCCCCTCTAGTCATTTAGATTTACACTTTGTGGTTACTTATTAGAAAATACCAGCATTTTGAGAGCAGGGTTTTTCAAATAAAATTTTTAAGAACCAAAAGTATTGATGACAAACATCAGTTTTGGAGAAGTATATGTATGTATTTATATTTTCAGTATTTAAAGGAGTTGACTACAACGTCTCTTCTTTAAGGTCATTTTGAGTGCCCCCCTTATAATGCAGCTACAATAAGGAGTATATATCATGTGAGAAATATTGAAGTCTACAAATTAAAACAGGTATGTAAAAACTACACTATGGCAGACTTGAAAAAATGTAAAGAAATTGTGTACCAGAACGTATTTTAATCAGTTTAGTCTACTACTTCCAAGAAGAGCTTAATTCTGTATTTCTAAAATTTGGATCTTGAGTTGTTTTTAGGAGGTTCACAGATGAACATTTATAAATTTTTAATGGCTATACATTTATTTTAGTGATTAACAATAAAATATTTGATCCATGATTTCAGCTACTATTCCTTAAGGTAAGGATGAAGAATATATATTGGAAAAAAGTGATAGTTTACAGAAAGTATTACTTTTTTATTTTAAATAGTGATATTAAATAGAAAATAATAGTGATAATAGAGGATATGGGAAAATCGTGAAGGTCATATTGAAACACTGGCTTAATTGGATAGTGGGTGAAACTGGGTTTTTGTTTGTGATCCCATTCAGTGCCTGGGCTTCCCTTGTGGCTCAGCTGGTAAAGAATCTGCCTGCAATTCGGGAGACCTGGGTTCGATCCCTGGGTTGGGAGGATCCCCTGGAGAAGGGAAAGGCTACGCACTCCAGTGTTCTGGCCTGGAGAATTCCATGAACTGTGTAGCCCATGGAGTCACAAAGAGTTGGACACGGCTGAGCTGACTTTCACTTTCACTTTTCAGTGCTTAACACTGGGCTAGCAATTTTCATCTGTGATAGTTCATATAAATGTCACTCAGATTCTGTGAGATAGATATTGCTCAACTTTGTCACACTAAAGGTGAGAGGCCAAGGCTCAGTTAGGTAAAGTCACCTGCCGGAGACTTTCCGCACTGTTAAGTGGTAGTCTGCTAGGCTGAACTGAGCCTGGCAGTCTAATCAAAGTGTGTCTCTACTGAGCTGCCTTGCCGTAGAAAATAAGGATTATTTATGAGGTAGAGAGAAAGTTATTTCTCTTTGCCTTGATGAGTGAGTAGCTCGGTATTTCTGTAACTTCATTAAAATGTCCCTAGGATGAATTACACTGAAATCTAGAGAATTCCGTGGGTAAGTGATTATGTGGTAGCAGAAAGAAGGCAGGGAATTCCTTTTGTTTAATCTCTTTTTAAGAGCTTGCTTTCTTTTCTTTTTCTGTTAAAGCTGAAGCAGCCTATGGACATATTCTTATCTCATGATTGGCCAAGAAGTATCTATCATTATGGAAACAAGAAGCAACTTCTTAAGACTAAATCTTTTTTCCGACAAGAAGTGGAAAATAACACACTAGGAAGTCCTGCTGCCTCCGAGCTTTTAGAGCACTTAAAACCTACTTACTGGTTTTCTGCCCATCTCCATGTAAAGTTTGCAGCCTTGATGCAGCACCAGGTAGGAACCAAAATGTTTATTCTTTGATTTAATAAGCGCTTACTGAACATCTATGGGCACCATGGGCACAGTTGGGAAGTTAGTGAAAGAAATCAAAGATAAGTTTCTTTTTGTGAGTAACTCAGCATCCAGTCGGGAGAAGGGACAAGCAGTCAATTATAGAATAGGGTAGTAAGTCTGTGACAAACAGTGCTAGGGTACTGTGGGAACTCCTAAACCAGGCCGTGGTAAGATGGGGATGCGGACAGAGAGATGAAGGGATAGAGGAGGTTTTCCAAAGGAGTTGATGTTGCCAGGAAGAAGCAGGTTATCAGGGTAATCTAGGCCGAGGGGCCAGTGTGTGCACAGGCTGTAAGTCTGAGTGTGTGGTGTCTTTGGGGAAGTGCAATTTGTCTCTAGGGCTGAGGCACAGGGAGAGATAGAGCTGGAGCTAGATTATAGCTGCCTTCCAGCCATGCCCTAAGTTTGGGAAAGTTGGGAGATAATGACATCAGAGTTTCATTTCAGAAGGATTAGTTTGGCAACAGTTTTGTGTGTGGGTTGGAGTATGTAAAGTGGGAGACAGAGGGGGCTATATAAGTAAAAGATGAGGTTCTAACCTATGGCAAAAAGGGAACACAGAACGAAACAGGCTCCAGAGAGATTTTGGAAGCAGAATCATCAGGATTTAGTGACAGAGGAGGGAAAACTCCCAGAGTGCTCCTTGGGTAACTGCATAGCTGATTGTGCTTGATGGCAGGTAGATAATACAGACTTCAGAGCTAGGCTTTTATGGAAATACATGGTTCTTCCTTTCACTTCCAATTCTGACTTAATTCTGACTTTCCCATAAAGTATTCCCTAGGGAAAATGTTTAGAAAATGCTGGGTTAACAGAGATACCTTCTCAGAAGCTTCTCTAGAATTTCTGAGCATCTTTATTATTTATTTGGCTGCATTGGGTCTTAGTTGCAACACGTGGGATTGTGCATGGCACTTGGACTTCTCTCTGGTTTATGGTGCATGGGCCCCAGAGCATGCTCTCAGGCTCAGTAGTTGCAATGTGGGCTTGGTTGCCCCATGCACGTGGGATCTTATTTCCCTAAGCCTAAGCCCTGTGTCCCCTGCATTGGAAGGTGGACTTTTTAACCACTGGACCACCTGGGAAGTCAACCTGGGAGTCTTTAATGTCCTAATGGGCATCACCTTTCGCCAGGATCAGGGATGGGGTGTGCAGCGCTTCCTGAACTTACTGGACCAAATCCTCTTCTATGGTAGAGGTGTACTTCAGTGATGCTCCTCAAACACAGTCTGGAAGTTTCTGTCTGAAAACGTGCCCGTGGGCCCTCTCTTCTTCTCATTCCCCAGCTTCACTGGGGGAAGGAGGCGAGGTGACCTCTTTCATTTTCCTCTGGGCTGTTGCCAGCGTGATTATCCTCACCTCCAAGTCTTCTGTTTCTGTCAGTCACCTGCCCCGCATCGCTGTTAATCTCTTCCGGGCTTGTGACTTTCTTGGACTGTTACTGAAGCACCTGGCTTGATACTCCACCCCCACCTGCCCAACTCAGTCTTCTGGTATCAACCTCAGGAGCTTGTGTCTCTGAATTAAAGCTATGTTTGATCTCCTTTTCTTGGCACCTCTGACTTCACCAGTCTTCTGTTTGAGCTCTTTAACCAACACCAGAGATCATCCTTCCTCAGAACCACCCTACTTCCCGGATCTGCCCATGGTCTCCGTGCTTCCCACTGCCTACTCCCTCCCCACCACGGAATCAAAACTCTCAGCAGGGTGTTGGAGAGCTTGCTTCCTTGCTGTTCTTATGAGTCACTTTTTACTTCTTCCAGTGTGACTTTCATGTTTGTGATCCCCCCATGTTGCTTTCTGCCAGTTCACTTTTTAAAAAGAGCTTTATTGGATTTTTATTTCCATATCAAAAAATTCACCTATTTTAGGTGTAGAATTCAGTGATTCTTAGTAAATTTTCAGAGTTGTGCAAACATCATATATAATCCAATTTTAGAACATTTCCATCACCCCAAAAGATCCTTTGTGCCTCTTTGATGTCAATCTGTGTTCCTGCCCTCAGCTGCAGCCAACCACTGCTTTTTATCTCTGTGGATTTATCTTTTCTGAACATTTCATATAAGTGGAATCATAAAATATATAGTCTTTGGTTTCTGGTTTCTTTCTTTTGCTTGCTTTGAGGATCATTCCTGTAGCGTGTGTCACTCTATCATTTTTATTGGTGAATGGTATTTTATCGTATGGATATATATACATATATATATCTACTTTGGTGTTATATCTAAGAATCTTTGCCTAACCCAGGATTATAAAAATTTTCTATTAATTCTTCTACAAATTTTATGGTTTTAGCTCTGCCAGTTTGCTTTTAAGCTCTTCTCTTGTCTGGTCTTTAACCTTTGTGTTATATGCTTTGGGTGTTATTTGCTTTAACATTGTTACCACCGTTACTTTCTGCTCTGACTACTGTAAGGACTCTTTTTCTTTTGGCTGTCTGGGTCTTCGTTGTTTTTCCTGGACTCCTCTTGTTGCGGCGCACAGCTCTAGTTGCGGTGTGTGGGCTTCAGTGGTTGCAGTGTGTGGGCTCAGTAATTGGAGCACCACGGCTTAGTTGCTCTGTGGCTTGTGGGATCTTCCTGGACCAGGAATCAAACCTGTGTCCCCGGCACTGGCAGGCAGACTTTTAACCACTGGACCACCAGGGAAGTCTGTTGTGAGGAAATTGAAGCCCAGAGAATGTAAGTGCCTTGCTTGCCATTGTACAAGTAGAAATAGAGCTAACTTGTTTTTGGAAAAGTAACAGTTGTTCCTTTAACACACAACTTAGAGGTGTGGGTAATAAAGATTATTTCCGTCATATTCAATGTATGACTTGCCTGAGATGTTTTTTTTTTTAATATTTAATTGGAGGATAATTGCTCTACGATGTTGTGTTGGTTTCTGCCATACATGAACATGAATCAGCCGTAGGTATACATATGACCTCTCCCCACCCCACCCACCTGAGGTAATGTTTTAACATTCTTTATTAAATCATGGTTCATATTTTCTAGACCATGGATAAAGGACAATCAACCAAAGCAACCAAATTTCTAGCCCTGGACAAGTGCTTACCACACAGAGACTTTCTTCAGGTAAAGAGAAAATGAAATAGCTTTGCCGTGTAGTTTGCTCTTCCAATGATTAAAAACAAAAATTACTATTCTTTCAGAATTTATTGTTGTTCTTTGTAATTTATATATTCTGAGATTTCTTTGGGAATGTTTAAATTATGTTAATGTTTTTAAGCTACTAAATTAAATTCCTAAACTGTATTGTTATATTGATATTCCTAGAATATAAAAATAGGCATGTATTTCTTAAAATTACCGATTTCTTCCTGTAGGTAATAGAAGTAGAACATGACCCCAGTGCTCCTGGTTACTTGGAATATGATGCTGAATGGCTCACTATTCTCAGGGCTACTAATGATCTTATTAATGTGACTGAACGCCTGTGGAATATGCCTGAAAATAATGGCCTGCATACAAGGTAGGTCTGGCCTTATTTAGGATTTGCTGTCTCCATTGTATGCAGTTTTTGCCCCCTCCACCTTGTTATAATTTTTTTAATCAAAGGAGTTATTGTTAAACGGCTGTCAGAACAATTCAGAGTTTACCAACTGGTATGAAAACTGCACGTTTTCCATCTAAGAAATCCAAGAAAATGGACTGCTGAGCACCAGCTCTAACAAGTGTATAAGTGCATGAAACTGTAAGATGGTGGAGATTTGGTTCACACATTAAAATAATTTGTACTTGTTTTACGGTGTGAGTTAAGGACAGCTTTTTCTAAGAACTGTTTTAATTTCAAAAAATAGCCCTTTGCTAAGTTAACTATAATTTTATTAATTTTGAACTGTGGTTAATTTTTTAATCCTTGCACCTGCAGTCCATAGTTAGATCTCATCATTTATTGCTGAGGTTGATAAAATGTAAAAAGCTATTGTTTTGGACTTTTTAGATGGGATTACAGTGCAACAAAAGAAGCTATTAATGAAGTACTGGAGAAATTGAATCATGACCTCAAAGTTCCAAATAACTTTAGTATAACAGCTGCTTGTTATGACCCTAGCAAGCCTCAGACACAGATGCAGTTGGTTCATAGGATCAATCCTCAGACGACTGAATTTTGTGCCCAACTTGGCATCACAGACATTAACGTCAGGCTTCAGAAGGCCAAGGAAGACCAGCACTTGTGTGGTGACTATGAAGGGCAGGATGACGTGGAGGGTAATGACTCTGGAGAAGAGCCTAGTGAATATAACACAGACACATCTGCCCTGTCCTCTATTAATCCAGATGAGATCATGTTAGATGAAGAAGAGGAATATGATGATAGTATTGTAAGTGCACAGAGTGACTTGAATGTACCGTCTGTAGAACTGTCTTCTGATCAAGCTTCTGACTTTTCTGCAAGCTTCTCTGACATCAGGATCTTGCCAAGTTCCATGACTGTATCTTCTGACAATACAACAGGTTCCCCTGTGTGCAAGGAGGGGAATTCCGGTGACCCTGTGGACTTGGGGGATGGAAAGGACTTAACCACGGTGCCATTGAAGAGGCTGAGTGATGAACATGAACCTGAACAAAGAAAAAAAATCAAGAGAAGGAATCAAGCCATCTATGCTGCAGTGGATGATAATGATACAGCCTGAGACAGTTTACTTGTCTTAGTATTATATGTAGATACATGATTTTTAAGACTATATTTTTAGAATTGGATCTTTGACTCAAGACTTAAGTTTGTAATAATGAAGTTACATAAGAAGATTTTAGTTAGGTATTGACTTTATCTTTAGAACTTTGTATGTTTCAGATGAAAAAGATATTAAAATTTCATATATTTACTTGATTGAGTACCCCTTTTTCTGAGAACTTACTCACTTTCATTTTTTTTCAGCAAGCACTTACTGAACACATACTTCGTACCAGGTACTTTTCTATAAGATGGCACTACAGGGATGAGGAAGACAAGGAGTCTTGCCTTCATAGAGTTACCACCACTATAAGTATTTTGCTGTATAAAATAATGGCATATTTACATTTTGTTTTACAGAGTTAAGTCATTATTGTATCTATACTTATATGTGCTCTCTTTTCATTTGTTATAAATATTTTCTCTGGTCAGCTCTTCATTTCAGTTCAGTTCAGTTGCTCAGTTGTGTCTAACTCTATGACCCCATGGATTGCAGCACACCAGGCCTCCCTGTCCATCATCAACTCCTCGAGTTTACTCAAACTCATGTGCATTGAGTTGGTGATGCCATCCAACCATCTCATCCTCTGTCATCCCCTTCTCTTCTTGCCTTCAATCTTTCACAGCATCCGGGGTCTTTTCAAACGAGTCAAGTTGCCCGGCTAGCTCAGTCGGTAGAGCATGGGACTCTTAATCCCAGGGTCAAATGAATCAGTTCTTCACATCAGGTGGCCAAAGTATTGGAGTTTCAGCTTCAACATCAGTCCTTCCAGTGAACACTCAGGACTGATTTGCTTAAGGATAGAATGGTTGGATCTTCTTGCAGTCCGAGGGACTCTCAAGAGTCTTCTCCAACACCACAGTTCAAAAGCATCAATTCTTCAGTGCTCAGCTTTCTTTATAGTCCAACTCTCACATCCATACATGACTACTGGAAAAACCATAGCTTTGATTAGATGGACTTTTGTTGGCAAGTAATGTCTCTGCTTTTTAATATGCTCTCTAGGTTGGTCATAACTTTTCCAAGGAGTAAGCATCTTTTAATTTCATGACTGCAGTCACCATCTCCAGTGATTTTGGAGCTCCCCCTCCCAAAATAAAGTCTGCCACTGTTTCCACTGTTTCCCCATTAATGTCTGTCAAATATAATTGAAACTGAAGAGGGTAGGTAAGATTTCAGGAAATAAGTACTCAACATTGGCAAACATAAAATCGTATACTTATTTGCTGAGATTAATATAAACCTGTTGACATTTACTTATTATATTTAACTTTAGCTTTAATTTTAATGTAACTAAGCTCATGTGCTACAACTATTGAGCTTATGCTTTAGAGCCTGGGAGCTGTAACTACTGAAGCCTGTGTGTCCTAGAGCCCATACTCTGCAACTAGAGAAGCCACCACAATGAGAAGCCCTTGCACTGTAACTATAGAGTGGCTCCCGCTTTCCACAACTAGAGAAAAAAGCCTGCCCAACAAAGACCTCACAGCCAAAAACAAAAAATTATTTAGAAAAAATTTTTGTAATAACCTATAAAGGAATTTTAAATAGAATATATGTGTGTATATATATACATGAAGTGAAGTAAAAATCACTCAGTCGTGTCTGACTGTTTGTGACCCCATGAACTATACAGTCCATGGAATTCTCCAGGCCAGAATGTTGGAGTTGCTAGCCTTTCCCTTCTCCAGGGGATCTTCCCAACCCAGGGATCAAACCCAGGTCTCCTGCATTGCAGGTGGATTCTTTACCAGCTGAGCCATGAGAGAAGCAAATATATATATATATATATATATATATATACACACATAAAAACTGAATCACTGTGTTGTATACCTGAAACTAACATGACATTGTAAATCAACTATACTTCAATTAAAAAAATAAAAAAATTTATGATCTAACACCACATTTAAAAAGAAGTTATTAGTAGGGATCGAGTTGCATCAGTGCTGCCTCTCATGCTGCATAACAGGTTACTAATATTAAAGACTGTGTAAAGATCCATGTGGAGAAACTGCATTCTGTTCTGTCTCCGGTTAGAATGCCTGGGCCACCAGAGGAGATTGTCACTTGGGTCAGAACTCATGGAATCCAAAGACTGTTCCAGGATTCCATCCTCCCGCAGCAGTTGAAATTCAGGAGCTAATCAAAGAGAATGTGCTGGCACTTGCTTCTGTCTTGTCAACATCTGACTTGAAAAAGGTCTTACTTTGGGGGTTTTATCTTTATTGCTTTCCATCTTCTTGTTTACTTTCTTTTTTGAGTTGAATAATTCACTGATTTTAATTCTCACATAAAATATTTTAAAACTATGGATTTTCCCCATCACTGATTTAATTGAATTTCCATAAACTCTGACAATTATTCTTTTTCAGAAATTTTTAATAAAGTTTAAAGCAGAAAGTAATTAGATAATAAAATAAATAATAGAGTTGATAAGTGCTGGTTCTCAAGGAAAAAAAAGAAAAAGATAATCCCTAGCTTACCCAATCAAGAAAGAGTAAGCACAAATACCAAAAGAATAAATAAAACGGAGAAATGGCCACTGAAACAGGATATTCCAGCAAACTAATAGAATTACTATACATAGCTTGGCACAAGTGAATTTTTTAAATAAATGATTAATTTCATAGGAAAATAGAATTTACTGAAATCCTAGTAGAGGCAGAAAGTGAAAATAATTTCTGAAGAGGGAATAGAGTTATCAAGGGACTACTTGTTACATGGTTTCAGGAGAAACTACCAAATCTTTTAAAGGCCAGGTAATCCCTAATATTATGTAAATTGTTCCAAAATATAGAAAATGAAGGAAAATTCAGTTTCTTTTCATGAAGCTAATATAACATAGATACCTAAATCTGACAAAGATTGCACAAAAATACTACAAACCAATCTTACATATGAATATTGAGTCCTAAGTAAAGTCCTAAATAAAATATTAATAAACAGAATCTATAGCACATTTTTAAGATACAGCATGACTGATACAAAGATGGTTCAATATCAGAAAGTCTGTTCATAGAATTTACACAGTAATATCAATAAATCTAAGGACAAATATGATCATGGATGATGAAAAGGCCTTTGACAAAGGTAAACCCTCTGATTTTTTAAAAAGTAAAATCTGGCATCTTGTTTAACAGGGAAATAGTATAAGCATTACCATCAAAGGAAAGTAAGAATGAAATAAAGGAATAAGATACCTACTATCTCCATTATATTTTAATATTGGTGAAAAGAGCAAAGCAATCAGATAAAACAATGAGGGGAATCAGAATTGCAAAGGCAAAAACATCTTTATATGGATGACCTGAATGTTTCCATGGAATATTAAAACATCAGAATATCAAAACTAAGCCCAATATATCAATACCACTAAAGTAATATGTAAACAAAGCAGTACAGCAAAGTAATAAGATATAAAATTAACTTGCAAATCAATGGTTTTCAATACAAAATTACCAATGAGTGGCATGGTATAAGCAAAACAACAAGAAATACTTAATGAGAAATGTGCGAAGCCTACAATGAAACCCTTAAAATGTACCCCAAAAATGCAAAAGTTGACTTGAATACAAAACCATTTCTTATTCTTGGATAGATAAACTCAGTACTGTAAAGATGCCAATTCTCAATACATAAATTTAGCTTTAGTTAGAAATCAAAACAATACATGCTTTTTTGTCTGCTTTTCTGTAGCTAGACAAGTTGATTTTAAAGTGCATATGGATAAATAAGTTAAAATAGACAGGAAAATCCCACCCCTCAAAGAGTAATGGACGTAGCCTGGCCACATCAGTTATTAAAACATACCATAAAGCCTCTATAGTAATTAAACAATGCAGTACTATTCCATTAGTGGACAGGCCAGTGGAACAGAAAGACAAGAAATAGGCCCAAACATATATAAGAGTTTAATATATTATTCAAATGGCATCTCAAATCAGTGGGGGAAAAGGTGACATTTTAAATAAATAAGATTGGCTCTCCGGATATCCACTTGGAAAGAAACATGGTTTTTTTTAATATAGCAAAATTCAATCCAAAAATATGAGAGGTAAATGTAAAGAATCAAACTGTAAAAATATCAGATGAAAACATGGGTACATTTTCTTATAGTCTGGAACTGAGGAAAACCTCTGTAACTCTGTCTCTGAATCCAGAAACAAAGACTGACACCTGTGACTATATACAAAAATAGATTCCTTTCTCATGGCAAACAAAACAAAGCACCATAAACAATGTTAAAAGAAAAATGACAAGCTGGAAGAATATATTTACAGCTCATATCACAGATAAAGGGGTCATCTTTGCAAAACATAAAGAACTGTTTATATAGACCCAGTAATTACACTTGTAGGATAGGTCCTAAAGATGTAGTTTAGTTGCTAAGTTGTGTCTGACTCTTTGTGACCCCATGGACTGTAACCCGCCATGCTCCTTTGTCCATGGGCTTCCCAGACAAGAATACTTGAGTGGGCTGCCATTCTGTCTTCAAAATAAAAGGAAGCAAAAGGAGTATTCATTGTAGCATTATCTGTAATAACAGACTATTGGAAACAGTCTAAATGTTCACCAGGAGAGGACTGATTGAACAAATACACAATGGAGTAATCAGTCAGTCAGTTCAGTCACTCAGTCGTGTCTGACTCTTTGCAATCTCATGAATCGCAGCACGCCAGGCCTCCCTATCCATCACAAGCTCCCGGAGTTAACCCAAACTCATGCCCATCGAGTGGTGATGCCATCCAGCCATCTCATCTGTCGGCCCCTTCTCCTCCTGCCCCCAATCCCTCCCAGCATCAGGGTCTTTTCCAATGAGTCAGCTCTTCACATAAGGTGGCCAAAGTATTGGAGTTTCAGCTTCAGCATCAGTCCTTCCAATGAACACCCAGGACTGACCTCCTTTAGGATGGACTGGTTGGATCTCCTTGCAGTCCAAGGGACTCTCAAGAGTCTTCTCAAACACCACAGTTTAAAAGCATCAATTCTTTGACACTCAGCTTTCTTCACAGTCCAACTCTCACATTCATACATGACCACTGGAAAAACCATAGCCTTAACTAGACAGATCTTTGTTGGCAAAGCAATGTCTCTGCTTTTTAATATACTATCTAGGTTGGTCATAACTTTCCTTCCAAGGAGTAAGCGTCTTTTAATTTCATGGCTGCAATCACCATCTGCAGTGATTTGGGAGCCCTGAAGAATAAAGTCTGACACAGTTTCCACTGTCTCCCCATCTATTTCCCATGAGGTGATGGGACCACATGCCATGATCTTAGTTTTCTGAATGTTAAGCTTTAAGCCAACTTTTTCACTCTCCTCTTTCACTTTCATCAAGAGGATTTTTAGTTCCTCTTCACTTTCTGCCATAAGGGTGGTGTCATCTGCCTATCTGAGGTTATTGATATTTCTCCCGGCAATCTTGAGTACAGCTTGTGTTTCTTCCAGCCCAGCGTTTCTCATGATATACTCTGCATATAAGTTAAATAAGCAGGTGACAATATACAGCCTTGACCTACTCCTTTTCTTTTTTGGAACCAGTCTGTTGTTCCATGTCCAGTTCTAACTGTTGCTTCCTGACCTGCATACAGGTTTCTCAAGAGGCAGGTCAGGTGGTCTGGTATTCCCATCTCTTTCAGAATTTTCCACAGTTTATTGTGATCCACACAGTCGAAGGCTTTGGCATAGTCAATAAAGCAGAAATAGATGTTTTTCTAGAACTCTATTGCTTTTTTGATGATCAAGCGGATGTTGGCAATTTGATCTCTGGTTCCTCTGCCTTTTCTAAAACCAACTTGAACATATGGAAGTTCTCAGTTCACGTATAGCTGAAGCCTGGCTTGGAGAATTTTGAGCATTACTTTACTAGCGTGTGAGATGAGTGCAATTGTGCAGGAGTTTGAACATTCTTTGGGATTGCCTTTCTTAGGGATTGGAATGAAAACTGACCTTTTCCAGTCCTGTGGCCACTGCTGAGTTTTCCAAATTTGCTGGTGTATTGAGTGCAGCACTTTTACAGCATCATCTTTCAGGATTTGAAATAGCTCAACTGGAATTCCATCACCTCCACTAGCTTTGTTTGTAGTGATGCTTTCTAAGGCCCACTTGACCTTCACATTCCAGGATGTCTGGCTCTAGGTAAGTGATCACGCCATCATGATTATCTGGGTCGTGAAGATCTTTTTTGTACAGATCTTCTGTGTATTCTTGCCACCTCTTCTTAATGTCTTCCGCTTCTGTTAGGTCCATACCATTTCTGTCCTTTATTGAGCCCATCTTTGCATGAAATGTTCCCTTGGTATCTCTAATTTTCCTGAAGAGATCTCTAGTCTTTCCCATTCTATTTTTTCCTCTATTTCTTTGCATCTATTGCTGAGGAAGGCTTTCTTATCTCTCCTGGCTATTCTTTGGAACTCTGCATCAAATGGGAATATCTTTTTTTTCCCTTTGCTTTTCGCTTCTCTTCATTTCACAGCTATTTGTAAGGCCTCCTCAGACATCCATTTTGCCTTTTTGCATTTCTTTTCCATGGGGATGGTCTTGATCCCTGTCTCCTGTACAATGTCACGAACCTCCACCCATAGTTCAGACTCTCTGTCTATCAGATCTAGTCCCTTACATCTATTTCTCACTTCCACTGTATAGTCATAAGGGATTTGATTTAGGTCATACTTGAATGGTCTAGTGGTTTCCCTACTTTCTTCAATTTCAGTCTGAATTTGGCAATAAGGAGTTCATGATCTGAGCCACAGTCAGCTCCCGGTCTTGTTTTTGCTGACTGTATAGAGCTTCTCCATCTTTGGCTGCAAAGAATATAATCAATCTGATTTTGGTGTTGACCATCTGGTGATGTCCATGTGTAGAGTTTTCTCTTGTGTTGTTGGAAGAGGGTGTTTGCTATGACCAGTGCGTTCTCTTGGCAGAACTCTGTTGGCCTTTGCCCTGCTTCATTCCGTACTCCAAGGCCAAATTTGCCTGTTACTCCAGGTGTTTCTTGACTTCCTACTTTTGCATTCCAGTCCCCTATAATGAAAAGGACGTCTTTTTTGGGTGTTAGTTCTAAAAGATCTTGTAGGTCTTCATAGAACTGTTCAACTTCAACTTCTTCAGCATTACTGATTGGGGCATAGGCTTGGATTACCGTGATATATACACAGGTTTAAAAAAGAATGTGACTCTATTGATATGATGATATGGTTTTTATTCTTCAAATTGTTGATATATAGTGTATTACACACTGATTTGTGGATACTGAAAAATCTTTGCATCCCTGGGGATGAATCTCACTTGATCATGGTGTATGATCCTTTTAATGTGTTGTTGGATTCAGTTTGCTAGTATTTTGTTGAAGATTTTTGCATCTATATAATGGATACAGAGGCTTCCCTGGTGGCTCAGATGGTAAAGAATCAATGTGGTACACATACAGTGAAGTATTGCTCAGCCATTAAAAGGAATGAAATAATGCCATTTGCACCAACATGGATGGACCTAGAGACTGTCATATTAAATGAAGTGAAAAGTGAAAGTGAAAGCTGCTCAGTCATGTTCATCTGACTCTTCCTGACCCCATGAACTATACAGTCCATGGAATTTGCCAGGCTAGAATACTGGAGCGGGCAGCTGTTCCCTTCTCCAGGGGATCTTCCCAACCCAGGGATCAAAACCAGGTCTCCTGCATTGCAGGCAGATTCTTTACCAACTGAGCCACCAGGGAAGCCCAAGAATACTGGAGTGGGTAGCCTATCCCTTCTCTAGCAGATCTTCCCTACTCAGGAATCGAACCAGGGTCTCCTGAATTGCAAGTGGATTGTTTACCAGCTGAGCTACAGGGAAACCCCACTAAGTGAAATAAGCCAGACAAAGAGAAATATTGTATCGCTTAATCGAACCAGGGTCTCCTGAATTGCAAGTGGATTGTTTACCAGCTGAGCTACAGGGAAACCCCACTAAGTGAAATAAGCCAGACAAAGAGAAATATTGTATCGCTTATATGGAAAAGGTAAAATAAAAATGATACAAATGAACTAATTTACAAAACAGAAACAGACTCACAGACTTAGAGAATGCATTTATGGTTGGAGGGTGGGGGTAATAATTAGGGAGTTTGAGATTGACTTGTGATTCTGTGTGTGCTCAGTCACTAAAGTTGTGTCCGACTCATTGTGACTCCTTGAACTGTATCCCACCAGGCTCCTGTGTCCCTAGGATTTTCACAGAATACTGTAGCAGGTTGCCATTTCTTTCTCCAGAGGATCTTCCTGATGCAGGGATCAACCCACATCTCCTGCATTGACAGGCGAGTTTTTTTTTACCACTGAGCCACCAGGGAAGCTGACATATGCACAGTGTTGTATTTAAAATAAATAAACCAACAAGACCTGCTGTATATCACAGGGGACACTGTTCCATATTATATAACAACCTAAATGGGAAGAGAATTTGAAAAATAGATACAAGTATATGTATAACTGAATCACTTTGTTGTACACCTGAAACTAACACAACATTGTTAATCAACTACAATATAAAATAAAAAGCTTAAAAAATCTGTTTCACTAATAAGTTTGAGAGATTAGTACAAAAAAAATGTGGAACACAAAACATGTACACAAATGTTTATAGCAACATTATTCATGATAGCCAGAAGTAGAGATCACCCAAACGTCCATCAACTGATGAATGAATACATAAGATACATATCAACACAATGGAATGTTATTCACCAATAAAGAGGAATGAAGTACTGACATATGCTACAACATGGGTGAAACTTGAAAACATTATGATAAACGAAAGAAACCAGATACAAAAAGAATTGTTTGTTAATTGATTTCCATTTATATGAGATGTCCTCAATACACAAATCCATAGAAACAGAAAGTAGATTATTGGTTGCCTAGGACTTGGGGGGAGAAGGCAATGGCACCCCACTCCAGTACTCTTGCCTAGAAAAATCCCATGGACGGAGGAGCCTGGTGGGCTGCAGTCCATGGAGTCGCTACGAATGGGACACAATTGAGCAACTTCACTTTCACTTTTCACTTTCATGCATTGGCGAAGGCAATGGCAACCCACTCCAGTGTTCTTGCCTGGAGAATCCCAGGGACGGGGGAGCCTGGTGGCCTGCTGTCTATAGGGTTGCACAGAGTCGGACACGACTGAAGACGATTAGCAGCAGCAGCAGCAGGACTTGGGGAATGGAGTCTGTAATAATGAGGAATGACTGCTAATGGATATATGATTTCTTTTTGGGGTGACAGAAGTGTTCTAAAATTAGGTTATGGTAACATTTACACAACTCTGTGAATATGCTGTGAATATAAAAACTATTGAATTGTACACTAAAAAAAGGGAGATTCATGAACTGATACAGAGTGAATTTTAGGTTATATTAAGTTAAAAAAAATCAATGTAGAGAGCAGTGTATATTTTCGTGTGAGAAGGAAAATTTCACTCCCTTGCTTCCATGTTTCTCTTTTAGGTTTGAATTTGTAAAACATTTACATGTCTCAAAAGTCAAAACATTTTTTTAAAAAATTGAAGTGTAGTTGATTTACAATATTGTGTTAGTTTCAGGTGCATAGCAAAGTGATTTATATATATGTATATATTCAGATTATTTTCCATTGTAGGTTATTATAAGATACTGAATATAGTTTCCTGTGTTATATAGTAAATCCTTGTTATTTATTTTACATATAGTAGTGTTTATCTGTTACTCCTGTACTCTTAACTTATCCCTCCCCACTCCCTCCTTTTCCCTTTGATAAACATAAATTTGTTTTCTGTATCTGTGAGTTTGTTTCTGTTTTGTCAATAAATTAATTTGTATTATTTTTTAGATTCCACCTGTAAGTAATATCATATAACATTTGTCATTCTCTGTCTGACTTATTTCACTTGGTCCATCCACTTACTGCAAATGGCAGTATTTCATTCTTTTTCTGTGGCTGAGTGATATTCCTTTATATATATATATATCACATCTTCTTTATCCATTCATCTGTTGATGGACCCTTAGGTTGCATCCATGTCCTGGCTATTGTAGTGATGGGGTGCATATTTTGCATATATTGAACATTGGGGTGCATGTACCTTTTTGAATTGAAGCTTTCATCTTTTCTGGATGTATGCCCAGGAGTGGAATTGCTGGATCATATGTGGCTGTTTTTAGTTTTTTAAGGAACCTCCATACTGTCTTCCATAGTGATTGCACCAATTTGTATTCTCACCAACAGTATAGGGAGGTTCCCTTTTCTCCACACCCTCTCTAGCATTTATTACTGATAGACTTTGATAATGGCCATTCTGACCAGTGCGAGGTGACACCTTAATGTAGTTGTCAAACTATATTTAAAAGGTATACTCAGAGATGTCTTCCTTCATTCCTGAGCCTCTTCACTCTGTTACTCCCTCCCCAACTCTTTCTTTTTTTCTTCCCCAACTCTTTTTGTTATTTTCTATATTATCCTAGTGTCTGAAATGGTGATATTCCAGGTAGATCTTTAAAGTGGTAGACACCCAAAGCTTGTAAGTTGTGGAGACCATTGATTTATGGCCTGCAAGGATCACTTCCTCTTTCTGGTGGTAGCACGACACATTATTTCTTTGGGCATCACCACTACGGCACTGGTGCCCTGCCCTCGCCTGTCCACAGATAGTCATGTGACTCAAGTTACACTAGTTGGATGCTCCCTCCTTGGAATATGGCTCTTGATTAGAGAGATAAAAGGAAGAAAATAGTTGTTCCAGTGGCAGTACCCAGACAATACTCTGGAGCAGGTTCTACTATCTGCTCCACACCCTCAGAATTACTCTTTTCTTAACCTAGTGTTTCAGCCTTCCTTTCATCTTCTAATCCCGACCCCCTATTTGATCTTCTTCCACTAAATTCTTCTCTTATTTAATTAGTCAGTATGAGGTTTGGTGCTTGCAATGCAAATATCCTGACTGATACATATGCTCTTGGATGTTAATGGGGTTGTAACTGCAATAGGCGAAGAAAAAGCAAAATAAGAAAAGTCAAGCCATCTATTATGCATTTCTTTATCAAATTATGCCATTTGTTTATTTATTCATTCAAGAAATATTTATTGAGATAAATATGTCCCAGTCCCTACACCAGGGATATATGTTCCAGTCACTACAACTGGTTATAACTCCGGCTTTCATGGAGCTTAAAGTACAATGAGGGAATTTAACATTAATTAAATACTCACATCAATAACTGAGTTCCAACTATGGCAGTGTGACAAATGAGAGGAACACAGTACCATAAGAGCAAATCAAAAGGACAGATATATTCACAGTATAATATAAATGACCAGGGTCTTGGTTCAAGCTATAAAATAAGGAAAGTTGTATAACATGGGGAATATAGCCAATATTTTATAATGACTGTAAGTGGAAAGTAACCTTTAAGAATTATATAAAAATAAAAAAAGCTTTGCCATATAACAAAAGATAAGCAAATGAATGTATATTTATGCTTTAAGTAGATATAAAATAATAAGATGTATCTTTAAAAAATGAAAAGAAAATATATGAAGTTTGGAAAAGAAGCATCATTATTTGCAGACCATCTATATCTAGATCATCTATACAGAAAGGAAAAAAGCAAATAGAAAGATTTATAGAAATGAACAAGATTGATAAAAGTTGCCAGTTCAAAGAAAACTTTAAAAATCATAGCATTAGGTGGGAGGGGGGATCAGGATGGGGAATACATGTAAATCCATGACTGATCATGTCAATGTATGACAAAAACCACTACAATATTGTAAAGTAATGAGCTTCCAACTAATAAAAATAAATGAAAAAAATTTTTTAATGTTTTTTAAAAATAAATTAAAACCATAGCATTTAAAAAACCTTTTTTTGGCTGTGTGGCATGTGGGCTCCCACTTCTCCAGCTGTGCTCCCTGCATTGCTAAAATAACAATAATCAGTAAGCAAAAGTGATAGATAGGTATAACAGCACAGCAACAAGAAAAATGAAAACATTTATGAAAAATAATTTATCAAAATTGCACAAGGCTTCAGTAGGGAAAAACCAAAAACTGTTTTAAAGTAAATAATTTAAGATTTAACTGAATGAGGGAATGGTCTAGGATTCCAGATGTGATAGCTTAACATTGTAAAGGTGTCAATTTTTGCTGTATCAACAGGTATCAATTATCCCAAACCACTGGGAGAAAATATTGACTCCATCCTGGGAATTTAACAAATCTGGAAAATTAAATTTTAATATAAATTATAGTACTGAAATTATAAAGAAGATTGAGAATCAGCTCCTAACAGTATATAAAAGTATGGTAACAAGAAAGAAAGCTGTGAATTATTGATGTGACCATTATTTTTATTTTTAATGTATAAAATGTGAAGAGGAAAGGTTCAGCTCAGTTACTCAGTTGTGTACGACTCTTTGTGACCCCATGGACTGCAGCATGCCAGGCTTCCCTGTCCATCACCAACTCCTGGAGTTTACTCAAACTCATGTCCATTGAGTCGGTGATGCCATCTAACCATCTCACCCTCTGTTGTCCCCTTCTCTTCCCACCTTCAATCTTTCCCAGCATCAGGATCTTTTCCAATTAGTTGGTTCTTTGCATCAGATGGCCAAAGTATTGGAGTTTCAGCTTCAACATCAGTCCTTCCAAACAATATTCAGGACTCATTTCCTTTTGGATTGACAGGTTGGATTTCCTTGAGGTCCAAGGGACTCTCACAAGTCTTCTCCAACACCACAGTTCAAAAGCATCAATTCATTGGCACTCAGCTTTCTTTATAGTCCAACTCTCACATCCATACATTACTACTGAAAAAACCATAGCTTTGACTAGATGGACTTTTGTTGGCAAAGTGATGTCTCTACTTTTTAATAAGCTGTCTAGGTTGGTCATAACTTTTCTTCCAAGGAGCAAGTGTCTTTTAATTTCATGGCTGCAGTCACCATCTGCAGTGATTTTGGAGCCCCCCAAAATAGTCTGTCACTGTTTCCATTGTTTCTCCATCTATTTGCCATGAAGTGATGAGGCCAGATGCCATGATCTTAGTTTTCTGAATGTTGAGTTTTAAGCCAGCTTTTTCACTCTCCTCTTTCACTTTCATCAAGAGGCTCTTTAGTTCTTTGCTTTCTGCCATAAGTGTGGTGTCATCTGCATATCTGAGGTTATTGATATTTCTCCTGACAATCTTGATTCCAGCTTGTGCTTCATCCAGCCCAGCATTTTGCATGATGTACTCTGCATATAATTTAAATAAGCAGGGTGACACTATACAGTCTTGACATACTCCTTCCCGATTTGGAACCAGTCTGCTGAGGAAAGGTTAGGGAAGAATATCAAAGGATTCCAAAGCATTTCAGTTGCTTTCCTTTGTCCACTTTGGACTTCTCTACCTATTGACTTACTGAATCCAAGATAGGAAGTTCCTGATGATTTTCTGAATTCTCCACTAGTAATTGTACCAAACTTTTTTTTTTTTTTTTTTTTTTTTTTTTTTAATATTATTTTATTAGTTGGAGGCCAATCACTTTACAACATTTCAGTGGGTTTTGTCATACATTGACATGAATCAGCCATATAG
Source organism: Muntiacus reevesi (assembly GCF_963930625.1). NCBI lineage: Eukaryota > Metazoa > Chordata > Mammalia > Artiodactyla > Cervidae > Muntiacus > Muntiacus reevesi. Next base: position 11,139,349 of record NC_089256.1, read on the forward strand.
TTACATGTATTCCCCATCCCGATCCCCCCTCCCACCTCCCTCCCCACCCGACTCCTCAGGGTCCTCCCAGTGCACCAGGCCCGAGCACCTGACTCATGTATCCCACCTGGGCTGGTGGTCCATTTCACCATAGATAATATACATGCTGTTCTTTCAAAACATCCCACCCTCACGTTCTCCCCCAGAGTTCAAAAGTCTGTTCTGTATTTCTGTGTCTCTTTTTCTGTTTTGCATATAGGGTTATCGCCACCATCTATCTAAATTCCGTATATATGTGTTAGTATACTGTAATGTTCTTTATCTTTCTGACTTACTTCACTCTGTATAATGGGCTCCAGTTTCATCCATCTCATTAGAACTGATTCAAATGAATTCTTTTTAACGGCTGAGTAATATTCCATGGTGTATATGTACCACAGCTTCCTTATCCATTCATCTGCTGATGGGCATCTAGGTTGCTTCCATGTCCTGGCAATTATAAACAGTGCTGCGATGAACATTGGGGTGCACGTGTCTCTTTCAGATCTGGATTCCTCAGTGTGTATGCCCAGAAGTGGTATTGCTGGGTCATATGGCAGTTCTATTTCCAGTTTTTTAAGAAATCTCCACACTGTTTTCCATAGTGGCTGTACTAGTTTGCATTCCCACCAACGGTGTAAGAGGGTTCCCTTTTCTCCACACCCTCTCCAGCATTTATTGCTTGTAGACTTTTGGATAGCAGCCATCCTGACTGGCGTGTAATGTGTACCAAACTTTTGAACCCTTATCATAAAATCCATTTATCACTCTGTTGGGATACTCAATTGCTCTTACTCAAACTTTTTTGGGGGGGAATTGCTTGTATATTCATATAGAATTGAATTCCAATAGTACTAGATGCATATGATGAAAAATCTCTTTGTGTGTCTATTTCCGAGTCACTTGATTGCTTTGTTTTCTTTTAAGAATGATAGTGGTTCTCTTCTTTACTGTGTTTTTATAACCACTTAAAGTATATATCTTGGAGATGATTCCATGTCTCTATATAAAATGTTTTCCTTGGTTTTTTATGGAAGCTCATTATTCCATTGTATGTGTGTGTGCTCAGTCATGTCCAACTCTGTGACACCATGGACTGTAGCCCACCAGGCTCCTCTGTCCATGGGATTTCACAGAAAAGAATACTGAAGCAGTTTGCCATTTCCTCCTCCAATTGCGTTGTGTGGAAGCTTCTAAATTTACAAAAGTGAAAGTGAAAGTGTTTTGCTCAGTCGTGTCTGACTCTTTGTGACCCCATGAACTCTAGCCCACCAGGCTCCTCTGTCCATGGGATTCTCCAGGCAAGAATACTGGAGTGGATTGCCATTTCCTTCTCCAGGGGATCTTTCTAACCCAGGGATCGAGCCCCCGTCTTCTGCATTGCAGGCAGATTCTTTTTTTTTTTTTTTTTTTTATTAGTTCGAGGCTAATTACTTTACAATATTGTAGTGGATTTTGTCATACATTGACATGAATCAGCCATGGAGTGCAGGCAGATTCTTTACTGTCTGAGTCACCAGGTCATTTGATGGACATTAACTTTCTCACAACCCTTTGAACATAAAGTCAACAAAAATGAAAACATATCATTTCTCTCAGGTACAACTAGATCTCTAGGATACATTCCTGGAAATAGAATTCCTGGACATAAGATACATTGGTCTATAATTTTGATAAGTAGAACTTGACTGTCCTCTGCTGAAGCTATACAGATTTATGCTCCCAGCAATTTGTGAGTGACTGTTTCTCCACACGTCTCCCAACACCTTATGTTATTAAACTCAATAGGCATTGAGAGATGAAAAATAGTATCTCAGGGCAGCTTTTAATTATCTTATGAGTAAGACTGTCTTCACATATTGCAATCTATTTGGATTTCTCTTACTGTAGACTTCCTGGTCATAGTTTTTCCCTAATTTTCCACTGAATTGAAGTTTAATTTCTTACTTATTTATAAAATTTTTATATAACAGGCAATTTTTAACTTCAATTTGATTATCTCTGACTTATTATTAAGGAGTTTGTAATCACTGTAGGGTCTGTAGGTCTTTCTATAATATAAAATTATAAAATCAAATAAAGCACAGAGTCAGAATACCTCATAAGACAAAGGTGTTGTCAGTGAACTATTGTTAGGTGAACAGCCTTTGAAGTATAATCTAGGACACTCAGGTGACTAGAACTTTGCCATTCGCCCCAGAAGCTCCATTCCATGGCTCCATTCTGATCTCAATACCCTTCCTTCTTCCAAAAGTATCCATTATCCTGTCTTTTATAGTAACCACTCTATTGTGTTTCTTTGTAGTTTTTCATCTGTGAGCAATCCTTGATACTACAGTTTTGTCCATTCAAAAATTATGTGTTTAAAGGGCTTTCAATCTTCAGGACTTCAGTCTATTTTTCTTTTATTTAGATATTTCAGATGAAAAATCTATGGCTTTGATGTGTAGTTTCCCACAGTGTGGATTTGGTTTTTGGTGCAGTTCAACATACTCCCCTATCTGTTTTTCCTGCAAATTAGCAGCTGAGGCCGGATGCTTTATCAGACTTAGGGGAAATTCCTTTGAAAAGACCATAGGTGGTGCTGTGTTCCTTCATCAGCAGGTACACATGTCTGGTTTTCATTCTTTTGTGATATTAGCAGTGTTTCATGCCCAGTGCATAGATCCAGTCATTTATTGGGTGTTGAAAAATAGTGATATTCTAATTCAATAATATATTTTTCACTTATTAGTTGAAACATCTTTTATAACAATGCTATTATATAGCCAGTAACCAGTAGTGCAATTTTATATTGGAAATATAGGATGAATATTTGATTCTTTCTCTTACAAATCTTCACATAGTGAATAGATTCCCTATCACAATCTAAAGTAGAAGTAGAAGCATTGATAGACTTTATTTTCTTGGGCTCCAAAATCACTGCAGACAGTGACTGTAGCCATGAAATTAAAAAACACTTGCTCCTTGGAAGGAAAGCTCTAACAAACCTGGACAGTGGATTAAAAAGCAGAGACATCACTTTACTGACAAAGGGCTGTATAGTCAAAGTTATTGCCAGTAGTCATGTATGAATGTGAGAGCTGGACCACAGAAAAGACTGAATGCTTTTTCTATGAAAGAATTGGTGCTTTCAAATTGTGGTGCTGGAGAAAACTCTTGAGAGTCTCTTGGTCTGCAAGGAGATCAAACCAGTCAATCCTAAAGGAATTAACTCTGAATATTCATTGGCAGGACTGATGCTAAAGTTGAAACTCTGATACTTTGGCCACCTGATGGGAAGAGCTGACTCATTGGAAAAGACCCTCATGCTGCGAATGATTGAGGACAGAAAAAGAAGAGGGGCACAGAGAATTAGATGGTTAGAGAGCATCACTGACTCAATGGACATGAGTTTGAGCAAACTCTGGGAGATAGTGAAGTACAGGGAAGCCTGGTGTGCTGCAGTCCATGGAGCTGCAAAGAGTTGGACATGACTCAGTGACTGAACAACAACACCACAATCTAAAACTGGTCAATAAGTTTTTAAAACCTATGGGTTAAAACATACTGAGTTTTAATCAGTTTCATTTATGCCTTGCAAATAGAAGACTATCCAATTTCTGTTAGTAGAAACCCCTATCACTGAATCATCTTACATGACACTTTCCTTGCTATCTGGTATGAAAATATATTTCAGACTTACCTTATACGTTTTTCTGCCTCAGGCATGAAATCAATCATTTTCCCCCAAAAGTCCTTGTTTCTCTTGGTGGGACATGATATTTCAAGACCATAATCTGAGTACAAGAATAGTTACTTTTGATTGAATTGGTCATTGTTTCTAGGCCTCCTAAATGTACAGAGCTAGGAAAAGTGTATACACACACACACACATCAAAACACCTCACACATTCACACTGATACTTCCAATTCAAAGTCAAGGATTGCAGGATGTTTCCCTTAACCTCTTGGATGTAGGTTTTTTCTCTTGTTAGTTTGATTTTCTAATGCCACTCCCTTCTGTCCTATAAGTCTCTGCTGAAAAGTCAGCTTATTGGAGTTTCCATGTACAGTGTTGCTGCTGTTCAGTAGCTCAGGAGTGTCCTTTGCGACCTGGTGGATGCAGCACACTCCAGGCTTCCCTGTCCTTCACCATCTCTTGGAGCTTGTTGAAACTCATGTCCATTGAGTTGGTGGTGCCATCCAACCATCTCATCCTCTGTTGTCCCCTTCTCCTCCTGCCTTCAATCTTTTGGAGAATCAAGGTCTTTTCTAATGAGTCGGCTCTATGCATCAGGTAGCCAAAGTATTGGAGCTTCAGTTTCAGCATCAGTTCTTCTAAAGAGTATTTAGGATTGATTTCCTTTAAGATTGACTGGTTTGGTCTCCTTGCTTTCCAAGGGACTCTCAAGAGTCTTCTCCAACACCACAGCTCAAAAGCGTCAATTCTTCAGTGATCTGCTTTTTTTATTGTCCAATTCTCACATCCATACATGACTACTGAAAAAACCATAGCTTTGACTATATAGAACTTTGTCAGCAAGGTAATGTTTCTGCTTTTTAATACGCTGTCTAGGTTTGTCATAGCTTTTCTTCCAAGGAGCAAGTGCCTTTTAATTTCATGGCTACAGTCACCATCTGTAATGATTTTAGAGCCCCCCAAAATAGAGTTTGTCACTGTTTCAACTGTTTCCCCACCTATTTGCCATGAAGTGATGGGACCAGATGCCATGATTTTAGTTTTTTGAATGTTGAGTTATAAGCCAGTTTTTTCACTCTCCTCTTTCACTTTCATCAAGAGGTTCTTTAGTTCCTCTTCACTTCTGCCATAAGGGTGGTAGCCTCTGCATATCTGAGGCTATTGCTGTTTCTCCAAGCAATCTTGATTCTAGCTTGTGCTTTATCCAGCCTGGCATTTCTCTTTATGTACTCTGCATATAAGTTAAATAAGCAGGGTGACAATATACAGCTTAACGTACTCCTTTCCCAATTTGAAACCAGTCTGTTTTTCCATGTCCAGTTCTATCTGTTGATTCTTGACCTGCATACAGGTTTTGCAGGAGGCAGGTCAGGTGGTCTGGTATTTCCATCTCTTTTAAGAATTTTCTACAATTTTTTGTGATCCACACAATCAAAGGCTTTACCGTAGTCAATGAGGCAGAAGTAGATGTTTTTCTGGAATTCTCTTGCTTTTTCTATGATCCAATGGATGTTGGCAATTTGATCTCTGGTTCCTCTGCCTTTTCTAAATCCAGTTTCTACATCTAGAAGTTCTCAGTTCATGTACTGTTGAAGCCTAGCTTGGAGGATTTTGAGAATGATCTTGCTAGCATTTTTAAAAAATTCTTTTCTGCTTGGATGATTTCCACTACTCTGTCTTCCAGTTCACTGATCTATTCCTTTTTTTTTTTTTTTTTATCTATTCCTCTTTATCATCTAACCTAGTGTTAATTCCTTGCAGTGTATTTTTTATTTCAGTTACTTTTTTCTTTAAATCTATCTGGCTCTTCTTTGTATTTCTTGACTCTTTGTTAAGCTTCTCACTGTGTTTTCATCCACTCTTCTCCTGAGTTTGTGGAGCATTTTTATGGTCATGACCTTGAATGCCTTATTGGTTAGACTGCTTATCTCCAGTTTGCTTGGTCCTTCTTCTGGAGTTTTGTTTTGTTCCTTCATCTGGAACATATTCCTTTGTCTTCTTAGAGAAATATATAAGAATGTCTCCTCATTTTGCCAAATTTTCTGTGCTTTTTTTCTATGTATTAGATAGGTTGGTTATGTTTACTGATCTTGGAGAAGTGGTCTTATGTAGGAGACTTCCTAGGGGACCCAGCAGCACTCTTCTCTCTGCTCACCAGAGCTATATGCTGTAGGAGTGCCAGCTATTGGGCTGAGTGAGCCCTTCTGCTGTGATTGGGCTGACTAATGTGGGTGCACTGGTAGGTGGGGCTGGGTCTTGTTATGTCTGACTGTGTGGCCCAGGATATCCCAGGCTGGTACTGGCCTTCTATAGAGTAGGCTGGGTCCTGGTGTGGCTAGGTACATAATCTGGGGGGTGGGGTAGTATCCCAGGGCTGGTTCACCGGTGTGCAGGGTTGGGCCCTGTGTGGCTGGCCACAGAGCCTAGGGTTCTGGGAGTGGAGCTTACCTCCTGGGAGATGGGCCAGAACCTAGGGCATCTGGCCGGGGGCCTGAGTGGGCTGGCACTGATGCTGGCCCACTGATCAGAAGGGCTTGGTCTTGGATGGCTGGGGAGGCCCAGGACTGCTTCTGGGCTGCTGCTGAGCAGGTAGGCCCCCAGCATTCATAGGTCAGAGGGAGGACTCCAGTATGGCACTTGCTAGAACCTGTTTCCCTGTGGCAGCTGTGTTCCACCAGCATCTATGTCCCAAGGGGAGTCCTGGTTGCTTCCTGTCTCTCCAGGAGGATATCCAAAACCAGCAAGTCAGTCTGACTCAGTTCTGTGTCAAGCTACTGCCTCTGTGCTGATTCTTAGAGAGTGTGAGATCTGTGTGCAGTTTAAGAGTGGAGTCTCTGTTTCCCACAGACCTCTTCCTCTCCCAAACAGAAGTCCCACTGACCTTCCAAGCTAGATGTTCTGGGAATTATCTTCCTGGTGCAGGACCCCCTAGCTGGGAAACCTGATTGAAGCCTGATTGGACCCCTCCCTCGGGGAAAACCCTTCATATTTTGTTTATCCTCTTGTGGGTTGCCTTCCCAGGGCTGTGGGTCTTGACTATACTCCATCTCACCTCTGTTATCCGAATCACTGTGTTTCTTCTTTATATCTTTATTTGTGAAAAAAAATTTTTTTAATAGATTTTTAAAATATTTTTTCCAAAGATTTATTTATTTATTTTTTGGCTATGATGAGTCTTCGTTGCTGCATGCAAGTTTTCTCTAGTTGCAGAGAATGCTTCTCATTACAGCAGTTTCTCTTGCTGCATAACACAGGCTCTAGGTTATGCAGGCACATAGTTGAAGCACATAGTCTCAGTAGTTGCAGCTTGTGGGGCTCTAGACGCAGGCTCAGTAATTCTGGCACACAGGTTTAGTTGTGCTGTGGCATGTGGGATCTTCTAGGACCCAAGGATTGAACAGGGTATCCCTTCCATTGCAAGGTGGATTCTTAACCACTGGGCTACCACGGAAACCCTGATCATCTCTTCTGTTAGTTTCCATGTCATTCTCAGCGATAGTTCCTCTGTAAATAGTTTGCATGCCTGTGGGAAAGGTTGAGCTCAGGGTCCTCCTACTCTGCCGTCTTGGCCATCTCCTCTGCTCCATCCTCTCAGGTCTTGATTTAGAATTTGTTAGGCAGAAAAAAAAAAAAATCTGTTTGGCAGCATCAGAGCTGTGTTTAGTGTAAGGGTAATTTTTTCCCCTAGTACTGAGACAAGAGCATTCTGAGTTCTCTACCCTATATCCTATGAATTATCAGGTTTCTCCACCTGGCTGGTGGGCCCGGGCGCTATTTCTGGCCCTGTGTGAATGCCACATACTCTTCCTCTGATCCCTTTTGGTGGTTCTTCCCTCAGCCTCAGATGGTTATCTCACACACCTGCTCTGATTATTGCTTTGCTGAATTCTCAAGCATAACCCTGTCTGTAGGTCTCTGGAATTTTTACTCTGTGACTCTCTCTTCTCTAGTACTCTGCTTACCTCAGTCTTTTGGATTCTCAGCTCTCTTTTTTCTCCCCAGTACAAAATGTGGGTTCTACCTGGGCTCCCACTCTCTGCACTGAGGCTAGAAATTCTCAGGAAGCTGGGTTAACCAGAAGGCTTACCTTGTTTGTTTCCCATTGATCAGGGATGATTGTCTTTTATTGCCTGATGCTCAGTGTCTTGAAAATGACTGTTTCATATGTTCTACATTTTGTTTGTTTCAGGTGGGAGGATAAGCCTGGTTCCTTTATTCTGCCTCTGGAAGTGGAATTCCTTATCCTGTATGTTTTTGATTATTCCATTCGTATCAGTAATCTCCTCTGTGTGAGGCTCTGTGTTGAAGAGAAAGCTCACAGAGCTATTCCACCCGCTTCAGATCTTACTGGGAGCCTTCATCCTTGCCCTCGTCCCTGTTTTTACTTATTTATTTGGCTGTACCAGGTCTTAGTCGAGGCATGTGGGGTCTAGTTCCCTGGGTAGGGATTGAAACTGGGCCCCCTATATCAGGAATGTGGAGTCTTAGCCCCCGGACCATTAGGGAAGTCCTGCCTCACCTACTATTATACTGGATAAAACACCTCCCTGTTTCAGTGCGGCCACTCTTTCCAGTAAGTATCAATTGGATACTTTGGTTTTTCCCTCCTCTCGGGTTTGGCTGCTTCCCTCTGCCTTCTCTACCACAGAAGCTGAAACCGTGGAGCTCTTGGGGCTACTGGTGATTTGTCAACATCCACTTGTATTTTGGGATTTAAGTAGATACCTTGTCACCTAGTTTTACTGTAAATGTTGTCTGTGGGATTTTTGACTTTATAATTTAGTTGTTCTGCCTGTTTTTACACAGTGATTTGGATTTAGATTTTACACTGCTGCTATTATCATTTTCCCAGAATCCTGCTGAAATCCCTCAAGAGGAATTTATGTTTTTATCATGTCATGTACTTCTTTTGGCCCACTGCTTTTCACTAATAGTTCACCAATGTTTTCTCCTTCTACATAATTTAAATTCTTCTCCAAATTCTTCACCCCCCCCCCAAGAATGTATGGTTGCTTGCTCTTTTTTCTCCTTTTTTGCCCCTTCTCTTTTCTCTTTCATTTCCTCCAAGAATATGTTCCATCCAGTCACAAATTTTTTGCCTGTTTCTTAACTCTTTATTTCCATCAATTTATTCTAAGAACAAGTTTCACCGTCATTCTTCCAGCTATTTTGTGCTGCCAGTGCAGCTTCTCCAAAGGTTTGTGGGGAAATCAGAAAAGGGAGTACTTCTTCAATGCCTACCACAGATTAAAAAAAAAAGGCCAATAGAATTTAACAAGTACAGTTATGGGAACAGAAGAATCAGACCGGTGGAAAAGAAGGGAAAACTCAAAGACAGGTGTGCACATATATATATGGGGACATAGATATGGTGACTTGCTGCATGACAGCGCTATCACCACCCAATGGAGAAAGCACATCTATACTGTAGATGATGCTGGAGAAACTAGTTCATTACATGGAGAAAAAAGAACAATCAATCTTTATATCCTACCACGTATAAATGTATGTTCCAAGTGGATGAATAAACTTAATGTGAACTATGACATAAAGAAAAAATATTTTTAAATGTGGGAAAACATCTTTGTCACTTAGGAGTGTGGAAGGTTTTCTTTAATAGGATTCCCCAAAAACAAATCATTCAACAAAATATAACTGCTGTATTTATTGCATCAAGATGAGAATATCTGTTAAATAGAGGACATCAAAGACAAATTAATCCAGATGACATTTTGGGAAAAGAGTATTACAGTGTTTAAAACAACACAAAGCTAATGTCTAGATTCTACAAGGGATTTGTAGATTTATAAGAAGAAGGCAGAGCAAAAACAAATGACAGACAAACCAGCAAAGCATATGGGAAAACAATTTATAGAAGAGGAAAACAAATAGCTAACATATGTGAAGAGGTACTCAAACTCATTTGTTATCAGAGAAGTGCAATTTACAGCAATGGTTAGATACCTCACAGAATGCTGGTGCACTGATGACAATCTAACAATTGGTTACCAGCCTAGAACTGGCATGATGGACACGTGAATGGGCACACTAATAGAATGGATATGGTGACAAAGATAGAGGCCATATATCATCCAATAGTATAGACTCCCACTTACCAAGACTGATCCAACTTGTCAGCAACAGAGATCACCACCGAATCCTTGGTTTGGCATTATTTCTTGAGACCAGCTGGCTACTTGGTTGACTATATCAGGCTCCTTCCATTGGAAGCACTAATGCTTCATTGTCACAGGAATGAATAGTCCAGGTATGAGTTTGACTTTCCTGTCTGTAGGCTTCAGCTACAACACTATTTGGGGTTATAACTGCATGATCCACAGACATGGGATCTCATATAGCATAGCATTTGAACAGAGGACTCACTCTGTAGTTATGGAGGTGCAGGAGTGGCTCCAATATCATGGGATCTACTGGTTGTATCATATTTTGCACCATCCAGGGATGGTTTTCTGAAAAGAGATTCTTAAAGGTGCAGTTGAAGTTCTAGCTTGGAGAAAACACTATGAGAGAATTGAATACTATCCTTCAGTACACAGCATATTCATGTCAATTCAGAGACTTGTGTATGATGCTCTGTTCCTAATAGAAAGTGTAGATGGATCTGGGAATCAAGGGCTGTAAATAGGAGTGGGCCCACTGATCGCCACTCCAAATGACGTTGTTAGAGGATATTGTGCTTCTGGTCCTGTAAATCTGGACTCTTCAGTGTTATAGGATCTGGTCCCCAATAAAGCAGATTCTTGCCAGGTGATACAGCAAGTGTCTCGCTGAATTACAAATTGCTGCAAGGGCACATTGGACTTCTCGTGTCCAGGGACCAGCAAGTAAAGGGAACAGTTACACTGGTGAAGGTAATTGACTCTACTCAGAAGGAGGAGGTCAGGCTACTTTTACATAACGGTACCGGAGAGGAATATGTACTGAAATCGGGAGATTCAGTTTGGGGCTTCCTGGAATTCCCTGGCCCCATGGTAAATTAACAGGCATGCGCAGCATCCCTGACCTGAGGAAGAGTATGACTATGAAAGGTCCAGGCACTTCAGGGAAATAAGTTGCACAACCAGCTAAATTATGATGAGGTGACCTCTGAGGGTGAAGGCAATGGACATTAGAGGAGGGAGAGGATGAGTTGCAGCCCTGAGATCAACTTCCACTACAGTGACAGGGCCTGTAGATCACTGTTCTAACCTGCTTCTTGTTAGTTTCCCCTCAGTAAGAGAGGTCCGTGGGAACCATGGAAACACTGCTCCCTAAAACTATCTAGAAAAGTAAATGTGTGCATCTCAAGGGGTGCACTGTGGCAGTCGTGAGACTGTGCCTCGTGGCTTTCCAACTGGAGGGAGCATAAGTGACCAACAGCCCCAGCTACTGCACCATGAAATACATCATTGAGTTGTGCTGAGGCCACTCTTTCCACAGGCTTTTCCCAGAAGTCACTGTGTGTGGCAAGAATACTGAGGTAGACTCATTCCCGGGAGACACAAGACTCCTCCAGTGGCTGACTTTGGTTTGAAGACTCTGATGACTTTGCTGAGCCTTCCTTAAACAAGGACAGCCTTGGGCGAGACAGCCTAGGACACTTCCACTCCAGCTTCTCTCAGACCTGCCCCGTGATTTGACAGCTCTCCCAGCTGTACACATCTTGCTTCCTGTTCTCATGCTGGCATTTCTCCTAATAAAATCCTTGCACAGTTAACCTCATCTCATCTCAGTCTCATCTCATATATGCTTCTGAATCAACTTGGGATTTGCCCCTGCTCCCAATAGGGTGGTGATGGTCCCTGAGCAGAGGAGAAGCACTGCCTCATACCTGGTTCTGGCCCTACTGCCTCCACCTCCTGCCCTACCTCCTACCAAGGCGAGAGCTGCCAGCACACCCTGAGGAGAGATGTGACTCCTGCTCACATCAAATCTAGCTGATGTGACTCTTGTTCACCTCAGATCTCCTGTTCACATCAAGGACAGGGAAGCCTAGCGTGCATGGGGTCACAAAGAGTTGGATACAACATAGTAATTGAACAACAGCACACAGATTGCATAGGGATGCCCCCAAAGAATACCCCTTCAAGAATACCCCTGCAATTGGTGACTGTGTCACCTAAATTCATAGAGACAGAGAAAGTTAAGCAAATGAAAAGACAGAGGAACTGGTCTCAACTGAATGAGCAAGAGAAAACCCCTGAAAAAATAATGAAACAGAAATAAACAATTTTTAAGATAAAGAAATCAAAGCACTAGTAACAAGAGAGGCAACTGAATTATGGAAAAGAACAGATGGAAACAGTGAGAATTTTAATAAGGAACCAGAAAATATAAAAAGGAATGAATTAGGACTGAAGAATACAATAGCTAAAGTGAAAAGTGCACTAGAAGGAATGAATAGCTGACTCAGTGATATTGAAGAACACACAAGTGATTTGGAAACCTTCCAAATCTGGTTGGAAATCATCCAACCAGAATAGAAAAAAAAAAAAAAAAAAAAAAAAAAGAAAGAAAGAAAGAAAAAGAAAAAACCAAACAAATAAAAATAACTGTTTAAGAGGTCTCTAGAATAATATCAAGTATACCAACACTTGCATTGTAGAGGTCCTAGAAGGAAAAGAGAGAGAGAGAAGGGGGTCAAAAATGTGTTTGAGGAAATTATGGCTGTAAACTTCTCAAATTCAAAGAAGGAAACAGCTATCCAGGTATCATAGGAAGCACAGAGGGTCCCAAACAAGATGAATCCAAACAGAATCATACCAATAAAGTCACAATTAAAATGGCAAAAGTTAGAGAGAAATCTAAAGGCAGCAAGAGAAAAACAGAGTCATGTAAAAGGGGATCCCCAGAAGGCTATCAACTGATTTCTATGCAGAAACTTCACAAGTAGAAGGGAGTGGCATGATATATTCAAAGTGCTGAAAGGGAAAAACCTGCAACCTGTGATACGCTACCCAGGAAGATTATCATGAGAATGGAAGGAGAGGCAATTTCTCAGACAAGCCCAAAGGAAAACAGTTCATCTGTACTAAATCTACCCTAAAATAAATGTTAAAGGGTCTTCTCTAAGTGGAAAAGAAGTAAGAAGTAGGAAAGGAGGAAATCCCAGTAGAAAAGGGTAATACATAGTTAGGATTGAGGCTCAACCACTTAAAAGAGCCAGTGTGAAGATCAAAAGACAAAAAATTGTTAAAGTAGCTATAACTACAATAAGCACTTAAGGGATAAACACAAAGATGTAAAACATGACATCAAAAACACAACATGGGAAGGGGAGTAAAAAAGGTAGATCTTATAGAATGTGTTTGACCTTAAATGACTATAGTTAAAGCAAACAGATATAGTTATAGGCCAACATATATGAACCCTATGGTAATTACAAATTAAAAAGGTTTAATAGATACAGAGAAACTTAAAGGAGAGAAACACAAGTATACTACTAAAGAAAATCATCAAACCACAAGGGAAGAAATAAATGAAAAAGACATGAAGCATAGAACTACAAAAATAATCAGAAAGCAAATAATAAGATGGTAATAAGTACACACTTACCAATAATTACTTAAATGTCAATGGACTCAATGCTCCAATCAAAAGATAGAGAATGGCTAATTGGATAAGAAAGTAAGAATCTTCTATATACTGCCATCGAAAGACACATCTCAGAGCTAAAGACACACACAGACTGAAAATGAGGGGCTGGAAAAAGATATTTCACGCAAACAGAAATGACAAGAAGACAGGGGTAGGAATACTCATATCAGATAAAGTAGATTTTAAAACAAAAGCAATAGCAAAAGATAAAGGAGGGCATTATATAATGATAAAGGGGTCAATATAAGAAGAGGCTATTACACTCATTGACATATATGTACTTAATAGAGGAGCACCTTAATATGTAAAGCAAATACTAACAGACATAAAGGTAGAAATTAATAATAACACATAGCTGTAGGGGACTCTGATAGCCCACTTACATCAATGGACAGATCATCTAGAAAGAAAATCAATAGGGACTTCCCTGGAGTTCCAGTGGTTAACACTCTGTGCTTCCAATGCCAGGGGCATGGGTTTGATCCCTGGTTGGGGATCCCACATGCCTTGCAGGATGGCCAAAAAATTTAAAAAAATAAAAGAAAAACAAAAAGAAAATCAATAAAGCAACAGCCTTAAATGACACAACAGACCAGTTGGGCTTAATAGAAAAGATGAGTTAAGCTAATAGCTGATTTTTTGAAAAGATAAACAAAATTGATAAACTTTTAGACTTATCAAGAAGAAGAGAGAGGGCCAAAATAAATAAAATAAGATATGAAAGAACAAAAATAACAACCATTTCCACAGAGAGACAAAAAAATCATGAGAGAATTCTATGAACAGTTATATGGCAACACATTGGACAACATAGAAGAAATGAATAATTTCTAGAAAAATGCAACCTGCCAAAAAGAAATACAGTTTGAACACACTGACCATTAGTAGTGAAACTGAGTTTGTAGTAAAAAAGAACTCACAGCAAACTAAAGTCCAGAACTGGATGTTTTCACAGGTAAATTCTACCAAACATATAGAGAATAGCTAATATCTATTCTCCCCAAGCTATTCCTAAAAATAGAAGAGACAGAACACACTGAAATTCATTCTGTAAGACCGCCATAACCCTGTACCAAAGGTATGACAAAAACAGAGAAAATTAGGGGCCAATATTCTTGATGAATATAGATGCAAAAATCCTCAAAAAACATTAGCAAATCAAGTCCAACAATACATAAAAAGAGGTATACACCATGATCAATTCCAGGGATGGCTCAACATTTGCAAATCAATCAATGTGATAACAACATTAGCAAAGGAAGGATAAAAATCACATGATTATCTCAATAGATGCAGGAAAAGCTTTTGCAAAATTCAACATCATTCCGTGATAAGAACTCTCATCTCAGTTGGCAAAGAGGGAACATATCTCAACATAATAAAGGCCACTTATGACAAATCCACAGCTAATATCACACTCAATGATGAAAAACTGAAAGCCTTTCTTTTGAAATCTGGAATGAAGCAAGAATTCCTGTTCTTGCCATTTCTATTTAATGTAGTACTGGAAGCCATGGCCACAGCAATCAGGTAAGAAAAAGAAATAAAAGGCATCCAAATTGGAAGAGAAGTAAAACTGTCACTGTTTGTAGATGACATGATACTGTATATAGAAAGTATCCTACAAAAAGCTATAAGAACTAATAAGTGATTTCAGTAAAGCTTCAGGATATAAGATTAACATACAAAAATCTGTTGATTTTTCTATACACTAATAATGAACTATCAGAAAAAGAAAGCAAAAAACCAATCTTGTTTAAAATCAGATTCACTTCAGTTCAGTTCAATCACTTAGTTGTGTTCAACTCTTTGTGACCCCACGGACTGCAGCACACCAGGCCTCCCTGTCCATTACCAACTCCCAGAGCTTACTCAAACTCATGTCCATTGAGTCAGTGATGCCATCCAACCATCTTATCCTCTGTCTTCCCCTTCTCCATCTTTCCCAGCATCAGGGTCTTTTCAAATGAGTCAGCTCTGTGTATCAGGTGGCCAAAGTATTGGAGTTTCAGCTTCAGCATCAGTCCTTCCAATGAATATTCAGGACTGATTTCCTTTAGGATGGACTGGTTGGATCTCCTTGTAGTCCAAGGGACTCTCCAGAACACAGTTCAAAAGCATCAATTCATTGGTACTCAGCTTTCTTTATAGTCCAACTCTCACATCCACATGTGACTGCTGGAAAAACAATAGCTTTGACTAGATGGACCTTTGTAGGCAAAGTAATGTCTATGCTGTCTAGGTTGGTTACAACTTTTCTTTCAAGGAGCAAGAGTCTTTTAATTTCATGGCTGCAGTCATCATCTGCAGTGATTTTGGAGCCCCCCCCCCCTCCCAAAAAAAGTCTGCCCCTGTTTCCATTGTTTCTCCATTTATCTGCCACGAATTGATGGGACTGGATGCCATGATCTTTAAAAAAAAAAAAAAAATCTAGGAATAAACTTAACCAAGGAGGTGAAAGATCTATACTCTGAAAACTGTAAAACAGTGATGAAGGAAATCAAGGATAATAAGATGAAATAGAAAGGTATCTTGTGCTCCTGGAATGGAAGAATTAATATTGTGAAAATGTCCATAGTACCCAAAGCAATCTACAGATTTAAGATGATCTCTATCAAAAGAAGAAAATTTTCATAGAACTAGAACAAATAATCCTAAAATTTATATGAAACCACAAAAGACCCTGAATTGCTTTTGAGAAAAAAGGACAAACCTGGTGGTATCATACTCCCTGATTTCAGACTATACTACAAAGCTACATTAATCAAAACAGCATTATACTGGCACAAAAACAGATTAAATGGAATAGAATAGAGAGCTCAGAAATCAACCTACACATCCATGTTCAATTAATCTACAATAACAGAGTTGAGAATATACAAAGGAGAAAAGACAGTCTCCTCAATAAGTCATGCTGGGAAAACCAGACAGCTACACATGAAAGAATGTGATTAGAACATTTCTTCACACCACATACAAAAACAAACTTAAACTGCATTAAAAATCTAAATGTAAAACCTGAAACCACAAAACTCCTGGAAGAAAACATAGGCAGAACACTCTTTGACATAAATTGTAGCAATATTATTCTGGATCTGTCTCCTAAGGCAAAAGATATAAAAGCAGAAATAAATAAATGGGATCAATAAAACTTAAAAGCTTTTACATAGCAAAGGAAACCACCAAGAAAAAAAAGACAACATACTAAATGGGGGAAAATATTTGAAAATATTATAATCAATAAGGGGTTAACATCCAAAATATATGAACAGTTCATACAACTCAATACCAAAAAGCAAATACCATATAAATGGTGCTTATAAAATGGCCAGAATGCCTGAATAGGCAGTTTTCCAAAGAGGATATACAGATTTTTAACAAGCAAATATGCTAAATATCATTAATTATTTTAAAGCAATGCATATCAAAACCACATCTATCACTTCATGCCTTTCAGAATGTCTAACATCAGAAAGTCTGCAAATAATGAATGTTGGCAAGGATGTGAAAAAAAAGCAATCCAAGCACACTGCTGGTGGGACTGTAAATTGGTATAGCCATTGTAGAAAATAGTTTGGCAGTTCCTCATAAATAAAAATAGAGGTATCATCCAATCCAGCAAGTTCACTCCTGGGTATATAAATTTAAAAAAACCTAAAACACTAATTCAAAGAGCCACAAGCATCTCAATGCTCATAGCAGCATTATTTACAATAGCTAAGATATGGAAGTAATACATATCCATCAATAGATGAATAGATAAAAAAGATGTGATGTATCTATATGTGTGTATATATATTATATACATACATTATATTATATTATATATTATAAATAATATACATTATATATAATGTATAATATATATAGTATTATTGCATTGTGTACATATACATATACACAGTGTAATATTACTCATCCATTAGAAAGAAGGAAATTCTGCCACATTTGCAGTAATGTGAATGGAACTAGAGAATATTATGCTTAGTGTATGTCAGAGAAAGACAAATACTGTATGATATTGTTTATATGTGGAATCTGAAAAATAAAACTAATGAATGTATATAACAAAACAGACTCACAGATACAGAGAACAAAGTAGTGGTCACCAGCGAGATGGTGGAAAGGAGGAGGGGCAAGATAGGGGTAGGGTACTAAAGAGGTACAGGATTTCCAGGTGGCGCTAGTGGTAAAGAATCTGCCTGCTAAGGCAGGAGACATGTGGGTTCAATCTCTCAGTTGGAAAGATCCCCTGGAAGAGGTCATGGCAACCCACCACAGTATTCTTGTCTGGAGATGACCATAGAATAGGGCTGCAAAGAGTTGGACATGACTGAAGCAATTTAGCATGCATGCACATTAAAATGTGGGAATTACTATGTATAAAATTGATAAGCAACAAGGATATATGATACAGCAGAGGGAAATATATCTATTATTTGTAATAAATTTAAATGGAGTATAATCTATAAAAATGTTGTACACCTGAAACTGAAGTAATATTGTAAATCAATTATACTTCAATTTAAAAAAGAATATTAAAAAAAAAGAATGAGTCCCTGATTTCTGACTTGGATGGTGGGTGCCTGGTGACTGTCAGGCACAAGATGAGGGAGACCAGGGATTTCCATTTAAAAAGAGAAGTTGTAAAAAGGGCATATTATGGGATGTGTGGAAAGACAAAAGGAAGGGAAGGCAGAGAAAGAGAAGTTGTAAACTGGGGGCAGATTTTGGGGCGTGTGGAAGGACAAAAGGAAGGGAAGGCAGAGAAGTCTCAGGTGGTACAGGTTTCTGTTGCAGGTGAATTTGCCCTTTCCACACTGGAGGCTTGGTGTCAGTCCTCCAAACATTAAGAGTAGCTCCAACTGCAAAAACAAATTCTCAGAAAAATATATGGATGGAGATCAGAGAGCAGTAGCTTACTGTGAGGTTTCTGTCTTAGTCAACTTGGGCTGCTATACGAAATACTGCCAACTGGTGGTTTCTTCAACAGAAACCTGCTCACAGTTCTGCAGGCTGGGAAGTCCAAGATCAAGGTACAGACTGGATTCCTGGTGAGGACCCTTTTTGAAGTCTGTAGACTGCTGCCTTCTTGCTGTATCTTCACATGACCTTTCCTTGTGCGTGCTTGTAGAGAGAGGGAACTCTCTGTCTTCCTCTCCTTATAAGGATCCCACCCTCATGATCTCATCTAAACCTGATGACTTCTGAAAGGTCCTACCTCCAAATATCATCACATTGGGCTTAGGGCTTCAACATATGAATTTTGGTGATGGGGGAGTGTATCCTCCACAAATATTCAGTCCATAAGAGTTTCTTTCAGTGAGAATGGGAAGCGTTCACTTTCAAGGCCACAGTCTTTATAAAGGCCCTGCGTCATGTGGACTCTTGGCATATATGGCTCCAAGATGTCCCCAATTCCTTACAGGAAGAAGAAATTAAGCATTGACTTCTAGAGCTTAATGGGGTTTCCCTGGTGGCTCAGTGATAATGAATCCACCTGCCAATGTAGGAGACACAGTTTCGATCCTTGGGTGGGGAAGATCCCCTGGAGAAGGAAGTGGCAATCCTTTCTAGTATTCTTGCCTGGGAAAGCCCATGGACAGAGGAGCCTAGTGGGCTACAGTCCAAGGGGTTGCAAAAGAGTCAGACACGACTTAGGGACTAAGCAACAACAAAAAGAACTTAACAGCAAAGCCCCTTTGAACAACCCGCCAGGATCAGGCTGGTTCCACTGACTTTCATGGGCTTCTTGCAGATCCTGCTCTCTAGCCTGGAAGAGTGGCGTCTGTGGCACAGCTGATTTATGGAGAGCAATTATTTCCCCTTGTATCCCTGCCCTTATTCCCCACCCTTTCTTTTATCTGCAAGTAAATTTAAAAAGGGGGGAAATTACATGTGTGAATGGAGTAATTTCCAGGATAAGCCCAGGAGCACATTCTTGGTAGCTATATAAGGTTTTGTCAACAGGAGCATGTTTGACTAGTATGGCTGTGTGGAGGAAAAAAAACATAATCTCCAGAAACACGAAGCTAGAAGCATTTTTCTTGGAAATGCAGAATAGTCTAAATTATTGCCATGGGAAAAGGAGATTTTACTCTGGCACAAACTCACTGATTTTTAGTAACAAAATTTTTTTTCAAGATTTGATGTTGATAATGTCACTCCTCCGTGTGTGCCAAGGGTTAGGCTGTGGATTCCTTCTCAGTCTGCAGCAGTGAACTGCCTCTGTCCAGCGATCTGCTCCCCAGTCATGGAAAACCAACACACCAGCCTCTGTTTCAGCTTCAGAACAGTGGTGAAAGGAATTGGCAAGGTTGATAAGATATCACTCTGTGTATTGGTTTTACCCTGCTAATAGCTAAATGCTTTAACAAGTTTATCAGTCCCACTGGTCTGACACATATGTTAAAAACAGGAACTGGGGTTCCAACGGCTCCAAAGAAAACAGGACACGTATTGTTGGCTTGAATATTTCCTTCTTGCAGTAAATCAGAGTTCAAAGAAACTACAGAATTAAGAGGTAGGCTTTCCATGTGTAATTGCACTCGACAAACATTTATTGTTTAAAAATTCCTTTAATGTTTCCTTCTTGACACAGTGGATCTTTTACAACAGAGGTAGTTCAGATCCAAACACCAAACTATTTCCAATTGAGGTTATCAGAGGTTATCTGTAGGGCCAACAAGTGGGGGAAAGCTAGGCTCTTCTTTTATTTTCTTCCCTGTACTCCCTTGTCTTTGCACTAGCTTCAAGCATCCAAAGAGCCGTCTTATAAGATAGAAAGAACATGGATTCAGAGCTTCTATGCATCCTGTTAACTTATTGCAGGCTGATTCTTTACCATCTGAGCTATCTTGGAAGCTCCAAGAATACTGGAGTGGGTAGCCATTCCCTTCTCCAGGGTGTCCTCCCAACCTGGGGTTCGAACCCAGGTTTCCAGCATTGTTGGCAGATTCTGTACCCTCTGAGCCACCAGGGAAGCCCCATTTGAGGCTACATCAATCCACATTTCCTAAGGTCTCATCACTCGGCAACAATTACCCAGGCTCCATAATTCACTGGATTGACCAAGTCTGTCTCACATTGCAGTGTAGGAAGTAAGAACTCTCTTACAGGAGGCCAAAACTCTAGGAAAGGAGACAAAATAGATCTGGATGCATATGTGACTGTCACCAGTGCATTCAGACCCAACCATTGCGTAAAGATAAAGAACTCTGGGACCATCTCTACTCAGATATCTGTGTTGAGGTTCCCAAGGATTGTTTGGCTGGTTGGAGAAGACCTGAGATTGGATGGTGAAGATATCTGCAGGAATTTTAAACAGAATTAATGTCAGAGAGGGTCAAAGAGTAGGGACATTCCTTATGCGATAGATAGGAGAAGCCGTGGATAAGTGGCATCCAGGGTAAAGGTACCAATGGAAGACATGGCTTCAGCATCTAGGGTCTCCTGAAGCCCATCCTTAAGCCCCTAAGGGTCTATGGAGTTCGGGATAGGAGCTGCTGCTGTGGCAGCTACCTGCACAGACAGAAAGTTAGTGTGGTACAGGCCAGAGAAGGCAGACATGGGAGCAGACAGAAGGGAAGGCAGTTCTGCTCTGGACATGAGAGGGAAGGCTGCAAGAATCTGGGGATGTTCCTCAGCTCAGATGACAGGAGACCTCCTTGGAAAGACTCTACAAGTTCATCAGGCTGTGATGCTAAAAAGACCCCAGGCACCAGAGGCTGACTGCTGGCCTCTGCACCCATTTCAACAATTCTCACACAGGGCTGAGAATTTCCTTCTTAAGTGTTCACTGGAAAGTATGAAGATTTCATTCATCTGAAAACACTAATGACTTAATGTTTATCATCAGGGAATCTATGCCATCTATAGTACTAGTGTTCTATTTTTCTCCTCTTAGCCTCGGTGGAAAGGGGGAATCACTTCTTTGGTTTTTAGAGCCTTCTGTCTTCACAATGAGCCCGAGATCAGCACTGTACAGAGGAGCAGAGGCTCTGGGCAGCTTGGGGATTTGCCCTGGCCCCCTCGACCTATAGTGGGTAGAGGTATGATTCCAAGCTCAATGCTCTTTCCATTATACCCTCTACTTGGTCCCTGGTCAGACAGGTCCTGTGTTTTGTGCTTAAGGTTTCCCTGCATCAGGGCAGGAATACAGATGCAGATGTAGAGAATGGACTTGTGGATACAGGTTGGAGAAGGAGAGGGTGGGATGCATTGGCATATACACACTCAGTTCAGTTCAGTTCAGTTGCTCAGTTGTGTCTTATTCTTCGTGACCCAGTGAACCGAAGCACGCCAAGCCACCCTGTCCATCACCAACTCCCGGAGTCCACCCAAACCCATGTCCATTGAGTCGGTGATGCCATCCAACCATCTCATCCTCTGCCGTCCCCTTATCCTCCCACCCTTAATCTTTCCGAGCATTAGGGTCTTTTCAAATGAGTCAGCTCTTTGCATCAGGTGGCCAAAGTATTGGAGTTTCAGCTTCAACATCAGTCCTTCCAATGAATATTCAGGACTAATCTCCTTTAGGATGGACTGGTTGGATCTCCTTGCAGTCCAAGGGACTCTCGAGAGTCTTCTCCAACACCACAGTTCAAAAGCATCAATTCTTCACCACTCAGCTTTCTTTATAGTCCAACTCTCACATCCATACATGACCACTGTATGGATAGTCTTGACTAGACGGAGCTTTGTTGACAAAGTAATGTCTCTGCTTTTTAATATGCTGTCTTGGTTGGTCAAAACTTCCCTTCCAAGGAGTAAGCGCCTTTTAATTTCATGACTACACTACTATGAGTAAAATAGCTAGCTAGTGGGAAGCTCTTGTATAGCACAAGGGGGCTCAGCTCAGCACTCTGTGATGACCTAGAGGGGAGGAAGGAGGCTCAAGAGGAAGGGGATATATGTATACTTGTAGCTGATTCATGTTGCTGTAGAGCAGAAACCAATACAACATTGTAAAACTATTATCCTCCAATTAAAAATTTAAAAAATATATCAAATGTGAGCCTAATAGATAGGGAGAAATACTAGACTTGTAAAGGTGTAATGAATTGATGTTTACACTTTTCCAATATTAAATAAAATTCCTTGAGTGAGAAAAAAAGATTTACCTGCATTACTCATGCTCACTTTCATCCCTGTGACTGTGACAAAGATCACCAACTACTTCCCTGCTCTCTACCTCGGTCACTTGTGTGATGGTGTTGGCTATCTTGCAAACAGCTAGAAGGCACCAGGATCCATGATCCTCCTGAAACGTGGGCACTAGGAATGCACCACTCCCACTAATGGAGTCCTTTCTTTACCCCAGAGTGAGGACCAGGAGCTCTGCTTCCTCCACCCCTCCATGAGGAAGGGACAACCCATCTTACAGGGCTAGGGAACTTTGGAAAGATTCCAAGGACCCTGACCCTGGAACTGACAAGGTCCAAAGAAAAAATTCAGTTTCAAAAAGAAGAGGTGTGTGTGGACACCCAAAGAGCTGCTCCTGGGGAGCCTCGGGCACATAGTGGGTTGAATAAAAGTTCAGGTTTTTCTGTACGATGTTATGGAAAAACCCAAATGAACTTTTTAGCCAACCAAACAGAAAACAAGAAGCCATCGATGAGTGGGACAGCTTTCCATCCCTTGTCAGGATCCAAAGTCTGCTCAGGAGGGAGCCTCTCCGTCCATACCGGAGCATCCAGTGGATACCTCTTCATGGCCGAGAGAAAGTTCTGGATGAAGATAGAGCAGAGGATGGCTCAAAAGAGGATTACTACACACACCTGTTAGGCTTCCCAGGTGGTGCTAGTGGTAAAGAACCCACCCACCAATGTAGGTAGACATAAGAGATGTGGGTTCAATCCCCGGGTTGGGAAGATCCCCTGGAGGAGGGCATTGCAACCCACTCCAGCATTCTTACCTGGAGAATCCCCATGGACAGAGGAGCCTGGTGGGCTATAGTCCACAGGGTCACAAAAAGTTGTACGTGACTGAAACTTAGCATGCCTAAAATTACACCTGTCAGGGGTGATGGGGAGCAGACCTCAGGAGAGTCACACTGTCTGGGGGAAATGTGGGGATTACCATATCAGTGGAGGGTGGTGACCCTGACCTCATGAGTCTGAGAGGAAGCCCAGGACGTCTGGGCAAAGGGACCCTTCTCTTTGTGACCCCGTGGACTGCAGCCCGCCAGGCTTCTCTGTCCATGGGATTCTCCAGGCAAAAATGCTGGAGTGGGTTGCCATGCCCTACTCCAGGGGTTGTTCCCAACCCAGGGATCAAACCCATGTCTCCTGCATTGCAGGCAGATTCTTTGCCATCTGAGCCACCAGGGAAGCCCTTCCTGAAACCACCATAACTGAAATCAGGGAATCAATTCTAGTTCCAGATCGCCAGGCCTTGGACTACTGGGGTTTGCACATGTGAGCTCAGTCGCTCAGTCATGACTCTGCAACCCCATGGACTGTAGTTCACCAGGCTCCTCTGTCCTTGGGATTCTTCGGGCAAGAATACTGGAGTGGGTTATCATTTCCTCCTCCGGGGGATCTTCCTGACTCAGGGATCACACCCTCATTTCTTGCATCTCCTGCATTGGCAGGCAGATTCTTAATCACTGAGCCTTGTGGGGAGCCCTTGAGGTTTGTACACTACTTACCTATTTGTGGAGGTGGATTTTCTTTTCCTTCAACAAAACCTTTTGTTTGCAAAGCTTGGACAAACAGGGTTGTGTGTTGAAGAAAGTTCCCATGTCTCTGCCCATGATTTTGACTGAGGCCAAACTACTTGGGTGCACACTTTGTTGGCTCCAAGATTATACTATGGATTCAGTTTTCCCCAGGTGATATTGTTGCCTTATAACACCCTGACAGGCCCACCAATAGGTAGGATTAGTGTGTGGGTCACCTGAAAAATTGTGTGAACCCTTAATCTGCAAGTCTCTGTGTTTGAGGCAACTTAGTAAATAAAGGGAGGAGCTTCCTGGGAAGTTCTAGTGTTTAGCATTAATCTTCTGCCAATGATTTACTTCCCTTGGCACTGTTGAATTGAAGATTATCAGGTCATTTATCAGAAAGTGCAGCAGGAAAAAACTTGTCATTGCTGCTAAGACCATAGGTATTGGTCAACTACAAGTTTCTGGCTAGAAGGTAAGCTCTGATTCATTGGATTTGTATTTTCTGAAACAGCTACATGTAAAGTAAAAAACTGACCACTAATGAATGAGATGTCTGCTCTCCTGGTGTTGGCTGGAGTTAGAGCTTATGTTGAAGGAGAGGGAGGTGCTGCAGGTATCTGCTCAGAGCCCGGGTTTTGGGGACAGGTAGACCCAAATCAAAATCATGGCTCTGCTAACTGTGTAATCTTGGCAAGTGATTTAACCTTCAGTTTGCCTCTTCTTAATTCTATTAGCTTTTCGGTAAGTTGTCGTGGATTTTCTCTGTAGACAATCATATTTTCTACAACTAGTGATATTTTTGTCTCTTCCTTTCTAATATTCATAATGGAAATTCTTTTCTCTTGTTTCATTTCATTGGTTAGACTTAGCAGAATGGTGGGGACAGTAACAGTGATAATGGACGTCCATACTACATCCCTGGTCTTAATGGGGAGGTTTCAGTGCTTCCTATTGAAGCATTCATAATCATTGCTATATGTTCTGGTAGACACTCAGCTTAAGAAAGTTTCCTTGTGCTTTTAAAAAATCATGAATGGATGTCAAATTTTATCTTGTCAGCATCTGCTGAGCTAAAATGATCATACAGTTTTTCCTTGTTAATCTGTCAAAATAATGCATTTCATTAATAGTTTTCCTACTAATTAATGATTTTCCTATTGCAAATCATCCTTAAATTCCTCAGGTAAAACCTAATCAATGCACCTTTCTTTTGAACATTGCTGGCTTTGATTGGATCATATTTTATTTAAAATTTTAAAAATCAAAGCTTATAATTATTAAAGAAATGCAAA
Source organism: Muntiacus reevesi (assembly GCF_963930625.1). Lineage (NCBI taxonomy): Eukaryota > Metazoa > Chordata > Mammalia > Artiodactyla > Cervidae > Muntiacus > Muntiacus reevesi. The sequence continues at coordinate 11,164,607 of NC_089256.1, forward strand.
TAAAATCCACAAAGACATATCACTTTACACCTGACAGAATGGCTAGTATCAAAAAGTCTGTAAATAACAAATGTTGGTGAGGAGGTACAGAATAGAGAACTCTCATACAGAGTCTGTTGGACTATAAATTGGTATAGCCTCTATGGAAAACAGTATGCAGATTCCTCAAAAAACTAAAAATAGAATTACCATATGATCTAACAATTCCATTCCTTGGTATATATCCAAAGAAAACAAAACCATGAATTTGAAAAGACACATGTACCCCGATGTACATAGCAGTACTATTAACAACAGGCAAAATATGGAAGCAACCCAAGTGCCCATCAATAGGTGAATGGATAAAGATAATGGGATTATTACTCAGCCATAAAAATAATGAAATTCTGCCATTTGCAGCAATGTGGATGAACCTAGAGAATATTATGCTTAGTGAAACAAATCAGACAAAGACAAACACTGTATGATATCACTAACATGGGGAATGTAAAAAGTAATATAAATGAATGCACATGCAACACTAGAACGGACCCAAAGAGAGAGAAAACAAACTAGTGGTGACCAAAGAGTAGAGGGAAAGGGTCGGGGGCAAACAGGGGGAGGGAATTAACAAATATGAACTACACTAGATATAAAATTGGTAAGCAACAAGGATATATTGTCTAGCAAGGGAATTATAGCCATTACTTTGTAATAACTTTTATTGGACTATAATCTATCAAAATACTGAATCACTATGCTATACACCTGAAAGTAATCTGATATTATAAATCAACCTTACTTCAATTAAAAAACCAAGCTTGAAAGTGATATTCATATATTATCTTCTTGTGTACTATATCTTATCATGTTTTATGAATATAACTTTTAATGGATAGTGTTGATTTTAGGGAACAGGCCAGGAGAGAGGGGTGGACATGCTGACGAAGCTCCAGTTCTCCTTGTCGGTCACGCTGCTGTTTGCCTGTGGCTTCCTCTACCAGTTCACCCTGAAACCCAGCTGCCTCATCTGCTACCTACCTTCCTACAAGTCCCAGCAGGGGCTGGAAGCCCTCCTGGGCCGTGGGCGCAGCATCGTGTTCCTAGAGACCTCGGAGAGAATGGAGCCAACCCCGCTGGTCTCCTGTGCTGTGGAGTCAGCTGCAAAGGTTTACCCCGAGCAGCCTGTGCTGCTACTTATGAAAGGGCTCAATAATTCCATGCAGCTGCCCCCGAACTCCACTTCCCCAGCCCTTTCCCTCCTCTCAGCAATTGACAATGTTTTCCTCTTCCCTTTGGATATGAAAAGCCTGTTTGAAGACACACCGTTGTTTTCGTGGTACACTCAAGTAAGTGTTTAGAGAACCTCAGAATCCCAGTGTTGGGAGGGACCATAGAAATTGGATCCAACCTACTCATTTTATAGATGGATACATTGAGGATAGATGGGTGGGGAAGATCCCCTGGAGAAGGGAATGGCAACCCACTCCAGAACTCTTGCTTGGAAAATTCCATGGATGGAGGAGACTCATAGGCTATAGTCCATGGGGTCGCAAAGAGTTGGACACGACTGAGAGACTTCACTTTTGCTTTTTACTTACACCGAGGATCGGGGCTCAGAGATAGGCTGAGATACGGTATCAAAGACAGGCTAGAATCCAGATGTTTTGACTCTTGCCTGGTCTTCTTTTTACGGTGTTGAGTCCCAATTCAAGGAAACAGGAGAGACTTGATTTAAGCTTACCTCTACCCTGCTGCCTTTTGCTTTCAATTTATTTCTTAGGATTTCTTGAGACTACTCTTAATTGAATGAATTTCTGTATCTTTTCTAGGTGTGTAGACCACTCATTTTTCACTGACAGTTTTAAACCCATCTATGTTAAAATTTTTATGCACCCGAGGGGGGGAAATTAGGCAATATTGAACTTGAAAATGATTTAAATAGATAATTCATAAAAGATCAGGTGGGTGCAGCTATATAGGATTGTGTAATATTGAGAGATGATCAAGAAACTCCTGGGGCTCTTTGGAATTTTGTAATTTTGTGCCAAATCTCCCTCTACCTTTCCCTTTAAAGGACATTTATGGTGGCATTTAGGACCCATGGTAATCCAGGATAATCTCCTCGGCTCAAGGTCCTTAAGTTTATCACGTCGGCAAAGACCCTTTTTCCTAAAGGAGGTAATCGTAGTTTTTAGGAATTAGGACCATTGAGTGGCTGTGATCCAATCTACTACAGTATTTCTATGAAAAAAGAGGAAACTTCTGTCCCACACCCTCTCTCAGTCACCTAGGGATTGGGTGGGGTGTCCTGGATGGGGGACATGCTTGCACCTTGGGGGAGCTGGGCTGTGGCATTTTCTGCCCCAGTTAGCCACTATAGGTTAGCTGGCGGCCAGCTGTGAGGATGACTGAGTGTGCCATCACCTGCTGATGATCACTGGATTCGCTGCACTGATCTGAGCAACTGTAGCCCTTGAAGATGCCCAGGGATGAGTACTGTGAGCTTGGGGAAGGAATGAGCAACCAGAATCCGATTCCCCTTTCTGGTGCTCACCTCTAGGGAAGGTTTTATTTTACATTGACGTCAGTTCAATGTCCACATCAAGGCAGACTTCCTCCTCCTGGTTCTGTGTGACTTCTGATATCTGGGTCTGTTCATTAATAATCACCAATTTACTGACAATCAACTTCAGTTATTTTTACTGAAAATAAGTGGGCCTCCAGAGTTAGACTGCCTGGGTTAAAATCTAACCTCTGCCTCTCTTACCTTGGACAAAGGATTGAGCTTCTTGTTCCTTCCTTTTAATTTTTCCCTTGAAAAACAGGAATAATCATAGTATATAGGTACAATGATTTTTAAAAGATTTATGATGACTTTTTTTATATTTGGCTGAGATGGGTCTTGGTTGCTGCGCTTGGACTTTCTCTAGTTGCAGCAAGCAGGGGGCTGCTCTCTAGTTGTGGTGTGCCAGCATGCGGCTCTTGCTGTAGCGCACGGGCTCCAGGGTGCTTGGGCTCAGTCGCTGCATGGGCACAGGCTTAGTTGCTCCTCAACATGTGGGATCTTCCCAGACCAGGGATCAAACCCGTGTCCCCTGCATTGCCAGGCAGATTCCTAACCACTGGACCACCAGGGAAGCCAGGTACTATGATTTTTGAGGATTTGTGTAGATTATAAATTAGAACAGTTATTGATAAATTTTAACTATTATTATTCATGAGGTTTTTGGTAATTGTATACAATATAATGCTATTAATAGTTCAAGTGAGGATTTCAGCAGTCTTAACTGACTTTCTTTTGTTTGGTTTTAGAGCAGATTAAAAAAAAAAAAAATGTTTATTTTGTCAAAAGCCAAGGGTCACGGTTTAATCTTTTAACCAACATGTTTAAATTCAGAAAAATCTATTTATTTTTTCTGTATTCAAAATTTCAGCATTCCACTTGGGAACATGAATATTTATAATGGTTTATTTTTATTCGTTTCAAAGTCATTTTCTGTTCTGCTCACATTTTAGCATTTTCAGTTGGCCTTGACTCCTCGGTCTCCGGCTCCATATCCAATCCATCAGCAAATCCTGACCAGCTTTATCTTTCCCATGTGCTCAGAATCTGACTAGTTCTGTCATCTCCCTTATTGTCACTCTGGTCTAAACCATCATCATCTCCTGCCTGGATTATTTAAACAGCTTTCAAATTTGCCTCTTTGCTCCTGCCCCCATCTATTTTCCATACCATAGCCAGGGTGACCCTTTTTAGACTAATTCAGATCATTTCTCCTTTCTACCAAATCTTCCAAATCATTTTGGTCTCTAGCCCAGCATAGCATCGCCCTCACTCCTGCCCTGCCCCTTCTCTGACCTTGTTTCCTATCCCTCTCCCTTCACGACTCTACACTGCTGTTTTCCTGTTCCTACACACTGTGAGTGTGTTCCTGCCCCAGGGCCCTTGCACTTGCTGTTTGCTCTACCTAGAACCCTCCTCTCAGAGATACCCACATAGTTCATCCACCCACTTTATCCAAGGTTCTGCTCAAACTCAAGATAATGCTCCATCCTGCCCCCTTCATAACCCCCTTGCTGACTTTTTCTTTCCAAGTCCTTATGAAAACCCAACATATGGTATATTTATTTGTTTATTGTCTATCTTCTGCCAGTAAAGATTTTTGTCTGTTTGTTCACTTTTGTATCCCTAGCAACTTAGAGTTGCATGAATGGTAAGTAGGCCTTCGATGAATGTTATTAAATGAATTAATCAGTGGGCAAAGGCATGGATGCATTTTAAGATTCTTTTATCAACTTTTCAAAGAGCATAGATATTAATATATCCTATAGTTTCAGAGTTCATTTTTTCCTTTATCAGTTCTCAGCAGTTTTAGGATGTATAAAAAGTTCTTTCTTCACAGTTTCATATTTGTGGTTAATTTCCATCCTGCTGAAAGTGACTCATGAAATCCCTTCTGGGTTTCATCTTTCTACTGCTTTTATAAAAAAACAATTTCATGAAATCTTTAGAAGCTGCTAAAAATCTTCCTATTGATACTGACTGCTGTAAATTTTTCACTTAAAGGCAACTTTTTTGGGCTGGAGGTAATTTTGATAAATTTGCAACACTGGGCTTTTGGAAAATAGATTTTTGGGAGGTTGACTTGCTTCCTCCTCAACTAACTGTGCCGGGCCTCCCCCTTCCCCTTTCTGGGGGCTGATTTGTACCTGCTTCTGCAGATCAACAGCAGTACCGAGAGATTCTGGCTCCATATCAGCTCAGATGCATCCCGCTTGGCCTTCATCTGGAAGTACGGCGGTGTCTACATGGACACAGACGTCATCTCCATCAGACCCATTCCTGAGGACAACTTTCTGGCTGCACAGAAATCTCAGTTCTCCAGTAATGGGGTGTTTGGATTTCTCCCCCACCACCCCTTTCTGTGGCAGTGCATGGAAAACTTTGTGGAAAATTACAATCCAAATATTTGGGGCCACCAGGGTCCCGAATTGATGACGAGGCTTTTGAGAGTATGGTGCAAACTCAGAGACTTCCAGGAGGTGAGTGACCTCAAGTGTTTAAACTTCTCATTCCTACACCCCCAAAGATTTTACCCCATCTCTTTTCGAGCCTGGCGGCGCTATTATGAAGTCTGGGATACGGAACCGAGCTTCAATAATTCCTATGCCCTCCATCTGTGGAACCACATGAACCAGGAAAGGAAGGCTGTGGTCAGAGGAAGCAATACACTGGTGGAAAATCTCTACCGTAAGCACTGTCCCAAGACTTACAGGGACCTGCTTCAAGGTCCAGAGAGGTCAGTGACTAAGGAGCAGGGTCGAGGTAAGAAATAGCCAGTGCTGAGTTGTTGGTGCAACACTGCGGATTTAGCCACTTCCTAGAGTGCTAGGCTTTCACCTGATCTCCACTTCCTTGGAGTGTAGAGGCTCACACATATATCAGTTACAGTCACAATTTTCCATGTCATTTCACCAAAAAACCATTAGAACTAATAAATGAACTCAGTAAGGTGACAAAATCAATACACAAAAATCAGCTGCATTTCTAACCACTAATAATGAACCATCAGAAAGAAAAAGAAAACAATTTTATTAACATTTGCATCAAAAAGAACAAAACACCTAGGAATAAATTTAACCAAGGATGTGAAAGCCCTGCGTATTGAAAGCTTTAGGACACTGATGAAGAAACTGAAGAAGATACAAGGAAACAGAAAGATATCATATGCTCATGAAGGATGAGGACTTCCCTGGTGGCTCAGATGGTAAAGTGTCTGCCTACAATGCGGGAGACCCGGGTTCAATCCCTGGGTTGGGAAGACCTCCTGGAGAAGGAAATGGCAACCCACTCCAGTATACTTGCCTGGAAAATCCCATGGACAGAGGAGCCTGGTAGGCTATACTCTCCATGGGGTCACAAAGAGTTGGACATGATTGAGTGACGTCATTTTTCACTTTCATGAAGGATGAATATTGTTAAAATGTCCATTCTGCCCAAAGCAATGTGCACACTGAAAGCAATTTATACCAAAATTCCAATGGCATTTTTCTCAGAAATAGAGCAAAGAATCCTGATATTTATGTTGAACAACAAAGGACCAGGAATAGCTAAAGCAATCCTCAGAAAAGAGAACCGGTTGGAGGTATCTTGCTCCCTGACTTCAAACTGTATTTTGAAGCTACAGTAACCAGAACAATTGTTGAGCTCAAAAACAGACCCACAGGCCAGAGGACCAGAAGAGAGAGCCCAGAAGTAAACCTACATGGATGTGGTCAGTTTATTTATAGCCAAAGGGTCAAGAACATACAGCCGGGCAAGTGCAATCCCCTCAATAAACAATGAAAGGAAAACAGGACACCGCACCAAAGAATGACCCTGGACACAGCATACATTGCACATGCCATGGGCTGAAAACCTACGCTTTTCCACATCTAGACCTTCCTTTCCTGGGTCCTCTGAAGATGGACTCCCCCACCCCCCACCAACCCTCAACTCCTGGCAGTCAGTTGCACACAAGAAGTTTCTCCCCACCTTCCCTCACCTCACTTTTCCCTCACTTTTTCTCCCCATGGGACCTCCTAGGGCGTGTCCTGAGAAAACTGTTCCTATCTGCATGGACACAGCCTCATATTGTCCTCAAGTTGAAACCTCAGCAGGTCGTACGAAGACTGAGCACTCACAGCACTGACCTGTGGTATGCGGAAGCTGAACCCGTGCTGGTGCTGAGGGAGGCTGAGCTCCTGCAACAGAGCGAGCTGAAAACTCTCGCGTGCCCCTGCTCACTGCTCCCTGCGGGCAGTGGCGGAATTGCAGGCCCCGCTTGTCAGTTGGGATGGGTGGACTGTGTCTACAATAAAAATCCCAAAGAGCATTGGTATATAAAATATAGAAGTTTCTCTTTCATGTAAAAGTAGCCTGAAGGTAGGCAGATGAGGGTGGGTATGGTCACTGCAGTCATCAGGGACCCTGGCTTCTTGTATCTTTCTGCTTACCATCTTAGTGTCCACAGGCCATGGTTCATACTGCAGCTTGGCCTCCAGTCCATCATTTCTGCATTTCAGGCAGCAGGATGAAGGATAGAGGAAAGGTGCACTTTCCTTATTTTATAAACTCTTCCTGCAACTTACCATATAACACTTAACCTTACATCTCAGTGATCAGTATGTAGCTGCAAGGGAGGCTGGAACATTTAAGGAGGAAGAGAAAATAGATGTTATGATAGGCGGCTGACAGTTTTACTACAAGTTAAATTTACTTCTGTAAGATTAATTACGAAGTCTGATAGAGCATTAAATTTATTTCTGTAAAATTAATTACAGAATCTGATAGAGCAGGGGTCCTCTGGGCTGTGGACAGGTGTCTCCTGTCAAATCATTGGTGGAATTAGATTGAAGTGCACTTAAATCTTCCGAAAGCATCCCCCTCCCCCCAACCCCTGGTTCGTGGAAGAATTGTCTTCCATGAAATCTGTCCCTGGTGACATATAGGTTGAGGACAGCTGTGTTAGAGAATTGGCTGGGGAAAAAAGAGGCTTGATTTCTAGCCTTTTATTTGATACTCATTAAAGCATTCAGTCAGTAATATTAATTATGTATCTCTGTGTGCCAAGCACTGATTTAGATGTTGAAGATTCAGCTGGATCAAGCAGACAAGGTCCTAAGTCAGCTTGGACTGCAATAACAAAGTACTATAGACTGAGTGGCTAAACCACAAAAATGTATTTGTCACAGTTCTGGAGGCTGGGAAGCCCAAGATCAGGGTGCCAGCGTGGCTGAGCTCTAGAAAAGATCCTCTGCCAAGGGACAGATTGCATATTTCTTGTTGAATCCTCACATGGTGGAAAGAGACTAGGGAGATCTTTGGGGTCCCTTTTATAAGGGAACTAATCCCATCCATGAGTGTTCTGCCCCTCATGACCCAATTACCTCCCAAAGGCTCCACTTCCTAATATGATCACTTTGGGGTAGTAGGATTTCAACATATGAATTTTGAAGGGGATCACATTCAGTCCATTGGAGGTCCCCAGTACTTATATCTAATGACTGGCCGTATCCTCCCTGGGATAGTCTCCCCTGCTCCTTAGGGTGTCTGCTATTCCCTTTTCTACCCCAGTTGTCTTAAAAAAGCAAATCACACACTCAAATTTTAAAAACAGCTGCCCCTTCTACAGTCACATAAAAATTTGCTTCCTCTTCTTAGGAGGTATGAGAATTAATATTTCTTCCACAAATAGTCATCAATCAAGGTTTTCTAGAAATTTTTTTGATAGTTTGTTTTTAAGGAGAGCATAAATTTATGTTTTTCTCCAGATATGAAGTGATGATACTTTTCAAACTACATCCACCCATCCCCTTTCATTCTGATATTTCCCCCTTTGAGAGTCACTGCTCTGACTGTCTTATTAAAAAATAATCGCAAGTCATGTCTCCTGCCATAGCCTTGTTTATTCCCAGCTAATTGCTCTGGATTCTTAGGTCCAGTCTGACACTACAGTGAGACTTTGAGACCTGCTGCTACTTACCGTGGCAGCCCTCTGACCTGTGTCCCCAGAGTCCCTGCTGGATTTCAGCTCACCTGCATGTCTCCACAGGCACGTCTCCTAGCACTAGCCCTTTGAGGGTGGAGCAGGGTCATACACTGGACCTAATTTCCGCATCTGGAGAATGCATGACAAATGCATGACTAACATTCCTAATCACTAGGGTTTTGAAAAGTTTGATTAGAAATATTGTCAACATTTCAAAAATATATGAACTGTTTTATATGATGGGACCAAATAGGTCAAGCCGAATGTCACATTTCTTTATACTGGGCTGTGATTGTATGAATTCACTATAGCAATATTGATAATTTGATGGTTATAGAGAGTTTTACCTGGCAGCAAGATGTTTTTGATTGATAAGATGTCAGGCAGAAATTAATAATGTATTACTTAATAAGTGCAGTTTGTTTAGTAGAAAAGAATATCTCAAAACTTGGTGGCGATGGGAAAAATGCGTAGACTAAAAGGTATGTGATTAAAAAATAAGTACTAGAGATGTAACGTACAACATGGTGATTACAGCTAACACTGCTGTGTGAAGCATGGGAAAGTTGTTAAGAGAGTAAATGCTAGGCGTTTGCATCACAAGGAAACATATTTTTTCCTTTTTTCTTTTTATTGTATCTATATGAGAAGATGGATGTTAGTTGAAACTATTGTGGTTGTCATTTCACAATATAGGTAAATCATGCCGTATACATGAAACTTTACAGAGTGATAAATAGCAATTATTTCTCAATAAAGCTGGAAAGAAAACATGGTGGTGAGGAGGGTACTGGGCAAAGTAAAAAGAGTAATGAGCCATCAGAAATGTGGATTCCAGATGACCCTGGATTCCTTCTGGCCTTTGGTGAATATATGCCACACGTTTACATCATGATATACTTTGAAGTTAGGTCATGTTAGTGTTTCCCCCATGTTAATTTTTCTTTTTTTCAAATCTGACACTCATTCTCAGAACTTCAAATGATAAGATTGCACAGAGTAAAAGATGAAAGTCCCTCTTGTACCACTGTCAAGTTTGGTATGTCTCTCACTTTTCTCTGAATATATATCCATGCTATTTGTAAATAGTTTTGGCCGTAGTCTTCCAAGTATCCTGCACTATCAACTTATCTGCCCTAACTCTTCTCTTCGAGACTTCCATGATGCAGCAACTAACGTGTGAAGATTTGCTCTCAGAGGGCTAATGACTGTGTGAGCGTAATGGTTAAAATGTATAATTAAAAAACATAAATGGATTCATATAATACATAGTATTATGTCAGTTGTTTTTTAATTTAACAATGCATATGTCTTGGACACCTTTTTTCATTAACATAAGATATATTCTTCATAAGGGCTGCAGAGTGTTTTATTGTAGGATATATCATAATCTATTTACTTAAAACCCAGTTGGTGGGCATTTAAGATGATTCTAATTTTAATCATACAAGTGGTACTGTAGTTCTGGTTACCACATTTTGAAGACTTTTAAAATTTGATATGTGCTGTCAAATTGCTTTCAAAAAGACTGTTTGTTATTACTCATTTTCCCATCCTTCACCAGTGCCAAACTTCTACTTAATTTTAGCCAATATGATTGTTTAAAAATGTATCTAATTATTTTACTTTTGGTGAAGCTGAGTGTTTCATATGTTTCATTGGTATATTTTCTTATTCTATGACTTGCCTAATCTTTTGTTCACTTTTCTATGGGATTGCTCTTCTATTTCTTATTGATTTTTATCTGGTCTTTGTAGATCATGGACACAAACATTTTATTAATTTGTTGCATTTTTTTTCAATCTATCTCAGCCCGCCCCACCTAGTGTTTGCTTCTAGACTCAGAGAGTGGGTCCTGGTTAAACTGACCCTGCATCTCATTCTGCAACAGAGGAGAGAGTTTTCCTGAGAATAGAGGTCTTTCTCTAAGCGCACAGACTTCTTCAAAGTGATCTTTTGCAGGGAATGGGTTAGAGAGTAGGTAAGAGGTTCCCCCTCAGTTCCAGCCAATTCTTGATAGGTGAGTATAGGCTTTTTGGTGCCAGAGCCCCAGATTTTTCAAGAAGAAACTAGCAAACCAGGTTTTTATGTAAAATGTCCTTCTAACTATATGCCTGTCTACATACATTAATACAGTGAGAACCCAACAGTACACCTTTGACCTCAAAGCACCGCTGGGACCATCAGTGGTCAGCAGCCCAACCCTGGGAGACCCGCCCCATACACCAGAAGCCCTTTGCGAAATTGGGATCTGGAACCCGGGTCGGCTTCCAAAGTGTGATGCCAGCAGTTGACAGCAGAGGGCACTCCAACTGTGGACTCCCTAGAGCCTAAAGTGGGCTTCCCTGGTGGCTCGGTGGTAAAGAATCCACCTGCCAATGCAGGAGATAACAGGTTTGATCCCTGCGTGGGTTTGATCCTCTGTAGAAGTAAATGGCAACCCGCTCCAGTATTCTTGCTTGGGAATTACCATGGACAGAGAAGCCTGGTGGGTTACAGTCCCTGGGGTTGCAAGAGTCAGATACAACTTAACAACTAAACAATAACAACAGAGTCTAAAGTAGACCTTCAATCAGCAGACATGTCCCACTGACACATTTCCTGACACATCCCCAAGTGTAGGAAGGAGATCAGTTGTGGCGGCGTCTATGCCTCTCAGGAAGCGGGTATCTGACACTGGCCTGAGGAAGTGCTGGGAGGCAACAGGGCAAAATGTAAACCATGGATATCGAGACCCTACCCTCTCTCCTCCCATTCTACAGTTATGGCCCAGCCACTCGGGTGACAGGAGTGTCCCCTGGAGTAGCCGTCTAGGGCAGTCTCCTTTGGCCTGTTCCTGTGTCTTGCACTGCCTACCTGTTGTCACTCGTGCCACCACGTCGTGTGTGCGCTGTGGCATGGGGACAGCAGAGGTGACAGCTTCCTGGCGCCACGTGATCTAGTGGGTCTTAGAACACAGCCTGCCTCCTAGCAGGCACTCGGAAACTCTTGGTGATACTGAATGTCAAACTGTGGCCTAGTAAAGGGAGAATGTGTGGGTTCCATGCATGGAAGGTCTTGGTCAGTTGAAGATGGAGTCTTTAGCTTTTGGCATTACTGAGAAGGTGGATCTGGGTGCATGTCAAGTTCATTTTCCCACAACAGCCCTGCAACAAATAGCACCCATTTCTACGGGGGGAAATTGAGGTTGGTGCCAATCACACACACATGTGTGCATACACACACACACGTGTGCGTGCACAGAGCTACTTCTTTTATACTTCAGAGAACTGAGTTGAGAAGCCTCCCAGCCCTCACACTTGATGGAACTTGGGAAGACATGCTAGTGACTGCCAGGCCCTTGGCTGAGACATTTTAACTAAGTTGATTCTCATAATGACCTGCTAGGTAAAATCTGGGCTTCCCAGGTGGTGCTAATGGTAAAGAACCCACCTGCCAATTCAGGAGACATAAGAGATGCAAGTTTGATCCCTGGGTGGGAAAGATCCTCTGGAGGAGGAAATGGCTACCCACTCCAGCATTCTTGCCTGGAGAATACCATGGACAGAGGAACCTGGTGGGCTACAGTTTATATGATCAGAAAGAGTTGGACACGACTGACACAACTTAGCATGCGGGTAGAGTTTATTTTCCCCATTTTACAGAGAGGGTAAGTGACTTCCCAGGGTTATACAGCCTGGGAAGGTGGAATGTAAATGCGTCTTTGACTCCACAGTCCAGATTATTCTTTGCCCTCCTGCAGGAAGTCCTGGAGGGAAAACATGCCCTGGCCAGGAAAGCATGGGAACAGGACTCCCCATGAGAGCTGGTGCCTCACAGATACTCCTGCTCGGGCCTGGTCCCTGTCCACTGTTTTGTGGTTTTTTCTTTTAATATATTTAAAAGAGTGTGGTAAAATGCACATACCATAAATGTGCACTTACACATTTATAATTTTAGCCATTTTCATGTATACCATTCAATGGCATGAAGTACATTCATATTGTGCAACCAAACTCCACCATCCACCTCTCTAATTTTATCATCATCCCAGACTGGAGCTCTGTATCCATTAGACAATAATTTCCACTCCCTCCTTCCCCTAGCCCTGGCAATTACCATACTACTTTCTGTTTCTATGAATTTGACTATTCTAGGTACATTATACAAGTGGAATCATATCACCCGCGTCCTTTTGTGCCTGACATTTCACTTAGCATAAAGTTTTCATGACTCACTCATGTGATAGCATGTATCAGAATTTCATTCCTTTTTAAGAACTTAGATATATATATATGTGTGTGTGCATATATGTATGTATATATAACATTTTGTTTTCCATTCATTAATGGAGACTCCAGTTATTTCCACCTTTTGGCTATTGTGAATAATGTTTTTATAAACATGAGTGTACAAATATCTTTTTGAGTCTCTGCTTTTAATTCTTTAGTGTATATCCACAGAGGAGAATTGCTGAATCATATGGCAATTCCGTGTTTAATTTTTTGAGGAGTCACCATTTTCTTTTCCACAATGGCTATACCATTTTACACTCTCACAGTAATGCACAGGGGCTCCAATTTCTCCACATTATTGCCAACACTTTTTCCCATGCAATTTTGTTTTGAATATCCCATCACACAGCTTGGTAGCTGGGGTGGGAAGAAGGCTTAAAGGAAAAAAACCAAAAAACTCCCAGAAATCCGAGTCTCAGTAAAACAACAAATGGCTATAGGAAGGGTTCAAAGACTGTTACCCAAAAAGAGCTTTTTATGGTCCTGGATTTCCCAACTGGATCTTCAGGGCTGACCAAATGGTTGGGGGTTGAGGGGAAAGTGGTGGCCATCTGAACAGACCTGGGATTTACTCAAAGGACTAGCATGGGTTCTGATCAGAAACCAAGTGCATGCGTGCGTGCTAAGTCGCTTCAGTCGTGTCCGACTCTTTGCGACTCAATGGACTGCAGCCCCCGTCCCAGGCTCCTCCGTCCATGGGATTCTCCAGGCAAGAATACTGGAGTGGCTTGCTATTTCCTTCTCCATCAGAAAACAAGGTCCCTTTAGTTTGGTAATGCTGGCTCCCAGCATTCAGCAGGTCAGGCGACTGTACCGGGTGGGATGTAGGGTGTGTGTGTGTGTGTGTGTGTGTGTGTAGGGCAGGCAACTGTACCGGGTGGGATGTAGGGTGTGTGTGTGTGTGTGTGTGTGTGTGTGTGTGTGTGTGTGTGTGTGTAGGGCAGGCGACTGTACCGGGTGGGATGTAGGGGTGTGTGTGTGTGTGTGTGTGTGTGTGTAGGGCAGGCGACTGTACCGGGTGTGTGTGTGTGTGTGTGTGTGTGTGTGTAGGGCAGGCGACTGTACCGGGTGGGATGTAGGGTGTGTGTGTGTGTGTGTGTGTGTGTGTGTGTGTGTGTGTGTGTAGGGCAGGCGACTGTACCGGGTGGGATGTAGGGGTGTGTGTGTGTGTGTGTGTGTGTGTGTAGGGCAGGCAACTGTACCGGGTGGGATGTAGGGTGTGTGTGTGTGTGTGTGTGTGTGTGTAGGGCAGGCAACTGTACCGGGTGGGATGTAGGGTGTGTGTGTGTGTGTGTGTGTGTGTGTGTGTGTGTGTGTGTGTGTGTAGGGCAGGCGACTGTACCGGGTGGGATGTAGGGGTGTGTGTGTGTGTGTGTGTGTGTGTGTAGGGCAGGCGACTGTACCGGGTGTGTGTGTGTGTGTGTGTGTGTGTGTGTAGGGCAGGCGACTGTACCGGGTGGGATGTAGGGGTGTGTGTGTGTGTGTGTGTGTGTAGGGCAGGCGACTGTACCGGGTGGGATGTAGGGGTGTGTGTGTGTGTGTGTGTGTGTGTGTGTGTAGGGCAGGCAACTGTACCGGGTGGGATGTAGGGGTGTGTGTGTGTGTGTGTGTGTGTGTGTGTGTGTAGGGCAGGCGACTGTACCGGGTGGGATGTAGGGGTGTGTGTGTGTGTGTGTGTGTGTGTAGGGCAGGCGACTGTACCGGGTGTGTGTGTGTGTGTGTGTGTGTGTGTAGGGCAGGCAACTGTACCGGGTGGGATGTAGGGGTGTGTGTGTGTGTGTGTGTGTGTGTGTGTGTGTGTGTAGGGCAGGCGACTGTACCGGGTGGGATGTAGGGGTGTGTGTGTGTGTGTGTGTGTAGGGCAGGCGACTGTACCGGGTGGGATGTAGGGGTGTGTGTGTGTGTGTGTGTGTGTGTGTGTGTGTGTGTAGGGCAGGCGACTGTACCGGGTGGGATGTAGGGGTGTGTGTGTGTGTGTGTGTGTAGGGCAGGCGACTGTACCGGGTGGGATGTAGGGGTGTGTGTGTGTGTGTGTGTGTAGGGCAGGCGACTGTACCGGGTGGGGTGTAGGGGGCTGAGTGTGTGTGTGTGTGAGTGTGTGTGTGTGGGGGGGCTGAGTGTGTGTGTGTGTGAGTGTGTGTGTGTGTAGACGGGAGGGCGTCCCCGCCTCTCAGCAAGGCCTGGGAGCCACTCACTAGGATCCTGGATTTTCCTGAAGGATTAAACGTGGCATTCCCTCCTTCCCGCTTCCGTAACGGACCTAAAAATAGCTTGTCCCGGAGGGACTGGGGAGAGGCTCCGCCCCGCCTTGGGGTCTGGTGGGGTGGCTCTCGCGGGAGCAGGAGGCAGCGGAGACCCCGGCCTCCAGCTGCTGGCGCCCGGAGGGTGTCTGTGCCCCGGGTCCCGCAGGTTGGCAGCAGGTGGCCGGGCGGCCCTGCCCCGAGCCGTCCAGAGCCCGAGCTGCCGCGCGGGGTGGGGGTGGGGGAGCCGGGGAGCGGAGGAAGCATCCCAGGCCGGCGCGGCGGCGAGGATTCCGGGAACAGCCTCGGTCCAGGGCGGTGGAGCGAGTCGGGAGGCGGGGCCGGGGCGGAGGAGCCGAGCCGCTCTCTCGCGACCTCTGCCCACTGCCTGGGTTCCGGGGACCCCCAGGTGAGCCGGGCAGCGTGGGAAAACTATGCCAGGAATTTGGCCAGAGCGGGAGCGGCGTGCAGTCCGAGTGACGCGAGCCTCGGTCGCAGTAGCCTCAACGGCAGCGCCTCCGATGCCCAGTGGGGTCCGGCGGGGAGCGCCGCCTCGGGACGCGCCGCCCCTTGCGTCCGGCTGCCTCCCCATCCCCGGTGCCTGGCCCACTCCGGACCGAGGTACTCGGGGGCGGGGGGGAAGGAATGACTGAACCCGCAGGACTGGACTTCCCTGGGAGGACGGCCTCAGATTTTCACTTTTTGGAAAAAGTAAAATGATTCTGGGTGGGGGCGGGGTTGCTGCTTTGCGTTCTGTAGGTAAGTGGGGATCTTCTAGTAATGAGGTGATGCAAAAACAAACGGATTAGCATCTCTGGTTCCTCCGCCTTGCTTCCCAAGGCTGGAGTGAAGCAGGAGGCAGCAACCATGTTTTTTGTTTGGGGTGGCTGCAGGTAAAAGCCCAGGGGAACTCGCTTAGTACCGGACAAGTGTCCAGGAGGCCCGTCAGAGGAGGGGTCCGGGGTACCTGGGCAGGGGTTATCCAGGTCTGTTCCTTAAGGCCCTGCCCCTGCACGATCTCTTGGAACGTGGTTTCTAGCAGGGCTTTGAAGAGAGGCCTGATGAGTGGGAGGTGCTCTGACTGGCCTCCCACAGAGGCAGACTGGGTGGGTGGTCTTCCTCTCCTTTGTCTCAGCTTCTCACGCCTCCTCCTGGAGCTGAGGACTGGCCAGTGAGGACAACCCCACCTAGAGAAGGCCGGTTCTGCAGTCAAGTGGCTTCTAAGAGGTATTCTGTCCGTCTCTGTCAGCACCAATGCTCTGGAGACGTTTCCCTCACGTGGAAATCTTTTTGGATACCATCCAACTTGATAAGATGGTCACATGAAGCTATATGTTTTAGGTAGAAACAGAAACCTGAATTCACTTGTGCAGCATAACTGGGTTCTACCAGGGAACTGAAGTTTGGTCCAACTTGTTGGTTGCTCAATTGAAACTGACCGAAAGAGGGATGGAAATAACTTGATGGGCTGTTCTGAACCTCCTTGTGGGCCCCATGCAGGGAGGGCCAGTCCTGATCAGCAGGCTAACCACTTTCAATGCCATCTGTCACTGGACCTCCTACTTCTAGGGAGGATTTGAAGGGGATCTGGTGTCCCAGGATCTGAAGTTGGAAAAACTCTACTGAGAAACAATGACTTCTCCATGGAGAAGAAAAATACCAGTATGTTCTAAGAAAGAAGAAAAAAGTTGCTCAGTCGTGTCCAACTCTTTTTGACCACATGGATTATAAGCCTGCCAGCTCCTCTGTTCATGGAATTCTCCAGGCAAGAATACTGGAGTGGGTTGCCATGCCCTTCTCCAGGGGATCTTCCTGACCGAGGGATCGAATCTGGGTCTCCTGCATTGCAGGCAGATTCTTTACCATCTGAGCCACCAGGGAAACCCAGTATGTTCTAAACTGCCGTTCTTTTAGATGTGAAAAGTTGTGTTGGTTTTTGATGGTTTTGCACCTGGAAAGATAAATCTTATCAGTATATGAAGTGAAGTGAAGACGCTCAGTCGTGTGTCCGACTCTTTGCGACCCCGTGGACTGTTGCCCACCAGGCTCCATCCATGAGATTCTCCAGGCAAGAATACTGGAGTGGGTTGCCATTTCCTTCTCCCGGGGATCTTCCTGACCCAGGGATCGAACCCAGGTCTCCCACATTACAGGCAGACGCTTTAACCTCTGAGCCACCAGGGAAGCCCTTATCAGTATATAGTATATAGTCATATCTAAAATACTTTGAAGAGATGTCAATTGAATCCTTATCTCCCATTTTTATTTTATATTTTACTTTATATATTTATTTCTGTTTTTTGACCGAGCTGCACAGCATGCAGGATCTTAGTTCCCTGATGAAGGATTGAACACATGCTTACTGCAGTGGAAGTGCAGTGTCTTAACCACTGGATCTCCATGGAAGTCCCATCCCATTTTTATTTTAAAGAAAATTCTTTTGTGGCAAACTTAAAATAGGCTTTAACCAAAACAAGGAATCGTCTCTTAAAAATTGGAGACGTTCTATAAAGGGAGAGCTGTGTGCCTGGTGGAGTGGATCTCTCTCTTGCTACATTATGGGCAAGAAAGACTGAAAAGGGGAGGGAAGTCTCCTTTTTTTTTTTTTTTTAGGAAAAAAGCAGAAACAGAGAGCAAGGCAGAAATGCTCCTGGGTCACTCTTGTCTCCATTGGGGACTCTAGTGCTCCCTTGCCTACCGTGTATGCACAGCCTGTTTGCAAACTCTTCCAGGGTTTCCTTGGCAGCCAGAACAATTAGTGCTAATGACACACCTGAGTTCCCCTGGGGCCTGCACCGCCAAGTTAGCTGGTAGTCAGGGCAGGCTTGTAAATGATTGCCTGGCAGTTGCCTTGGAAGCTTGGCTCCTCCAAATTCTCCTCTTGGCTTGACAGCGTTCTTTAAAAAAAAAAATTGTCGAGAGGTTGTTTCTTATTTATTTTTATTTTTGTCTGCACTGGATCTTCAATGCTGCTCATGGCCTTTTTCTAGTTGCAGAGCCCTGGCTCTAGGGCACATTGCAGTGCGTGGGCTTAGTTGCCGTGAGGCAACTAAATTGCTGGTCCAGGGATCAAACCCAAGTCTTCTGCACTGGCAAGCAGATTCTTAATCACTGGACTTCCCTGGTAGCTCAGCTGGTAAAGAATCTGCAATGCAGGAGACCCCCGTTTGATCCCTGCGTCGGGAAGATCCCCTGGAGAAGAAATAGGCTACCCACTCCCGTTTTCTTGGGCTTTCCTGGTAGCTCAGACAGTAAAGAATCCACCTACAATGCTGGAGATCTGGGTTAGCTCCCTGGGTCGGGAAGATCCCCTGAAGGAGGCTACCCACTCCAGTATTCCTGCTTGGAGAATTTCATGGACAGAGGAGCCTGGAGTGCCACAGTCCCATGGGGTCACAGAGTCGCACATGACTGGGTGACTTTCACTTTTGCCTCTTAATCACTGGACCACCAGGGAAGTGCTGGCAGCATCCTTGAAGAAGCAGAACAGACAGCAAGGTGGCAGTGGTGGTGGTGTACACTAGTTGTTAATTTATGTTAAAAAAACAAATCATTTTATTTTGAAAAAAATAAACTTCGTTTTTGTGGAAACAATCTTTGACAGTTGATAGGTGGCAGGTTTCAGAAGTATTTTAAAGTTTCCAGGAGTTGTTTCTCTGAGAGGTGGCTCCCTTGTGAGGTAGTGAGCACCCCATCATTGGGAGTGTGCAAAGCTAGGTGGTAGACGGGCTTGCCGTCTCAGCTGTGAGGTTACTCCAGGTAGAAACTGTCTCTTCAATGATGAATGATTTGGAATGCTAGCATAAATATCATTCTTTTGGATCCCACTAGTTCATGACAGTGGTCTAGTATTGGGAAGTTCCTAGGACCCCATTGAAATATCTAGAGATGGTTAATAGTTCCCGATTTCCTAATGATGGGGAGTCATTTTTGCTTTGCATTTCTGTTCCCAGGTAACACAGCGTTCC
The DNA here is from genome assembly GCF_963930625.1 of Muntiacus reevesi. Classification (NCBI taxonomy): domain Eukaryota; kingdom Metazoa; phylum Chordata; class Mammalia; order Artiodactyla; family Cervidae; genus Muntiacus; species Muntiacus reevesi. Next base: position 11,183,602 of record NC_089256.1, read on the forward strand.
TGCCTCTGGGGTGTGTGGTCTCCAGGTAACCAGAAGCATTCTCACTTGGCTTTGTCTTCCGCCCGTCTGCACCAGGATGCAAGCTGAGGAGCTGAGTTGTGTTTGGTTAAATTCTGCAAGGAGACAGGGAAACTTTAGGGTCTCCAGCACTGATTTGTTATGATGTGCAGTAAACTCTTTCAGTCCTTGCAGTTTGATCAAGAAACCTCAGGTATTATAATTTACAAAATGGGAAAGGATATTTTGTACTATCATCATCACAATTGGGAGGTAGTTTGGCAAAATTCAGAAGCTTTGGACTCAGAACTTGATTTTGATCTTGACTTCCTAACTTGGTAACTGAAGGACTGGGGGCAGGTCCCTCAGCCTCTCTGACCCTCAGTTTCTACAACTATCAGATGAGGCAAATCATAGCCACATACAAGGTTGTATGATGGTTAGAAATAGAACTATAAAATGCTGGTACAGTGCCTGGCACATGGATAGTTAATAAGTAATAGCTGCTGTCATCTTAATCAACTTCAGATTTCCACAGTTCTGCTCACCTTTTAAAATATATAAATAAATTTTTGCTGCACTAGGTCTTCGTTGCTATGCACGGGCTTCTCATTGCGGTGGCTTCTTTTGCTGAGGAGAGTACATGGGCTTCAGTGGTTGCACCTCTTGAGGTCTAGAGCTCGGGCTCAGTAGATGTGGTGCATGGGCTTAGTTGCCCTGCGGCATGTGGAATCTTCCTGGACCAGACATCAAACCTGTGTCCCTTGCGTTAGCAGGCAGATTCTTAACCACTTGACCACCAGGGAATTCTGCTCACCTTTTTATATCAGAGCCCTGGGACTTCTGAGAACTGGACTCTTAGCGTTCCAGTGACAAACAGGGATGATACTTTTGTGGTTCAGTAAAACTCATGAGGGGCTTCCTAGGTGGTGCAGTGATAAAGAATTCGCCTGCCAATGCAGGATAGGTGAGTTCAATCCCTGGGTTGGGAAGATCCCTTGAGTAAGAAATGGCAACCCTTTCCAGTATTCTTGCCTGGAAGATTCCATGGACAGCCTGCCGGACTATAGTCCATGGGGTTGAGAAGAGTCAGATACGACTGAGCATGCCACACAATGCAAAAGCTCATGAACACAGACCCCCTAATTCAGTATTTTCTATAACTGGGATTGGGGCTGCCACCTTGGGTATTTACAGAGTGTGCTCAGAGTGTAAACATGAGGGTTTAAGGGCTGCTTAGGAGGCCAACTAGAACACAGCTGTTACCTCTTGACAGTCAATGTGCACCCTGGGGCGTCTCACTGATGAGCCTGCGCCCACCCATAAGGGCTCCTGCACGCTAAGCTTTCATTACCAGCCTGGGGGATTAAGCTTAGGACACAGATGGTCAACAAATCGAGCATTTTACTGTCTGAATGGTGTTTCTCTCCAAGGAGTCCAAATTAACTTACCCTAACTCAATTCTTGGGCTTCCCTGGTGCCTCAGTCAGTAAAGATTCCGTTTGCAATGCTGGAGACCTGGGTTCAGTCCCTGGGTTGGGAAGATCCCCTGGACGAGGGCATGGCAACCCACTCCAGTATTCTTGCCTGGAGAAAACCCATTGACAGAGGAGCCTGGTGGGCTACAGTCCATGTGGTTGCAAAGAGCAACTAAGTACAATTCCATTCTTATTCTTTGTCCTAATTCTTATTTTTCTTTTTTTGACAGGAAAGTAGGATTTATTGGTGGACATGAGTAAGGAGGGGAGAGTGCCAAGGCACTCATGAGTGTGGGGCCTGCTCTTTGTCCAGAGGGCTATGATTAGGGATATATTTGACCTCTGGGATGAGCCATGTTTTCAAATTCATCTGCATTAAACTTGAACTCAGCCTTGCAGAGGGCCTCAATCACGTGCTCTTTGTTCAATCACATATTTATATGTATATGTATACAGAAGTTTGGAGAAGGCAATGGCAACCCACTCCAGTACTCTTGCCTGGAAAATCCCATGGGCAGAGGAACCTGGTAGGCTGGGGTCGTGAAGAGTTGGACACGACTGAAGTGACTTAGCAGCAGCAGCAACATACAAAAGTTTTTCTGCTACTCTTGATAAAGGCTTGAGAAAGAACATCAAAAAAAAAAAAAAAAGAGAGAGATGGAGAAATTGGAGAGCATAAACTTATTGACATGGGAGCACTGAATATGAAATAGAAAAAGTGAAATAAACTAGATAAAAGTAAAAGATCATCACACAGTGCAGTTGTTTTTAAACATGACTATTCATTAGAAACATATCTGGAGCTCTGGAGAAAATAAACAATACCTGAGCATTAGCATTTTTCAAAAAATTTCAAGATATTTCTGATATGCATCTGGATTTTAATAAATGATTACAGTCTTCTCTATTAGATCCTAGCTTTGGTGATATAGAGTTCTATAATTTTTCTGTTGATCAATAATGATACAATGGTATTAAGTGAGTAATAATTGCATAATCACAAGAGTTAGAGATGTTTTTCAGTTTTCACAATCAATAGCCAGACAAAAATTAAAAGATAATTGCAAACCATAAGGGGAACATGATTAACTTAACAATATAAAATAATTACATACAATTATTTGGGGGGGGGTCAAGTAGAGTGATGTGGTAATTGGAAGTGCATACTTGTACATGTTTTTATCCACCCAGTCATTCTGTGTCTTTTGACTGGTGCATTTAATCCATTTACATTTTATATGTGTGTGTGTGTGTGTGTGTAGCAGAGTTTTATTAAAGTAAGAAAAGAAAGTTTCTGACATAGGCATCAGAAAGGGGTTGGAGAATGCCCCCTTCACTAGTGTTAGCAAGGAAGTTATATACTTTTTAATTAATTATTACAATAAATCAAAAGAATGTCTTAAGGTTGTAAAGATCTTATTAGACCCACTCCCTTAATTTACATTTTAAGATAACAGGATTAGCCTGAAGGTTTTCAGGAAGGAGAAACTGTCCTCAAGCAGAATATATTATTGTTATATAATCCTATATATAGTCATGTCCAGCTCTTTGCGACCCCATGGACTGTAGCCCACCAGGCTCCTTCATCCATGGGATTCTCCAGGCGAGAATACTGGAGTGGGTTGCCAGTTCCTGCTTCAGGGGATCTTCCCGACCCAGGGATCAAACCCAGGTCTCCAGCATTGCGGGCAGATGCGTTAACCTCTGAGCCACCAGGGAAGCCCAAATATTGAAGTGAAGTGGCTCAGTCGTATCTGACTCTTTGTGACCCCATGGACTATACAGTCCCTGGAATTCTCCAGGAAGAATACTGGAGTGGGTAGCCTTTCCCTTCTCCAGGGGATCTTCCCACCCCAGGGATTGAACCGAGGTCTCCCACATTGCAGACAGATTCTTTACAAGCTGAGCCACAAGGGAAGCCCATATAATCCTTAGTAGGAATTTAAACTGAGTTGTTTGTTGTGTAATCATCAGTTCCAGCCTTAAAGAAAAAAAAAGAAATGTTTTATGTGACTAAGACTAAGAAATGTAGAGGAAAAAAGAAATTTGTTCTTTCCTCCTCCTTAAGAATTCCAGACCCCTAATTCCTCCTTGAGAGCCCCAGACCCCTCTCTTCTCAGGGACCCCCAGTAATCCATTTACATTTAAGGTAATTATTGATATGTATGATCCTACTACCATTTTCTAAATTGTTTTGGGTTTATTTTCTGTAGGTCTTTCCCATCTCTTGTGTTTCCTGCCTAGAGAAATTCCTTTAGCATTTATTGTAAAGCCGGTTTGATGGCGTTGAATTTTCCTGACTTTTGCTTGTTTGGAAAGCTTTTGATTTCTCCTTCAGATGTGAAAGAGAGTCTTGTCAGATAGGGTGTTCTTGGTTGTGGGTTCTTCCTTTTCATCACTTTAAATATATTGTGCCATTTCCCTTCTGGCTTGTAGAGTTTCTGTTGAGAAATCAGCTGATATCCTGATTGGGAGTTCCCTTGTATGTTATTTGTTGTTTTTCCCTTGTTTCTTTTAATATTTTATCTCTGCCTTTAATTTTTGTCAGTTTGATCACTATGTGTCTGGGTGTGTTCCTCCTGGGGTTTATGCTTCCTGGGACTCTGTGCTTCCTGGACTTGGTTAACTGTTTCCTTTCCCATGTTCTGGAAGTTTTCAGTTATTATCTCTTCAAATATTTTTCTCAGGTCCTTTCTCTCTCTCTTCTCCTTTTGGGACTCCTATGATGCAATTGTTGGTGGATTTAATGTTGTGGAGGTTTCTTAGGCTGTCTTCATTTCTTTTCATTCTTTTCTCTATAATCTCTTCTGTGGCAGTGATTTCCACTATTCTGTCCTCCAGTCAATTTATCCTTTCTTCTGCCTCAGTTATTCTTCTATTGATTCCTTCTAGTGTATTATTCATCTCTGTTTGTTTGTTCTTTAGTTCTTCTAGGTCTTTGGTAAACATTTCTTGCATCTTCTTAATCTTTGCCACCATTCTTTTCCTGAGATCCTTGTTTATCTTCACTATCATTATTTTTTTTTCTGGAAGGTTGCCTGTCTCCATTTCATTTAACTGTTTTTCTGGGATTTTATCTTATCCCTTCATCTGGGACATAACCTTCTGCTTTTTCATCATGATTAACTTTCTATGATATGGTTTTTGTTTTAGCTGCTTCTTCTTGCTTCTTCTGTCTGCCCTCTGATGGATGAGGCTAAGGAGGCTTGTTTAAGCTTATTGATGGGAGGGACTGGGGGTGGGAAAACCTGGGTCTTGCTCTGATTGGCAGGAACTTGCTCAGTAAAGCTTTAATCTAATTTTCTGCTGATGGGTGGGGTTGTTTCCCTTCCTGTTAGTTGTTTGGCCTGAGATGACCTAGCCCTAGGGTCTAAGGGCTCTATGGTAAGGTTAATGGTGACCTCCAAGGGGAAATTAGGGAAAACCACTAGACCATTCAAGTATGATCTAAATTGAATCCCTTATGATTATACAGTGGAAGTGGCAAATAGATTTAAGGGATTAGATCTGATAGAGTGCCTGAAGAACTATGGACAGAGTTTTGTGACATTGTATAGGAGGCAGTGATCAAGGCCATCCCCAAGAAAAAGAAATGCGTAAGGGTAAAATGGTTGTCCGAGGAGGCCTTACAAATAGCTGAGAAAAAAAGAGAAGTGAAAGGTAAAGGAGAAAAGGAAAGATATACCCATTTGAATGCAGAGTTCTGAAGAATAGCAAGGAGAGATAAGAAAGCCTTCCTCAGTGATCAATGCAAAGAAATAGCGGAAAACAATAGAATGGGAAAGATTAGAGATCTATTCAAGAAATTTAGGGATACCAAGGGAATATTTCATGCAAAAATGGGCACAGTAAAGAACAGAAATGGTATGGACCTAATAGAAGCAGAAGATATTAAGAAAAGGTGGCAAGAATACACTGTGGCAAGAAGAACTATACAAAAAAGATCTTCATGACTCAGATAACCACAGTGGTATGATCACTCACCTTGAGCAGACATCCTGGAATGCAAAGTCAAGTGGGCCTTATGAGGCATCACTAGTGGAGGTGATGGTATTCCAGTTGAGCTATTTCAAATCCTAAAAGATGATGCTGTGAAAGTGCTGCACTCAATATGCCAGCAAATTTGGAAAACTCACAAATTTTCCAAAAATTTGGAGGTGGCCACAGGACTGAAAAAGATCAATTTTCATTCCAGTCCCAAAGAAAGGCAATGCCAAAGAATGTTCAGACTACTGTCCAATTGCAATCATCTCACATCATAGCAAAGTAATGCTCAAAATTCTTCAACATGTATGTAAACTGTGAACTTCCAGAAGTTCAAGCTGAATTTAGAAAAGCCAGAGGAGCCAGAGATCAAATTGCCAACATCCGTTGGATCATCGAAAAAGCATGAGAGTTCCAGAAAAACATTTACTTCTTTACTGACTATGCCAAAGCCTTTGACTGTGTGGATCACAACAAACTGGAAAATTCTGAAAGAGATGGGAATACCAGATCACCTGACCTGCCTCTTGAGAATACTGTATGCAGGTCAGGAAGCAACAGTTAGAATGGGACATGGAACAACAAACTGGTTCCAAATAGGCAAAGATGTAGGTCAAGGCTGTATATTGTTACCCTGCTTATTTAGCTTATATGCAGAGTACATCATGAGAAATGGTGGGCTGGGTGAAGCACAATCTGAAATCAAGATTGCTGGGAGAAATAGCAATAACCTCAGATATGCAGATGATACCACTCTTATGGCAGAAAGCAAAGAACTAAAGAGCCTCTTGATAAAAGTGAAAGAGGAGAGTGAAAAATGAAACTAGAACACTTTCTAACACCATACACAAAAATAAACTCAAAATGGATTAAAGATCTAAATGTAAGACCAGATACTATAAAACTCCTAGAGGAGAACATAGGTAAAACACTCTGACATAAATCACAGCAAGATCCTCGATGACCCACCTCCCAGAAAATGGGAAATAAAAGCAAAAATAAACAAATGGGACCTAATTAAACTTAAAAGCTTTCACACAACAAAGGAAACTATAAGCAAGGTGAAAAGACAGTCCTCAGAATGGGAGAAAATAGTAGCAAATGAAGGAACTGACAAAGAATTAATCTCAAAAATATACAAGCACCTCCTGCAGCTCAATTCCAGAAAAATAAATGACCCAATCAAAAAATGGGCCAAAGAACTAAACAGACATTTCTCCAAAGAAGACATACAGATGGCTCACAGACACATGAAAAGATGCTCAACATCACTCATTATCAGAGAAATGCAAATCAAAACCACAGTGAGGTACCATTACACGCCAGTCAGGATGGCTGCTATCCAAAAGTCTACAAGCAATAAATGCTGGAGAGGGTGTGGAGAAAAGGGAACCCTCTTACCCTGTTGGTGGGAATGCAAACTAGTACAGCCACTATGGAGAACAGTGTGGAGATTTCTTAAAAAACTGGAAATAGAACAGCCATATGACCCAGCAATCCCACTCCTGAACATACACACCAAGGAAACCAGAATTGAAAGAGATATGTGTACCCCAATGTTCATCGCAGCCCTGTTTATAATTGCCAGGACATGGAAGCAACCTAGATGCCCATCAGCAGATGAATGGATAAGGAAGCTGTGGTACATATATACAATGGAATACTACTCAACAATTAAAAAGAATACATTTGAATCAGTTCTAATGAGGTGGATGAAACTGGAGCCCATTATACAGAGTGAAGTAAGCCAGAAAGAAAAACACCAATACAGTATACTAATGCATATATATGAAATTTAGGAAGATGGTAACGATAACCCTGTATGCAAGGCAGAGAAAGAGACACAGATGTATAGAACAGTCTTTTGGACTCTGTGGGAAAAGACAAGGGTGGGATAATCTGAGAGAATAGCATTGAAAATGTATATTATCAAGTGTGAAACAGATCGCCAGTCCAGGTTCGATGCATAAGACAAGTGCTCAGGGCTCGTACACTGGGATGACCCAGAGGGATGGGATGGGAGGGAGGTGTGTGGGGGGGAACACATGTAAATCCATGGATCATTCATATCAATGTATGGCAAAACCCACTACAATACTGTAAAGTAATTAGCCTCCAACTAAAATAAATAAATTAAAAAAACCAAAACTCAACATTCAAAACATGAAGATCCTGTCCCATTACTTCATGGCAAATAGATGGGGAAACAGTGGAAACAATGACAGACTGTTTTCTTGGGCTCCAAAATCACTGCAGATGGTGACTGCAGCCATGAAATTAAAAAACTCTTGCTCCTTGGAAGAAAAGTTATGACCAACCTAGAGAGCACATTTGCCAACAAACGTCTGTCTACTCAAGGCTATGGTTTTTCCAGTGGTCGTGTATAGATGTGAGAGTTGGACTATAAAGAAAGCTGAGTGCTGAAGAATTGATGCTTTTGAACTGTGGTGTTGGAGAAGACTCTTGAGAGTCCCTTGGACTCCAAGGAGATCCAACCAGTCAATCGTAAAGGAAATCAGTCCTGAGTATTCATTGGAAGGACTGATGCTGAAGCTGAAGTTCCAATACTTTGGCCACCTAATGCAAAGAACTGACTCATTTGAAAAGACCCTGATGCTGGGAAAGATTGAAGGTGGGAGGAGAAGGGGATGGCAGAGGATGAGATGGTTGGATGGCATCACCGACTCAATGGACGTGAGTTTGGGTAAACTCTGGGAATTGGTGATGGACAGGGAGGCCTGGTGTGCTGTAGTTCATAAGGTCGCTAAGCGTTGGAAAGGACTGAGACTGAACTGAACTGAATGGCCTTAAGATTAATGATCACGGGTTGTTTTTTGCCTCAGGCAAATGGAAGTTAATTACTGTGCTTCCCTGGATCCCACTGCTGATAATTTATCAGACCAAGGACACATTCCAGGAAGCTGGGACAACAGGTATAGCTTCAGGCTAGTGGAGTGAGATGTTTATTGAAAACAAAACCATGGTCTCAGAGTCCTTCACTGACTGCCTAGCAATTTCCATCTCATTCCTGTGGCTTCTTCTTTGTCTTTGGACATGGTGTATCTTACTTTAGTGGGTTCCAGTGTCCTCCTGTTACTGAAAGGTATGAGTTGGGAACCTGGCTGCTTGCCATTCAAAAGTCAGTAAATGGGCCAGGTTGGTGGAAAGGAAAGTTTGGTTTATTTCAGATGTTGGCAACTGGGGTGGGTGGGTTGTACAAAGGCTCCCGCCCCACCTCCCCGCCGACACAAGCAGAGGGTGACAGCTTTTATGAACAAAGTGTGTGCCTGGGAAACATGCAGAAGCAGTACAGTCATTTCTAACAGTCATCTTCAAAATGGTCATCAGTTTTCTGACTAGCATCATCTTGATTGTTTTAGGTATAGTTAATCTTCAGTTCCTGGGTGCACTTGTTCCATTTCTTTGCATCAGTTCTCTGAATTGTGGCAGCTCATGTCCTGGGCAGTCTGGTCATCATGTAGTTAACTCCCTGGTATTTTGGTATATCTATAAGACAGCTCACAGGATATGGCTCAGAATATTATCTATAGCCCTTGAGAAAGAACTGAAGGTCCTTGACTATGCTTAATGACTACATTATTATTATTTAGTTTCCTTAGACTGTTTTCCTTTGTTTCAGCATTCTCACTTCTCTGATTAAACTTATTTTTTGACTAAAGTTTTCCACAGGCAAAAGGCAGGCAGAGGACATGGTGCAGGGTGAGTCAAGGACCATATGGTCCTGCTCTGCTTTACTCCTGTTGATAATTGTTCAACAACTAGTTGCAATTTTGGTGCTCTTGGAGGAGGAGATGGGCACACATCCTTCTTCTCCACCACCTTGAACTGGAAGTCTTGAGTTATTCTTTATAAAGCACTTGAAAACAGTGCTTATCGATAAATAACCCAGAGATATGAAAGTTTGGACAGCAAGTAAATGGTAGGTGGGAAATGAAGTTAGAAAGGTAGTTGGGGAACAGTTTGTAGAAGTGTTTGAATATCTTAATTTTTATTGAAGTATATTTGACTTACAGTATTATATTGGTTTTAGGGGTACAATATAGTGATTCAATATTTTTATACTTTATAGAATGATTACCACTATAAGTCTAGTTACCATCTGTCACCATACAAAGTTATAATTTTATTGACTATATTCTCATTGCTCTACATGACATCTTAGTGCTTATTTATTTTGTAACTGAAAGTTTGTACCTCTTAATTATTGCTCTACATGACATCTTAGTGCTTATTTATTTTGTAACTGAAAGTTTGTACCTCTTAATCTCCCTCACCTGTTGTACTCATCATTCCTCCTCCCCACTCCCCCTGGCGATCACCAGTTTTTTCTCTGTATCTATAAGTCTGTTTCTGTTTTGTTATGTTTGTTCACTTGTTTTGTTTTTTAGATTCAAAAGTGAGATCATACGGTATTTGTCTTTCTGTGTCTGACTTATTTCACTTAGCATAATACCCTCTATGCCCATTAGTACTGTTGTAAATGGCAAGATTTCAGTCTTTTTTATGGCTGAGTAATACATACATACATACACAAACACACACACGTATATTTATCTCTTTTATCCATTCATCTGTTGATGGACACTTAGATTGCTTCCATATCTTGACTGTTGTAAATAATGCTTTAGTGGACACAGGAATGCAGGTATCTTTTTGAATTAGTGCTTTTGATTTCCTTAGAAAAATACCCAGAAGTGGAATTTCGGGATTGTATGGTAGTTCTATTTTTAATTTTTTGAGGACCCTCCTCCATACTGCTTTCCATAGAGTTGTGCTAGTTTACAATCCCACCAACAGTGCGTGAGGGCTCACTTTTCTCTATTTCTTAACACTTGTTATTTCTTGTCTTTTTGATGGTAGCCATTCTGACGGGTGTGAGGTGATATCCCACTGTAGTTTTAGTTTGCATTTCCCTGATGATGAGTGATTCTGAGCATCTTTTCATGTCATGCCACTCCCTTCTGACCTGAAGAGATTTATTGAAAAGTCAGCTCATAGTTTTATGTGAGTTCCCTGTACCTAACTAGTTGCTTACCTCTTGCTGCTTTTAAGATTCTCTTGTTATCTTGAATGTTTTTCATTTTTAAGTATAACATGTCTTGGTGTGGAACTCTTTGGAGTCGTCTTGTTTAGGACACTCTGTGCTTCCTGGACTTGGATGTCTGCTTTCTTTCCCAGGCTAGGGAAGATTTCAACTTTTCTTTCTTCAAATAAATTCTCTTCCCCTTTCTCTCTCTTCTTCTGGGATCTTTATAATGTGAATGTTAGTATGTTTGATCTTGTCCCAGAGATCTCTTAAACTTCCCTTACTTAAAAATTTTAAAAACATTTTATTGTTGTTTGGTTGTGCTGGGTCTTTGTTGCTGCATGGCCTTTTCTCTAGTTTCGGCAAACAGGCACTATTCTTGAGTCATGGTGCATGGGCTTCTCATTGCAGTGGCTTCACTTGTTGCTGAGCACTGGCTCTTAGGGCGGGCAGACTTCAGCAGTTGTGTTTTCTGGTCTCTAGAGCACAGGCTCAATATTTGTGGCACCTGGGCTTTGTTGTTCCTTGGCATGTGGGATCTTCCCAGACCAGGGATTGAACCCACATCTCTTGTATTGGCAGGCAGATTCTTTACCACTGAGCCACCAGGGAAGCCCTGCCCTCACTTTAAAAAATTCATTCTTCTTTTCACCTTGGGTGATTTCCACTACTCTGTCTTCCAGTTCACTAATCCATTCATCTGGATTATCTAACCTACTGGTGATTCCTTCTAGTGTAGCAGTCCCCAACCTTTACGGCACCAGGAACTGGTTTCATGGAAGAAAGTTTTCCATTGACTGCGTCAGGGGAATGGTTCAGGCAGTAATGTGAGTGATGGGGAACAGTAGATGAAGTTTCATTAGATCGCCTGCCGCTCACCTCCTGCTGTGCAGTTCAGTTCCTAATGAACTGTGGATCATTGCTAGTCCATAATCTGGAGAGTTGGGGACCCCTGTTCTAGAATATATTTTATTTCAGTTGTTGTATTCTCCAGATCTGTTTGGCTTTCCTTTATATTTTATAACTCTTTGTTAAACTTCTCAATGTATTCATGTATTCTCCTGAGTTTGTGGAGCATCTTTATGATCATGACCTTGAATTCTTCATTGGGTAGATTGCGTATCTCCACTTCATTCTTTTGGGGTTTGATCTTGTTTCTTCATTTGAAACTCATTTCTCTGTCTTCCTCATTTTGTCTAATTCTCTGTTTATTTCCTGTATTAGGTAGGTCAGGTTTTGTTTCTAGATCTTGGAGAAGTGGCATTACGTAGGACACGTCCATGGAGCCTAGCACCGAACTCCACCCTGGTCACCAGAGCTATATGCTCTAGGGTGCCAGCTATGTGGGCTGAGTGGGCCTTTCTGTGTGGCTGGGCTGGCTGCTATGAGTGTGCTGGTAGGTGTGGGTGGCCCTGCCTCATGTGGTAGATGCCAGTCCCCTGGTGATCAGGGGCGAGTCCTGGAACAGCTGGCTGTGGGGCTCAGGGCTCGTGGCAGCTCACCCATATGCAAGTATGCAAGCCCTACTGGCCTTCAGAGTCAGATGTTCTGGGAACTCATCTTCATGGTACATGACCCCTGGGCTGGGAGCCCTGAGGTGGGGCTCAGACCCCTTCTTCCTTGGGGAGAACCTCTGCAGTTGTTATTATCCTCTTGTTTGTGGTTCACTCACCCAGTGCCCCCAATCTCTTCACCTAGCTTATTGTTTCTTCTTTATATCTTTAGTTGTGGAAAATATTTTCTGCTAGTGTCCAGGTCATTCCTGTAGATAGTTACTCCTGTAAATAGTTGTAATTTTGGTGTGTCTGTGGGAGGCGGCGAGCTGGGGTCTTCCTACTTTACTATATTGCCCATACCTACTTGAATATCTTATTAATTAATTTGGAATTAGCCCACAAGGAACACAGAACATCCCCTCCTGTAAGCCTGAAGCTCAGTGGAGGCCGCCCCTTGTAACAGGGCATGAACTCCCCATTTTGCCACAGTCCCTAATGCTCCCTATGCCAACACTCCCTGCTGTGGTTCTCAGTCAGTTAGTCTGAAGATCTGCATTTCTAATGAGTTTCCAGTTGATGCTGATGCTGCCAGCCAGCAACCACACTTGAGAACCACAGCCCAGTTGTATCTTTTTAAATATTTATTTGGCTACACCGGGTCTTAGTGGTAGCAGATAGGATCTTTGATCTTTGCTGCAATGTGGGGAATCTACTTCCCTGGCCAGGGTTTGAACCTGGGCCCCCTGCATTGGGAGCACGGAGTCTTAGCCCCTGGACCACCAGGGAAGTCCCTGCCCAGTTACATCTTGGACACTAGGTTAGGGAATTAGTTGCCACTTATCATGGCTCAGATAGTAAAGCATCTGCCTACAATGTGGGAGACCCAGGATCGATCCCTGGGTCATGAAGATCCTCTGGAGAAGGAAATGGCAACCTGCTCCAGTACTCTTGCCTGGAAAATCCCATGGACGGAGGAACCTGGTAGGCTACAGTTCATGGGGTCGCAATGAGTTGGACATGACTGAGCAACTTCACTTCACTTCATCATCAAACTTATGGTTTTTCTTATGCCTGGCATGTTTCCTACATTTAACACTACTTTCCTGGTCCTGATGAAAGTTAGATTTGCTATTTCTAGTGTAATCAATTTTTTTTTTTAAGTTGCTCAGTCATGTTTGACTCTGCGACCCCATGGACTTTAGAGTCCATGGAATTCTCCAGGCCAGAATACTGGAGGGGATAGCCCTTCCCTTCTCCAGGGATCTTCCCAACCCAGGGATTGAACTCAGGTCTCCTGCATTGCAGGTGGATTCTTTACCAGCTGAGCCACAAGGGAAGCCCAAGAATACTGGGGTGGGTAGCCTATCCCTTCTCCAGTGGATCTTCCTGACCCAGGAATCAAATCGGGGTCTCCTGCATTGCAGGCGGATTCTTTACCAACTGAGCTATTAGGGAAGCCAGTATAATCAATATTGGAAGGTAAATCTAAAGATATCAAGAGACAGGTCTGTGAAAAACAGATTTGGGAGTGGCTGAGGCTTATGGTAGCTGAAGCTAAGGGTATGTGTGAGTTCATCCCCAGGGAGCATGTGCCAGGAGTGACGGGTAGGGGGTGAACAGCAGACTGTCACGGGGGCACTGCACACCCCGCCTTAAAGGAAGGGCAAGAGGATAGTAACTGTTCAAGGGAGAGGCATTCAAAGAGGTGGGAGGCAAGCCGAGAGAGTGGCTGATGGAACATTCTTGGCCTTATTATTAGAGAGGAGCTATGGGCAGACATCTGAGGCCAAAGCTTAAATAGTTAAACAGCAAGTTCTCAGGTGAGCTCCTGGTCTGTGGGAGGACAGGAAGCAGGAGTCCTGTTACTCTCGCCCACAGCACGCCTGGTAACCTGCTGTTGCTCCAAGGCACGGCTTGTTGTGGCAATTGTTTCTGACGCTCTGATGACAAGGTTGCAGCCAGCAGCTAAGCATGGTGAGTGTCATGTCACCTGCCTTCTTTTTTTTAAAAAAATAATGTGCCTTGTTAAGAGAAATGTGCTAATCTCATGGCCATGGTTAGTATGCTTGTGGCTGGATGGTCTTTTTTCTGGAGTTTGTGTTGAGGAGGAGTATCTGAGAAAGGGAAGCATGGGAGCTGAAATGGAAAAGGTGGGTCAGTGGCATCCAGTGGCAGCTTCAAGACCAGGCTAAGGGTTTGCACTGGGTACTGTGGCAGCCAGGAGCTGAGCTAAGCTGCTGGGGTGGGGGATGGGGACAGCTGTGTGGTTAATGCATCTCGGTGGCCCCAGTGCCTGGCACCAGGCCTGGCCAAGGTAGGCATGCTCTAAACGGGGGAGGTTGAGTGAATGAATGGATGGATATGAGTGAGTGAATTTGATGGATAAGGAGTGATGATCTGATTAAAGCAGAATTGATGTAGGGTGGTTCAAAATCCACAAGCTTTGGAACCTGTGTGTGTGTGTGTGTGTTCAGTCATGTCTTACTCTTTGCAACCCCATGAACTGTAGTCTACCAGGCTCCTTTGTCCATGGAATTTTCCAGGGAAGAATACTGGAGTGGGTTGCCATTTCTTTCTCCTGGAGATCTTCCCTACCAGGGATCAAACCCATGTTTCCTGCATTGCGGGTGGATTCTTTACCACTAAACTATCTGGGAAGCTCCAATATATATGTGTGTGTGTGTATATATACATATGTGAGATACACGTACATATGTGAGATACACATATGTGAGATACACATATCTCCTTTATTTTTGCAAATTGTTATTAAATTTCATGTTAATATATTATTTAAACAGAAATGCATATATGTGTATATAATTATATATTATCAATATATTATTATAATTATTGTATTATAGTTACATTAATAATATATTATTAATATATTGTATATTCTCTATCAGTACATAAAAAGCTGCCTTCTTCTTTTTTTTCTTTTTTTTTTTTTAATTTTATTTTATTAGTTGGAGGCTAATTACTTCACAACATTTCAGTGGGTTTTGTCATACATTGACATGAATCAGCCATAGAGTTACACGTATTCCCCATCCCGATCCCCCCTCCCACCTCCCTCTCCACCCGACTCCTCTGGGTCCTCCCAGTGCACCAGGCCCGAGCACTTGTCTCATGGACCCCACCTGGGGTGGTGATCTGTTTCACCATAGATAATATACATGCTGTTCTTTTGAAACATCCCACCCTCACCTTCTCCCACAGAGTTCAAAAGTCTGTTCTGTACTTCTGTGTCTCTTTTTCTGTTTTGCATATAGGGTTATTGTTACCATCTTTCTAAATTCCATATATATGTGTTAGTATGCTGTAATGTTCTTTATCTTTCTGGCTTACTTCACTCTGTATAATGGGCTCCAGTTTCATCCATCTCATTAGAACTGATTCAAATGTATTCTTTTTAATGGCTGAGTAACATTCCATGGTGTATATGTACCACAGCTTCCTTATCCATTCATCTGCTGATGGGCATCTAGGTTGCTTCCATGTCCTGGCTATTATAAACAGTGCTGTGATGAACATTGGGGTGCACGTGTCTCTTTCAGATCTGGTTTCCTCAGTGTGTCTGCCCAGAAGTGGGATTGCTGGGTCATATGGCAGTTCTATTTCCAGTTTTTAAAGAAATCTCCACACTGTTCTCCATAGTGGCTGTACTAGTTTGTATTCCCACCAACAGTGTAAGAGGGTTCCCTTTTCTCCACACCCTCTCCAGGATTTATTCCTTGTAGACTTTTGGATAGCTGCATAGTATTTCATTGTATAGAGAGATACCTTACTTTGTACTTTCTTGTAATTTTCTTGTACTTTACTATTACAAATAATACTGCAATGACAGTTTTTGCACAAGCATCTTTGCACACCTGCATGAATAAATTATAATTCTTAGTAGTGGAATGTTCATTTTAAATTCCAGTTGCTATTGTCAAGTTACAAAGAGAACAATTTCTTTGTCTAGCAAGAAAGTGGCGAGTAGAATCTGAGTCTTTTAACAACAAACTGGAGCTGTTTTCTAAACCATAAGGATTGGAAAAGAGACCATCATGGACAGATCTCTGTGCAGAGACCCAACTGCTGTCTTGAGCGCCACCCTGTGGCAGAGCTGGACATCATTTCACTCACATCCTGCTAAAGAAAACATGGTCATACGGGTCCAGCTTACAGCGGGGGAACTGGGATCTGTAGCCCATCCTGTCCATTAAATTTTGCAGTTAACTGAAGGAGAACCATTTAATGTCCACTGTTAAGTGGCTCTGCCTCCCAAGGCAGAATTACTGGACTTAATCCTGAGATCAGTATAGGGTTACAGAATGACTTCCTGATGCATTTGACAGCTCTCTCCTGACCCAGCCCTCTGGCAGGCATGTTGCAGGGCACTTGGGCATGGTGGGGAGTACACTGAGGACTTACTGTGTGTCAGGCCCTGGGCTTGGTGTTTCTCCTGCCTCATTCCTAACCACAGACCTGCAGAGGAGGCACCGTGATTCCCATTGCACACGGAGTCTTAATAGTACAAAGGATCTTGCTCAAGCCTGAGGATCTGAACCCGCACTTGTGTGTTATAAAACCCACACCCTTGCCTTGGCCATGTCACGCACACCGTGCATCCTAAGGCTCCTGCGGTCCAGTATGGTACGTGCGGCCACATGCGGCAGGCCTAACTTCGGCTGTCTTCTCATTTTCCAGGCCCTCTCTCAGCTCCTGTGCCTGTTGCCGTGGCCTTGGTGGCATCCTTCCCCGGTGGCCAGCCCAGGGCTTCCCCCACCCATGCAGTCTCCCACCAGCACTGCCCAGGGCCTCAGCGGCCCCCTCTTTGGGGCCTACACTCTCCCCACCTTCAAGTTCCAGCCTCGCCGTGAGAGTGTGGACTGGAGGCGCATCAGTGCCCTGGATGTGGACCGCGTGGCACGGGAGCTGGACGTGGCCGCCCTGCAGGAGAACATCGCCGGTGTCACTTTCTGCAACCTGGACCGGGAGGTGTGCGGCCGCTGCGGGCAGCCCGTGGACCCAGTGCTGCTCAAGGTGCTGCGGTTGGCGCAGCTCAGCATCGAGTACCTGCTGCACTGCCAGGACTGCCTGAGCACCAGCGTGGCCCAGCTGGAGGCGCGGCTGCAGGCCAGCCTGGGCCAGCAGGAGCGCGGCCAGCAGGAGCTGGGCCGCCAGGCCGACGAGCTCAAGGGCGTGCGGGAGGAGAGCCGGCGGCGGCGCAAGATGATCAGTGCTCTGCAGCAGCTGCTCCTGCAGACGGGCGCCCACAGCTACCACACCGTGAGCACGGCTGCGGGCGGGGACCCTGGGAGGGCTGTGGCCATTCTCCCTGGGGCTGGGAGCAGATTTTAGAGATGCCGTTCATCACCAGAGAGCCCCCTGGTGTCTGGTTAGGTCTACAGTGCGTGTGTAGTTGTGTGGCAGGTGTGTATGAGTTCAGAGTATAGGTGTCTTATGTGTTATGTCTCATGTGTGCATGTGTGAGCATGTGCAGGGTGTGTGTGAGTTTTACAGATGGTGGGTAAACATACCTAAGGTGTGTATATGATTGCTTGGAGGGTTTTGTCTGTGAGTGGTGTGTGCATGTATGTAGAGTGTGTGGCATATAACATGTGCTTATGTAAAATGTGCGTGTAAAGACATACTTTTGTCATATGTGTGGATGTATGAAGGGTGTGTATGTGTGTAGAGGCCTAAGTGTGTATGTGTGAAGGCTTTGTGTGTGTGTAGAGGTGTGATGTGATAAACGTGTGTAAGAGATGTGTGAGAGCATGTGTGAAATCAGTGTGTGAGGGTATGTGTGAAATCAGCGTGTGGCAAGGAACTGGTGAAGGCAAGCCCGTTCTGGAAAAGTGACTCCATTAGTCAACCAAGTAACAGTTCATCACCCAAAATGGCATTTGAGCATTTGCGTCTCTTTCCATGAAAAGTGTAGATTGGGATCAGTTGCCCTTTAATGAATTGTTGGTGGCTAGACTCTCTGTCAGGCTCTAAGGATGAAGGCACCAATCATGCTGGTTCAGATTTTTCAGCAATTCACAGTGTAAGGGAGATTGGACAGAAGGAATCACTAAGATATGATGTTAGTGACTAGAATGGTAACTGATGCAATTAATGTAATGTTAATTATGATAAAAGGTTCAGACCTTTTCCAGTAGTAAATTATAAAACAGCAGTTTAACTTGGCTCAGGCCAATAAGGAATTTATTGGTTAATTTAACTGAGAAATCCAGGATTATGGTGGACTCAGATAATGGCACCAGAGTCTAGTTTCTCTCTCTGCAGCTCTTGGCAATTCTTTGTCAGTGTGGATTCCATTCTCAGAAAGAATCTGTCTGTGTGGAAGCAAGTTGGGCCACTGCAATGCCAGTATTTGGTTTTCCCAGATTCAGAGCTGGCATGGCAGAGAGCCGTGTTTAGTGCCTGGTTTGTGAATGTGCTGCTTGGGGTGGGAAAGGGGAAGCAGGGAAGGGGGAGGAGGGGGGGAAAATTGTGAGAAATATCAAATATATACAAAAGTACAGAGAATAATATAACGAACCTTCATCTGCATACTACCCAGCCCAATAGTTTTCAACTCATGGCCAATGTTGTTGCATTCGTTCCCCTACATACTTTCCCCTACCCCTGGATTATTTTGAAGTGTATCAGTCATATGAGTTTATCTGTAAATATTTCACTTTGTATCTCTGAAAGGCAAGGACTCCCACTTTTAAACATAAGCATAATATCATTATCATGCCCTGAAAAACCAACAAAAATTCCTTAGTATCATCAAATGCCTAGTTGTTGTTCATAGCTCCCTACAGCACTGGTAGTGTTTTAAAGCTTAGAAAATAAATATTTTGAAGGGGCTGTATAAAAAATATATATGTGTATATAATGGCTCAGTGGTAAAGAATCCACCAGCAATGCATGAGACGCAGGTTCGACCCCTGGGTTGGGAAGATTTCCTGGAGAAGGAAGTGGCAGCTCACTACAGTATTCTTGTCTGTAAAATCCCATGGACAGAGGAACCTGGGGGGGGCAACAGCTCATAGGGTCGCAAAAGAGTTGGACATGACTTAGCAACTAAACAACAGCAACATATATATATATATATGATTTGCATCACTACCTTACTTTGTAAATGAAACTCTTCGTTTGTGAAGCAGCCCAGGGTTCCCAAGGAATGGGAGTGTTGACAGAGGGAGAATCATCCCAGGAGGACTCAGGGGAGCTGACCCTGCACTTCCCACTGCTTCTCTCTGTGTAGTGCCACCTGTGTGACAAGACCTTCATGAACGCCACCTTTCTCCGGGGCCACATCCAGCGCAGGCACGCAGGCGTGGTGGAAGGCGGTGAGTGGAAGGGACTGGGCTTCTCTAGAAGGCTGGGAGGTAAGGGCCCTTCACAGTCAGTCAGTCTGTCCCATTCACAGTCACGGACACTGAGAGGAAACACTGACCATGGTCACATGATATAAGGGGCAGAACAAAGACTGGAAGCCACCTGTCTGGCTCCCAGCCCAGTTCAGCAGGTGGAGGACGTGTACAAAGCCCAGAACCTCATCATCCAGTTGAGGAGCCGGTGAGCCCACCAGCCACATGGAGGGATCCCACAGGGGGTTAGGAACGTTTCTGGCCACATGTTTAGAGAAAAAGGGCTGGGGGTCAGACAGGTAGGTTCCAGTCTTCACTCTGTCCCCTTCTGTTATGTGGCCATGGTTAGGGTGGTTTCCCTCCCTGAGTCTCAGCGTCCTTGGCTGTGACTGGGGCAGTTAGACACAGTGACTTGGACGGGCCCTTACCTCCCAGCCTTCTGAGAATTGGTGCTGACTATGAGTAAGCTTAACTGGGCCTAAGGAGCAGTCAGACCAGTTCTTTGACTTTTTAATGTACATGAATTCATTATGATTTAATCACTGTAGTGTTACTGTTTCAAATTCTAAAACAAGTAGCAAGGCTATATGTTTTCCTCTTTAAGGGATTTTTTGAGGTTCAAGAAGAATTAGCTGTTAATGCAAATATATTATAAAATGTAATATAAATTAAATACAAAATCTCATTGAATAAAACATTTTTCCCTTTATTTTAATTTCCTTTTGAAAGAACAGAGTTTTAAAATAGCACTATTCACCTAGTTACTATGCATTTATTATATATCTGATTCTTCTTGGTTCTACATTGGAGGCAACTAAAGAAAATATATTTTTATTTATTAAATACTTTTTTTCTGGAAAAAATATATGTTTTGAAGAGATAGTTGTACACTCATTTTCATAGAAGCATTAGTCACAGTAACTAAAGGTGTAGAAGCAACCCAAGTGTCCACTGACAGATGAATGAATAAGCAAAATGTGATATGTGTATATATATATATATATATAGAGAGAGAGAGAGAGAGAGAGAGATACAAAGAAATATTTTTCAGCCTTAAAAAGAAAGGTCATTCTGCAATTTGCTACAACAGGGTATTTTTGCTAAGTGTCAGTTAAAAAAGGACAGATACCGTATGATTTCACTTATATGAGTACAAAGAATAGCAAAATGCATAGAAACAGAAAGTAGAATGGAGGTTGCTAGGGGCTGGAGGAAGAGAGGATGGGAAGTTAGTGTTTAGTGAGGACAGAGATTCTGTTTTACAAGATGAAGAATGTCCTGAAGATGGGTAGTGGTGATGGTTGAACAACATTATGAATGTATTTAATCCTACCGAACTGTACATTTAAAAATGGCTAAGATGGTAAATTTTATGTTAGGTATATTTACCACAGTAAAAAATTGGAAAATACATGCCTTTGATATAGAAAATTTAAATGCAGAGAGGTAGAAAAGAGAAAATAAAAACCATGGATGATATCATCTGCAGCCGATATGTTGGTGTGTCCGTGGTCATTATTTTTTGTGTATGAATATTATCATATAGGATGCAGTTTTAATACTGCTTATTTTCAATTAAGAATATATCATATTTTCCAAAGTCATTAAATCATCTTTGAAAGCATGGTTTTTAATGGCTGAATAGTATTTCATCATGTGCTGATCATAATTTATTTCACAACTGAATTATTTCTTAATTTATTTGGATAACTAAAACATTCCCCAGTTATAAATCACATGGTGGTAACATTCTTGTGCATAAATCCTTGTGCATGTTCCTTATTACTTCCTTAATGTACAGTGCTGGGAAAATATGGAGAGGAAAAATATGTTCTTAAGTAAATCCCATGGACAGAGGAGCCTAGCAGGCTACAGTCCTGGGGGTCACAAAAGAGTTGGACGTGACTTAGCAACTTAAACAACAACAATGAAGACAACTTTGGCTGTATTAGTGTTCATTAATTTATTATCAGGCAGCTGACTTCTCAGATACTGCAGTTCTCCCATTCCAGACTCACCTCAAATCACTTTATTTTTATTTTATTAGTTTATGTTTTTGGCAGTGCTGCATAGCATGCTGAATCTTAGTTCTCTGACCAGGGTTTGAACCTGTGCCCCTGGCAGTAGAATCTTAACCCTGAATCTTAATCACTGGATTTCCAGGGAAGTCCCTCAAATCACTTTATTAATCCAAATTAATTTTCACTGCATCTAAAAGTTGCTTGTTTCTAAAAAGCCCCATTTGAGAAAAGCCATATATCTTTTCAAAAAAAAGCTTGAAGTTTTAATAAAAGTACCATCTAATAATCACTAAATGTACTTTGAAAAGTAACAGATGTTCAAGTACAATTGGTGTCTTTTTCAATAACCTTTAATTCTTAGTTTATCAGTAGGTGGTTTAGTTAGAATATTCTTCTATAATTCAAGTTTTCTTCATAGTGCACAGTGCCTTTTTTTATTTGAAGTTTATTTATTTATTTTTATTTGAAATTTAAAACTACATATTTGAACTGTACTACATTACTGAAAAGAATGAACTTAAAACTACAATTCTTATCATTACTTTAAATTCCCCTCTTCGTATTAATAATCAGTGTGTTCATACTATTTGGTATCCTGATTCTGTTACTCTACAAGTTTTGCATTCATATTTCCCATTTGTAAGTACTGTCAAAATAGTTATTTTAGGGACTTCCTTGGTGGTCCAGTGGTTAAGACTCCAAGCTCCCAATATAAGGGGCCCAGATTTGATTCCTGGTCAGGGAACTAGATCCCACATACTGCAACCAAAGATCTGGTACAGCCAAATAAATAAACAAAAATAAATACATATGTACAAAATAGTTATTTTAAATAACTATAGTTCACATGTATTGAGCTGTCTGCCAGGTGCTACACTAGGCACTTTGCATTATCACATTTCATCCTCACAATGACCCTCTGGGTTCAGTTCAGTTCAGTTCGGTTCAGTTGCTCATTCATGTCCAGCTCTTTGCAACCACATGGACTGTAGCATGTCAGGCTTCCCTGTCCATCACCAATTCCCAGAGCTTGCTCAAACTCATATCCATCAAGTTGGTGATGCCATCCAACCATCTTATCCTCTGTCGTCCCCTTCTCCTCCTGCCGTCTCCTCATGCTCCTCTGGGTTAGGTGCTGTTATTGCTTCCATTTTCCACTTTGGAGAAACGGAGTGTCAGGGAAGTTACGTCATTTGCCCAGAGGCAGTGTACAATGTAAGTGGCAAAGCTGGTCTCAGACTGAGGTGTGACTGCACACAAGGAACTGTACGCACCACTGACTCTGACTCATGCTGGTCACCCTCGCTTTGTGTGGATCCCACAGGAAAGCAGAGGAAGCAGGAGCAGCCAGTGGAGGAGGTGTTAGAAGAGCTGCGGGCCAAACTGAAGTGGACCCAAGGGGAGCTGGAAGCCCAGAGGGAGGCGGAGAGGCAGCGGCAGTTCCAGGTGGGCGTGGAGGAGAAATGGCAGGGGATTAGGTCATGGACTGGCCAGGAGACCCGTAACGTGCTCAGATCCCACAGAGTCGACATTCTGGCTGTTTCCCAGAGCTGAGACTCTGGGCTAGGAAGGTATCTTCCTGGATGTGCCAAGTGGTTTTACATAGTCTGGGAAGGAAAATTCAGTTATTTGACCAGAACTGTGTGGCCAAAAGAGAGCTACAGCTGCCTGTGTTCGCACCCCCTGAGGGCATTTGAACCTGAATTTTAACTTCTTACAATATACTGTTAGCTTTTGGAGGACAAAGACTGGGTAAACTCCAGAAGGCAGCTCAGAGGAGGTATTCAGTAAATATTTGTAGAATGAAAATACATACACTTGCGTCACGCCTTCCGTCATTTATTCATTCATCACTCCTTGCCAGGCATCATGAAGAATATAAAGAGAGAAGAGATGGGATCCCCATCCTTTACAGTTCAGATAAGACTAATTCCACTCCCAGTCCAAACACTGGGGACTGGGGGATAAATGTTCTTTGGGTCTCCATAGTGACTTGCACGGAAAAGGGGTCCTGGCAGTTTCTTGGTAAATATTTGTCATAGCGTGGAATTAATGATTCTCTTGTTCTTGCTTTTCTTTGTAGGAAGCAGAGATCATTCGCCAGAGGGAAGCAGAAGCTAAGAAAGAATTTGATGAATGGAAAGAAAAAGAGCGGGCCAAGCTATATGGGGAAATAGACAAGCTCAAAAAATTATTTTGGGATGAATTTAAAAGTGTTGCCAACCAGAACTCTACCTTAGAGGAGGTACCCAACCTAAAAGACTTCTCAGAGTTCTTTAGCTGAAAACCTGCTTATTTGTTCACAAAATTTATTTCTTTGTACTAGTTCTATGAGTTCAGACACAAGAGGGCAGTGGCAGGTATTGAACTCCTGCTCCAGAACATATTGGCTGTGTGATCTTGGGCGTGTTACTTAACCTTCTTTTGCCTCAGTTTCCTTTCTGTAAGATAGGTTTCTGAAAGGGTTAAATTGGCACACCAACAATACCTAACATTATCTGGCATATATTATAGTAAGAGCTCCAGAGATGTTATGCTTATTTTTGCAAAGGGCTTCACTGGACAAGAAATGAGGCAAAATGTAAATGGATACATTTTTCTTCTAACAAGTTACAAGCAGGCACTCCTTACAAGCAGGCACTCTATTGGGGCCTGTGGAATCACATAGTAACTAATATTTACTGAAACATTTCCAGCCCCTGTACAGAGTTCTTTATATACACTAGCTTTTAATTCTCATAACAACCAAACAACTAATATTCTAAAGGTAGGCATGTCGTTAGTTTGCTAATTTCTCTAAAAAAATTGTTTATTTAATAAATATTTAATATAAATATTTATTTATTAAGATTTATCAGATCTTAGTTGCAGCACCGAGAGATCTTTTGTTGTGGTGCAGATTCTCTAGTTGCAGCATGCAGGCTTAGTTGCTCTGCAGCCTATGGGATCTTAGTTCCCCAACCAAGGATTGAATCTGTGTACCCTGCATTACAAGGTGGATTCTTAACCACTGAACTACCAGGGAGGTCCCTAAGTTCACTTTTAAAAATATTTTAAAAATTTGTTTATTTTTGGCTGTGCTGAGTCTTCATTGCTGTGTGTGGGCTTTCTCTAGTTGTGACGAGCAGGGGCTACTCTTAGTTGCCATGTGCAGGCTTCTCATCGTGGAGGTTTCTCTTGTGGAGCACGCGCTCTAGGGCATGCGAGCTTCAGAAGCTTGGGCACACAGATTCAGTAGTTGTGATGCAGGGGCTTAGTTGCTCCTCGACATCTGGAATCTTCCTGGACCGGGGACTGAACTCGTGTCCCCTGCATTGGCAGTGGATTCTTATCCACTGTACCACCAGGGAAATCCTCCCTAATTTATTTTTTGAAGGAATTCCCTGGTGGTCCAGTGGTTAAAGCTTCCATTGTACAGGGTGCATGTTTGATCCCTGATTGGGTATCTTACATGCCGCACAGTGAGTCCAAAAGGTAAAAAATGAAATAAAATGCTTTTTTTTTTTTTAAAAAAAAAAAAAGCTATTATCATTCCTCCTTTTCAAGCAAAGACATTGAGGCCACATAACATGCCCAAGGTCACATGGCTGTTTTAAGATGTAGAGCTGGGATTTAAACCCAGCTCCTTAAAAGCCCCTGTTCCTCTACTGGATATATTATCAAATTTATTCATGAAAAACTTATTAAAATTATCCCTGGGCTGTATCTTCCCACATAAACCTGTGTAACTAAAACTGTATCAGGGAAACGTTTTGAAAAGTATTTTCAGAATGTTGTTGTGTTTTAGTCACTCAGTCATGTCTGACTCTGGGATCCCATGGACTATAGCCTGCCAGGCTCCTCTGTCATGGAATTTCCCAGGCAAGAATACTGGAGTGGGTTACCATTTCCTTCTCCAAGGGATGTTCCTGACCCGGAGATCAAACGCTTCTCCTGAGTCTCCTACATAGCAGGCAGATTCTTTACCACTGAGTCACTGGGGGAGCTGTACAAGGAAAAGGTTTGAGCAGAAGTATTTTCAGAATGTATTCAGCTGTTATTGGTTCTCTGAATAGCAAGGAATATCTTTTCTTATTTTTGAAAATGAATTATCTAATAGTGTTTCTCACGATCATTCTACATTTTGCCTAAAGAAACACCTAGGCAGTTTTTCCATAAGGGGATTGTTGTAGGATATGGAGGGAGGCTTGAGGGATCCATCATCTCAATCTGAGATGGAAAACCAAGGATGGAGGGTGGTGGGGTTGAAACAAGAGATAGGTGTGTGTGTGTGTGTGTGTGTGTGTGTGTGTGTGTGTGTGTGTGTGTGTGTGCATCATCTCAATCTGAGATGGAAAACCAAGGATGGAGGGTGGTGGGGTTGAAACAAGAGATAGGTGTGTGTGTGTGTGTGTGTGTGTGTGTGTGTGTGTGTGTGTGTGTGCATCATCTCAATCTGAGATGGAAAACCAAGGATGGAGGGTGGTGGGGTTGAAACAAGAGATAGGTGTGTGTGTGTGTGTGTGTGTGTGTGTGTGTGTGTGTGCATCATCTCAATCTGAGATGGAAAACCAAGGATGGAGGGTGGTGGGGTTGAAACAAGAGATAGGTGTGTGTGTGTGTGTGTGTGTGTGTGTGCATCATCTCAATCTGAGATGGAAAACCAAGGATGGAGGGTGGTGGGGTTGAAACAAGAGATAGGTGTGTGTGTGTGTGTGTGTGTGTGTGTGTGTGTGTGTGTGTGTGTGTGTGCATCATCTCAATCTGAGATGGAAAACCAAGGATGGAGGGTGGTGGGGTTGAAACAAGAGATAGGTGTGTGTGTGTGTGTGTGTGTGTGTGTGTGTGTGTGTGTGTGTAGGGACTTGAGCCCTCCCATCCTAAATGTTCCCCTGGCTTGGACAGGGGTGGTTTATGGCAGACAAGATGCTGCTCCACCATGTGGTCATGGTCCTGACCCCAGCTCCACACTCATCATCTCTGAGCTCATCTGAACCTCTGACTCCCATGCTTCCCCTGACATTGCTCACTGACTAGACATGTTCTGTAAATAGGTACTGATTTAAATTTGGAGTTGTTGTTCATAAACCACGTCCTCCAAAATCAAAGGTTACATCTGTTAGGAAATTCTGAGTTGTTGTAAATAAGGACATAATTCTTACTACCATCCATGGTTTCCTTTTAACCAGGATTGCCTTGTCTTAAACTGGAACATCCATTTTTTTGTCTTCCCCCCTAGGATGACTTCTGTTGAATTTTTGTGTTTGTGTTTCTCCCCTCATCTCCTCTCACCTGACATTTTATTATTTTAATTTTATTAAAGTATAGGAACCAAACTGGATACAAAATTCTCAGTGTACTTGGATAATTATTTTGTTGGTTCCCTTTTAAAAAATTCTGGGAGTGGGGGAAACAGGTAAGATTCCGCTTAGAATGATCGTGTAAAACACTGTAAGGCTCCTTTCAAAGCTCAAGAGAATATGTCAGGAGGGCCAGTGAGAGTTCAGTGCATTTTGGAAATATTTGTTCTCGTAACTTTGTCCCTGATACAGAAGTCAGAGAGCTTGCTTTGGCTAAATCATCTCACTAAAGAGAGAACTTTAGATTAGACGTAGGGTAAGTCCAGCTGCCAAAGGAGGCCCCAGTTGAAAGGAAAGCACCGTGACGGTTTGTGACACCAAGAAAGCAGCCCTCTGGTGTGTCATAAGCAGCAGTGTGAAGACAGAAGCGACGCATTGGAGGCTGAAAGTTGTGCATACGTCTGATAAAGCATTTGACGCTACAAAAATATTCAAGGGGTTTAGAAATGGTTTTCTCAGGTGGCGCCAGTGGTAAAGAATCCACCTGCTGATGCAGGAGACACAGGAGACACAGGTTTGATCCCTGGTTGGAGAACATCCCCTGGAGAAGGAAATGGCAAACCACTCCAGTATTCTTGCCTGGGAAATCCCATGGACAGAGGAGCCTGGAGGGCTACAGACCCAAAAGACTCAAAAGAATCAGACATGACTGAGGATGCACTACTGTACTTTGTATGAGAAATGGTTAACATTTGGACCCAATATTGCTTTAGCAGAAGAGTTAAAGATAATAAGAATGTGAAGTTAAACTCAGGGGCTTAACATTTCTCCAAAGCTATAATAGGGTGCATGAGTTTTATATAGTAATAGAGATGCAGGTAATTGCTTTTGTCACTACAGTAGTGATATATTTAAAAATATAACTATGGGGAAGAGGTGGAAAGGTATCTTCTCTTTGATCCACTTTTCCTTACCTTTTTCTTCATATTAGCTCAGGAACTGTTAGCTCAGGAAGCACTCACTAGGCACTGGTGACATGACTCCAAGCTGTGAAAAGCCAGGCCTTCTTGGTGACAGCCAAGATTTTTTTCTTTGTTGAAAGAGCAGCAGGATTTCTCAGGGAGTGGTCTGGAATGCCAGAGATCCTCCTCAAGGCTCTGAGTCTGATTCTCTTTATCCTACTCGAGACTGAGGAAGAAATGGGAAAGCTGTCAGACAAGTTTTGGGCTTGAAGTTCAGCAGAATTTCAGTGCAATGGAAATGACACTCTTGAATGTGTTCTTCCATGGGATTTTCTTCTCCTGTGCAGGAGCTGAGCTTTCAGGAGAACCGTAGTGAAGGGGAGTGTGGATTTGTGGGAACATTTGCAGGCATGCAGATACCCAGTAATTTCAGTTCAGTTCAGTTCAGTCGCTCAGTCGTGTCCGACTCTGCGACCCCATGAACTGCAGCACGCCAGGCCTCCCTGTCCATCACCAACTCCCGGAATCCACCCAAACCCATGTCCATTGAGTTGGTGATGCCATCCAACCATCTCATCCTCTGTCATCCCCTTCTCCTCCTGCCCTCAATCTTTCCCAGCATCAGGGTCTTTTCCAATGAGTCAGCTCTTCGCATCAGGTGGCAAAAGTAAGTTCAAATTGGGGCTTTGTAGTTGGGGTAAGTATGGCCTTCTGACACCGTTCAGGGTATAAAAGACAATGTCACAATTAGGTCTTCATCAGAATGAAACTATACTTTGGCCTTTTCAGAAGCTGCAGGCACTGCAGTCCCACAATGTGATGCAGTCCAACCTGGGGTCCCTGCGGGATGAGGAACCCGAGGAGCGACTCAGGCAGGCTCAGGAGCTCTGGGCTCTGAAGGAGAAGATGGAAATTCAGGTGAGCCAAGGTCCCATGCTTTCTTCCTGAACCAGGCAAGAAACGTGCTGTCTCCCAGCAGAGTTTCTTCTTTTCACTCTGGTTTTAGGGAGGTTGCTGTTTTTCAGTCCCTTAGTCGTGTCTGACTCTTTGTGACCCCATGGACTGCAGCATGCCAGGCTTCCCTGTCCTTCATCTCGTGGAGGTTGCTCAAACTCCTGTCCATTGAGTTGGTGATGCCATCCAACCATCTCATCCTTTGTTGCCCCCTTCTCCTTCTTTCCCAGCATGAGGATCTTTTCCAGTGAGTCAGCTCTTCAAATCAGGTAGCCAGAGTATTGGAGCTTCTACTTCAGCATCAGTCCTTCTGATGAGTATTCAGGCTTGATTTCTTTTAAGATTGACTGGTTGGATCTCCTTGCAGTCCAAGGGACTCTCAAGAGTCTTCTCTAATACCACAGTTCAGAAGCATCAGTTCTTCAGTGCTCAGCCTTCTTTATGGTCCAACTCTCACATCCATACACTGACTATTGGAAAAACCATAACTTTGAATATTTGGACCTTTGCTGACAAGGTGATTTAGGGAGACTGAAAGACATCACAGTTCTATCATTTCAGACCTTGGGCCAATTAATGAAAGCATAGAGTAGGGTTCTTAAGGTTCTCAGGTGTGGCTGGTGGCATTCAAGTGTGCAGTGTCAGATTTGCCAGGGAGTTTTTTGAAAATACATTCACATTCAGCTGTATATCTTACTGGACACCCTTGCCCTCACTTTGAGTACAACCCAGTTGAAAACTATTCTTGAAAGTGTTACAGTCTCCTGGCTTTGAAGATATTTGCATGGATCTAATAGTATGATTGGAGAAGGCAATGGCAACCCACTCCAGTACTCTTGCCTGGAAAATCCCATGGATGAAGGAACCTGGTGGGCTGCAGTGCATGGGATCGCTGAGTCGGACACGACTGAGCGACTTCACTTTCACTTTTCACTTTCATGCATTGGAGAAGGAAATGGCAACCCACTCCAGTGTTCTTGCCTGGAGAATCCCAGGGACGGGGGAGCCTGGCGGGCTGCCATCTATGGGGTCGCGCAGAGTCGGACACGACTGAAGCGACTTAGCATACATAGCAATGGTGTGATGGTAAATATTTAACAACCAGTTGACTGGAACTAAAAAAGCTTTGATTTGCATCATTTGTCATTTTCTGTGGTAAAATATTCCCCCTGTGGTT
Organism: Muntiacus reevesi; assembly: GCF_963930625.1. NCBI lineage: Eukaryota > Metazoa > Chordata > Mammalia > Artiodactyla > Cervidae > Muntiacus > Muntiacus reevesi. The sequence goes on from NC_089256.1 coordinate 11,213,358, forward strand.
GATTTGACTCTGCCAACGCGAGGTCACAGGAGATGGAACTAGGAAGACTTAGACACAGTCTGCTGTCACTGGCTGGGAGGAGGTGGCCTGGCTTCCACTGGCTGAAACTTAAATCAGTCCAGTTATATATGGTCCATCTCACTGATAATTCCATAGCAAGGAAGGGCAATTGACACTGTTGTTAAATCACACTGTCCTGCTTCTTCTCTCCAAGACCATTAAGAAAGAGCTTAATGTTTAACTAACAGCAATAAAGTGTTTCCACTGCTTGATGTTTCACAAATTTCAAATTTAAAAAGCCATTCTTTTTGTGTGAACTTTATGCACATGCTATTTTTCTGTTGATTCCCTTACCAATTTATGTGTTTGTATAGTGTATGGAAATTAACCCAGCTCTTTGTTTTTCTTGTGGCTATTTTCCCCAGTTTCTTGTTGTCCTTAAACTTTATCGTGTTTTTGACCATGCAAAATTAATAATGTTTATGTGGCCAAAATTATCAAATTATCAATCTTTTTTGTTTATAGCCACTTTGAGATTTTTTTTATTTTTTATTTTTTTTCACTTTGAGATTTAAAAAGAAAATATTCCTGGGAATTCCCTGGTGGTCCAGTGGTTGAGACTCCATACTTCCACTGTCAGGGGCCCAGGTTTGATCCCTGGTTGGGGAACTAAGATCCTATGAGCCGTGCAGTGGGGCCAAAAAAAAAAAAATGCTCTCTTTTCTTTTTTTTTAGTTTGCTCATCCATTCACTCATTCACATATGTCACCTCATTGAGGTATGATTGACATGGAAAAAGCTGTGCATATTTAATGTCTATAACTCATTGAGTTTGGGGGTAAATGTAGCCATATTTTGCTACTGTGAATAATGCTGCAGTGAACAGGGGAGTGTGGGTATCTCTTTGAGATCCCGATTTCAATTCCTTTGAATCAGTATTGAGAAGTGGGATCACTGGATTATTTGGTAGTTCTATTTTTAATTTTTTTAATAAGAGAAAACCAAACAAGTTTATTAACAGGCATACCTCATGGATACATGGGGAGATTCACTGGGGAAAATGAGTAACTCTCTTGGTTTTTAACTTTTTTGAGGAGCCTCCATACTGTTTTTCTATAATGACTATGCCAACTTACATTTTCACCAACACTGTAAAACATTTCCCTTTCTCCATATCTTTGCCATTTGTTATCTTTTGTTACTTTTAAAAATATATATCTGTTGACACTTTGAAAGTCTTCCTTGGAGAAATGTGTAGTTAGGCTCTTTCTCCACTTTTAAATTGGGTTATTTGGTTTTTTGCTATTAAGTTGTACGAGTTCTTTATGTTTTAGAGATGAACTCCTTATGAGTTACATGGTTTGCAAATATTTTCTCCCATTTTTTAAGTCATCTTTTCATCTGTTGATGGTTTCCTTTACTATGTAGAAACTTTAGTTTGATAAAGTCCTGTTTGTTTATTTTTGTTTTTGTTGCCTGTGCCTTTGGTATCACATCCAAAAAATATCATTGATAAGATCAATGTCCCTCTTTTATTCTAGGAGTTTTAGAGTTTCAGATCTTACATTTAAGTCTTTAATCCATTTTGAGTTGATTTTTGTGTATGGTATAAGGTATTGGTCCAGTTTCATTCTTTTGCATGTTGATATCCATTTTTCCCAATACCGTTTACTGAGGAGACAATCCTCTCTCTATTTTGTATCTTGGGTGCCATTGTCAAAGATTTGTTGACCATACATATGTGGGTTTAATTTTGGGTTTCGTCTCTGTTCCATTGGTCTGTGTGCCTATTTTTATACCACTACCATACTGATAAATACTATAGCTTTGTAATATAATTTGAAGTCAGGAAGTGATGCCTCTAGTTTTGTCTTGCTCAAGATTGCTTTGGCTATGTGGTTTCACATGAATTTTAGGATTGAATGGGTATGTTAAGATTGTATGGGTATTTTAACAATATTCTTCCAATCCATGAGTATGAAATATCTCTATTTGTCCTCTGCAATTTATTTCATTGATGTTTTAGAATTTTCAGTGTACTTATAGATCTTTCACCATCTTGGGTAAATTTATTCCTAAGTATTTAATTAACTTTGATGTTACTGTAAACGGGACAGTTATCTTAATTCCTTTTTTGGATAATTTGTCTTTAGTGTAGAGAAATGCAACTGCCTTTTGCATGCTGATTTTACTGAATATGTTTATCCTAACAGGTTTTTTTTTTTTTTTTTTGGTGCAGTCATTAGGAATTTCTATTTATAAGGTCATCTCATCTGCAAACAGATAATTTTACTCCTTCCTTTCCAATGTGGATGCCTTTTATCTCTTTTTTCTTTTTTGTTGTTTTTTTTTTGTCTCAATGCTCTGGACTTCCATGCTATGTTAATAAGAATGGCGAGAGGGAGCATTCTTGTCTTGTTCCTGATATTGGAGGAAAAATGTTCAACTTTTCACTATTGAGTATGATGTTACTTCTGGGCTTGTATATGGCCTTTATTATGTTGAGGTACATTTCTTCTATACCCACTTTGATGGTAGTTTTTATCATAAAAGGATGTTGACTTTTGTCCAGTGCTTCCTCTATATCTACTGAAATGATCATGTAATTTTATCCTTCATCTTGTTTACATACTGTATCACATACATCGATTAGTGTATGTTGAACCATTTTTATATCCTGGGATGAATCCTACTTGTTCATGTTGTATGGTTTTTTTTTTTACTGTGCTGTTAGATTTGGTTTGCTTGTATTTTGTAGAGTATTTTCGTATCTATGTTCATTAAGGATATTGCCCTGTAATAATTTTTATAGTGTCCTTGTCTGGCATTTGACAAGAGTAGTAATGACCTCATAAAATGTGTTTGAAAGTGTTTCTTCCTCTTCAATTTTGGGGAAGAATTTGAGAAGAATTTGCATTAGTTCTTTAAATGTTTGGTAGAATTCACCAGTGAAGCCATCAGCTTCAGCATTTTCTTTGTTGGGAGATTTTTAATTGTTGATTCAGTCTCCTAGCTCATTATTTGTCTGTTCAGATTTTCTGTTTTTTTTTTTTTTTTTTATGATTTAGCCTTGGTTGATTGTGTGTTTCTAGCAACTTGTCTATTTTTCTAGACTGTCCAATTTATTAGTAATTGTTTATAGAAGTCACTTGTAATCCTGTGATCTCTATAGTATCAGTTGTAATGTCTCCTCTTTCATTTCTGGTTTTATGTTTGAGATTTTTCTTTTTTTCTTAATCTAGCTAAGGATTTGTTAATTTTGTTTATTTTTTCAAAGACCTAACTCTTACCTTTGTTAATCTTTTTTATTGTTTTTCTATTCTCAATTTCATTTACATCTGATATAATCTTTATTATTTTCTGCCAGCTTTAGGTTAGTTTGTGCTTCTTTCTCTTGAGGTATAATGTTAGAATGTTTATATGAGATCTTTCTTTTCTATTAATGGAAAAGTTCATGACTATAAACTTCTCTGTTAGAACTGCTTTTCCTACATCCTAGAAATTTTGGTATGTTGTGTTTCCGTTTTTGTTTGTCACAAGCTATTTTTTGGTTTCTCTTTTGATTTCTTCTTTGTTTAAGAATGTCTTGTTTAATATCTACACATTTGTGTAGATCACACAAGAAACAATTTTCTTGTTTCTCTCCTATTATAGATTTCTAGTTTCATGACTTTGTGGTTGGAAAAGATTAACTTGATATGATTTCAAGTTTAAATTGGCAAAATTTTGTTTTATGATCTATCTTGGGGAATAGCTTTGGGCATTTGAGGAGAATGTGTATTCTGCTACTTGGATAGAATGTTCTGTGTATGTCTGTTCAGTCCACTTGTTCTATAGTGTTGTTCAAGTCCATTGCTTACTTATTGATTTTGTCTGGATGATATATCCATTGTTGAAAGTGGAGTATTGAAATCCTCTACTGTTACTGTATTACTGTCTGTGTCTGCCTTCATTTCTGTTAATATTTGCTTTATATATTTAGATGCTCGTATGTTGTGTGAAGACATAGCCATCAGTATCCATCCATAGGAGACTGGTTCCAGGAACCTCTATAGATGCCAAAATTCTCAGATACTCAAGTCCCTTATATTTTGCATATAACTCACATCATTTTTAAATTCTTTACATAATTTATAAATTACTTATAATACCTAATTACAATGTAAATTCTATGTAACTTATTGTGACTACAACGTAAATGCTCTATACATATTTGTTAGCATGAAGCAAATTCAAGTTTGCTTTTGGAACTCTCCAGAATTTTTTTCCAAATATTTTCAATCCACAGTTAATTGAATCCCTGGATGTGGAATACACAGATGTGGAATCCACTGATTACAATTTTATATCCTCCTGATTAACTGATTCCTTTAGCATTAGATAATGACCTTCTTTGTCTCTTATAACAATTTTTGACTTAAAGGCCATTTTGTCTGCTATAAATACAGCTACTGTTCTCTTTTGTTTACCATTTGCAGAAATGTCTTCTCTCATCTCTTTGGTTTCAGCCTATATGTGTCCTTAAAGCTGTCTTTTGTAGGCAGCATATAGTTGGATCTTGCTTTTAAAATCCATTCAGCCACTTTAAATCTTTTGGTTGGAGAGTTTAGTCCATTTAAATTTAAAGTAATTGCCAATAAAAAAGGATTTGCTATTGGCCATTTTGTTGTTTCCAGACTGTCCTGTAGTTACTTTGTCCCTTTTTTTCTCTCTTGCTGTCTTTCTTTGTGAGTTGATGGTTTTGTGTGTGTGTGTGTGTGTGTCTACTTTGATTCCTTTCTCTTTCTCTTTTGTTTATCTGCTACAGTTTTTTCTTTATAATTAGTATTTGTTGTTGTTCAGTCACTAAGTCATGTCCAACTCTTTGTGACCCCATGAACTGCAGTATGCCAGGCTTCCCAGTCCTTCACTATCTCCCTGAATTTGCTCAAACTCATGTCCATTGAGTCAGTGATGCCACCCAATCATCTCATCCTCTATAGCCCCCTTCTCCTCTTGCCCTCAGTCTTTCTTGGCATCAGGGTCTTTTTCAGTGAGTCAGCTCTTCACATTAGGTGGCCAAAGTATTGGAGCTTTAGCATCAGCATCAGTCCTTCCAAAGAATATTCAGAGTTGAGTTCCTTTAGGATTGACTGGTTTGATCTTATTGCTGTCCAAGGGACTCTCAAGAGTCTTCTCCAGTACCACAGTTTGAAAGCATCAGTTCTTTGGTGCTCAGCCTTCTTCAGGGTCCAGCTCTCACATCCATATGTGACTACTGAAAAAAGTCGTAGCTTTGACTATATGGACCTTTGTCGGCAAAGTGATGTCTCTGCTTTTTAATATACTATCTAGGTTTATCATAGCTATTCTTCCAAGGAGCAAGCGTCTTTTAATTTTGTGGCTACAGTCACCATTCATAGTGATTTTGGACCCCAATAAAATGAAATCTGTCACTATTTCCATTTTTCCCCATCTATTTGCCATGAAGTGATGGAACCAGATACCATTTTTGAATGTTGAGTTTTAAGCCAGCTTTTTCACTCTTCTCTTTCACCTTCATCAAGAGGCTCTTTAGTTCCTCTTTTGTTTTCTACCATTGCAGTGGTATCATCTGCATATCTGAAGTTATTGATATTTCTCCCAGCAATCTTGATTCCAGCTTGTGATTCATCCAGTCTGGCATTTCACATGATGTACTCTGTATATAAGTTAAATAAGCAGGGTGACAATATATAGCCTTGACGTACTCCTTTCCCAATTTTGAACCAGTCTGTTGTTCCATGTCTGGTTCTAACTGTTGCTTCTTGACCTGCATACAGGTTTCTCAGGAAGCAGGTAAAGTGGTGTGGTATTCCCATCTCATTAACAATATTCCGCAGTTTCTTGTGATCCACATACTCAAAGGCTTTTTTAGCACAGTCAGTCAAGCAGAAGTAGATGTTTTTTGGAATTCCCTTGCTTTTTCTATGATCCAGCGTATATTGGCAATTTGATCTCTGGTTCCTCTGCCTTTTCTGAATCCAGCTTATACATCTGGAATTTCTCAGTTCATGTACTGCTGAAGCCTAGCTTGAAGGATTTTGAGCATAATCTTGCTGGCATATGAAATAAGTGCAACTGTATGGTAATTTGAACATTCTTTGGCATTGCCTTTCTTTGGGATTGAAATGAAAACTAACGTTTTCCAGTCATAAAATATCTTATAATTACAGCACTCTATTTTAAGCTGGAAACAACTTAACTCTGATTGCATACAAACAGTCTACACTTTTACTTCTCTTCCTCCACACCTTCTGGTGTCCACAAGCTAGCCAGTAGGATCTGAAGCTGGCGTTGAGATCTGTGTGCCAGCGCTGAAAACTGATTCAGCTATGTCAATTCCCTCAGTTCTGGTGGAGTGATACAAAAGTGGGCCTCCTGGGCAGCATCCTTCAAGCCCTGGGCAAAAGGGCAAAAAGTGGGTGCTCACTTGCACTCACTTTCCTTGTGGGAGAGATTGTGGGCTGAGGGGGGTCTCTCTTAGCATTTAGTTGTGCTGTCTTGGGTGAAGGGTAACACAGGTAAGGTAAAACTATTCTTCCCCTCTTCAATGTACCCACTGTTGGATTTTTTGCTTCATCAAGGTGCTAGGACCTCTAGCTGGATTCCCGAGCTCTCATAAAAGTATTCTAATCTGTGGGTATTTTGAGAACTGGAACCTACTAGTCCATCATCTTGTTGACATCTCTTACATTTTTTAAGATGAAATCTTTGACCACCTAGAATTTGTTTTCATTTAAGATGTGAAATAAGGATACAAGTTCATATTTTTTTGCAATCCAGGTTCAAGTAGTTAACTACTTGTTTGAACACCATTTGTCAATAATCCATCTTCCCCCCAGAGTAGATTCCATTTCCCCCTGCCCATCTTTGGGCTTTCTAGTCTTTTCACTGCTCTTTCTGCCTACTCTGTGAGTCAGTACATTTTAATTCTTTCAGCTTTGTACTATATTTTAATATCTAGAGGGGCCCATTCGATAAGCATTTAATCTGTTTCAGAAAACAGAATGGAGGAGGAAAATGAAGGCACTGCAGGAAGAGCATGCAGCTCAGAAGAGAGAGGTAGGTCTCACTGGACTGTCTTGGGGAGCCCGGTTTCCCATGACTTCCTCTCATCCTTCAGCTCCCCATCCTTTGCCCCCTGCCTTGAACTGGTTGGCAGATATTTTGTTGCTGATACGGTTCCTCGTTGCTGAGCCCTGTCAATACACAGAGGGGCAGCTGCCCAGACGTCTGCTTCCCTAGCTGGAAGCAGGTGCCTCTAGGCCTTCTCTTCTGAATCCAGCACATCCTTTCTCCTTTCTTCATTGACCCCTTAAGGCTCTCTAAGTAGGGCTGTTCTTTAAAACTCAGAGAATTGCCCGGTCATTCAGTGTTTGGGCCCTCCTTTGAAACCCCACCCAGGAGAGATCCAGGTGGTTGTGGACCTCAGCGATAGTTCAGGCGCAGCTCAAATGGAAGGGCTCAGACACTGAGACCAGTGGGGAGAGACCAGTGGTCCTCAGGACAGAGAAACCAGCTTCTATAAAAATGTCCCTGAGGAGAAGGCAAGTGGAGGATGAAGCCAGTTAAGAAGAGCCCTAGGTTCTGCTTCAGAAAGCTCAGAAGGTAAAGGTGCTTAGATCTGAATCTGGTGCATGATGGATGGCCCCCCATTCAAGTGGTTCCCATCTGATAAGTTTATCTTTAAAAAAAAATCTTTATGTATTTATTTTTTGGTTGTTCCATGCAGCTTGTGGGATCTTAGTTTCCTGACCAGGGATCAAACGCTTGGCCTCTGCATTGGGAGTGGAGCATCTCAACCACTGGACCACCAAGGAAGTCCCTGATAGGTTTATCTTATTTGAAAAATTCAAAAATGGGAAATGCATTCAAGTTTATTCCAAAAAGCAGAAGAGCTATATTAAGATACATGGAGTAAAGTCTCATTTCTGCTCCATTTCCATCTACCCATCCCCGACACCCACCCCACAGGTGACCACTTTTAGTGCATTCTTGTATTCTTCTAGAGGTTCTTTATGCAGAAATAAGTGGTGTCATTTTCTCTCTGCTCTTAGATCAGAGGTAGCTTGTAACCACATTTCCTTCATCTTTTGTCTTCACCTAAAAGCACCCATTTGATGATTTTTGAATGACCTCCGCTTACCTGACTGTCCTCCTGTGGGAGACACACCTGACAGAGAGCCCTTGCCCTGACCCTAGGGGCCTGCACTCAATTCTCACTTCTCCTCAGGTACCACTTAAGACGTCCTCAAATAGGAAGGGAGTGAGTCTTGCTGGAAAGCTACGTGCCCAGGTCTGGAAACCCTCCACCTACTTCAGGTGGAACTCCAGCCAGCGTTTGCCCGCAGGTGCAGGCCCGCAGGCCCCGAGCTCTCAGAGGTCACTGCAGACAGGTGACTGACCAGCCGCCCTGTGCCGCCAGCTGCAGGAGCAGAACGAGAGGCTCCAGGCCACCCTGTCTCAGGATCAGAGGAAAGCAGCCGCCCAGGCCCAGCGCCAGATCAGTGCCCTCCGCGCCCAGCTCCAGGAGCAAGCCAGGCTCATTGCCTCCCAGGAGGAGATGGTAGGTGTGTCCCCCCTCCCAGCCGCGACCTGGAGCCGGAGACCCCGTCCCTGTGAGGATCTCCTTAGAGTCTCTTGGACTTGTTGGCTCCAGTCTCATTAGGTAGGGGCTCTGAGGAGAGGGAAGAGCCCTCGGACTTGAGGGGCAGAAAGTGATGAGGATGTGGAAGACGTGACTGCTGTCCTTAGGGGTTATGTTGGTGCGTTCCTAGTACCAGCAGAGACCGTGTGAATGCCAGCGCCTGTTTGATACTTTGCTTATTCCTCCATGTAAACCTCACTGCTGCCTTTCAAGGTAGACATTACCTTCTCCCCAGCATACTTTGACAGAGGATGAGACAGGCTGGAGAAGTTAAGCACCTCACTTGAGTCCGCACAGTGATGTTATAAATGACAGGGGTGAGAGTCAACCACAGCCCAGGTAGGTGGAATACGAAACCTGTGCTCCCTTCACTGTGTTCTCAGACACCATTTATTAACTAATTTCCTTTTTCATAAGTTAATAGCCTCTGAGGAGGTTGTTAGATAAGCTAGTATGATGAGAAGGCATCACTTACTAAGCACCCTTCTTCTAAAACTCGCCCCTCTGACTCTTCATCTGATTCGGATCATTCTCTGCTCAGCCCAGATGTAGCTCCCCTTTCTGAGCCCCAGGTCGGTGGAGACATGTATCTGTCCCCAGCTGGGCCCTCCTCTGGCCTTAGGTCCTTGCCATGAACCACCCTCCCCATAGGTTTCCTGGGCGGAACACCCACTGTCACTATCTAATCCACTGTTCCTATACCTCTTGCTATTTGTGCCTTTCTGTTCTTCCAGTTGTCAACATATCTAACCCACTTCCTTGCTGCTTTTCTTTTTACTACTTCCCCTAACACATTTAGCTCTTCAAAGCTGTGGCTGCCTGGAGGTTTCCTCCTTTTGTTACCAGAATTCTAATTTATAGTTGTTTCAGTTAGGAACCCACTGGCTAAATATAACAGAATAGGTTAACGGGTATTTATTTTTATTGTAACACCAAAAGAGGTCACACTTGATTTAGCAGCAACACTATGCCATTGGAATTCTAGACTGTTATTATTATTTTTTTAATTGCCGTCTTTAGCATATTCCCTGGTGGCTCAGATGGTAAAGAATCTGCCTGCTATTTGAGAGACTCCAGTTTGATCTCTGGGTTAGGAAGATCCCCTGGAGAAGAGAATGGCAACCCACCCCAGTATTCTTGCCTGGAGAATCCCATGGACAGAGGAGCCTCATGGGCTATAGTCCATGGGGTTGCAAAGTGTCAGTGACTGAGTGACTAACACTTTCATTTTCACTTTAGCCACTGACTTATGCTTGACTCTGATAGTTGCAAAATGGCTGCCATAGCCCCAACCATCACAACCATATTCAATGGAAAAAGTTGATGAGAGGCTCTTCTCAAGGCTTCTGCTTATATTTTACTAGTCAAAACTGTGGAAACTATAGTTGTGAGGAAGGTTAGAAAAGAAATAATTAGCTTTATACTTTCTAGGATAGAGGTAAGCAAAGGAGGAATAGAAATGGACATTGGATGAATCATTCATCAGTAAGTAGTGAAAAACAGCTCAAGCCTCAGCAGAAGAGGAGATCTGTCATAAGGTTAGCTAAGGTCTCTCAGAAAGCCCAAGGCAGGGGAACAGCTAAGTCTAGGAATAAATTGAATCCAAAGACATGAAATGTGGTCAAGTCATTGCTCTGTGATATGTCTCGGTTCCTTTCTCTGTAACTGTTTTGATTTTTCCTGTGAAGGTCAGCTTCTATTCCATGTCTGCCCCATGTGGCAAAACAAAGGAAATAAAAACTCAACCCAGTTAGCTGCCCAGAGCTCTTGAGTCCACATGTTACCAATCCAGAATTCTCTGCCCAAACCTGGACGGTCAGCTATGGCTGTGGTGTGGGGGTCACGTAGTCACAAGGGGCTGTCCTGTCTGCGACTGTGTAAACCGAGCAAGAGGCACTTCCTGGAGAAGAGGGGTTGAGCAGAGAGTCAGTGGCTGTTCACATCCTGCCCCCTCCCCCAGGGGGCACTCAGCTCAGAGGCCCGCATCTCGGGAGCGGAGCCTCCCTGCTCCTGGCCGAGGTTGCTTCTGTGTCTGTGCCCCTCTGCTTGCGTGGGGCTCCTGTGCTTCAGGCCACAGTCCCTCTCTGTAGAGGGGCCTTCTTGCCTCCCCACCGTGGGGAAACGGAGCATGGCGCCAACCTGACTGCCGCTGTTCAGTCTTGGTGCCATGCCCTCACATCCGCAGGCAGGAGGTGTGTTGCGGGGCTGGGGCAGAGTATTCTGAGCTCCAGCTCCCAGTGGATGGTGTGGAAACACTGGCCGTCCCTTCTGCACAGAGCTAGGCAGCCCCACCGCTCACAGCAGAGCCCCCTGCTGGCTGTAACCTGCTTTGTTCCGTGTCTTTGCAGATGCAGGCCATGTCTCTCCGGAAGGTGGAGGGTAAGTCTGCTGTCTCGGCCTCTCCTGTCTCCTGTCTCTCCTGCCTCTGGTCCCCTCCCCTGTCTCTGTCATGCTACACCAGTCAATGTATAGGATGAGCATGGTGGCAGCTGCTCGGGGACCTGCGGCGTCAGGCTCTCTGGCTGGACAAGGGAGGGTTAGAAGACGCTTGCTTCCAGGACAGACTCCAGCCCAGTTCATGCTGAAGCCATTCTGTGCAGGTAGCAGGGTTTCTTGCCTGGCCTGCTCTTCTCTGTAGGATGAGGGAGACATGAAGTGGGGTGAGGGATGGGATGGGGTGGGGTGAGGGAATCCTGGGCGGGAGGTGATGGATGGATCGGCAGGGCTCGTGAACAGGCTGTTTCTAATTCACCATAACTGTGAATCAGTTCCATCCAACTTTACCTTGTTTCCATCCCGCAGCAAGTTGACCCCAAATCTCTGTGAATATGCCTGTCTAGAGAGTCTGCCCTCCTCGTCTTGTGTGCGTGGTTCTTAGTGTGTGTGTCTGACAGATGCAGGCGCTGATGTCTAAAGGGCGGCAGTAACCTATAGGGGACCAGCCTGCTTGGAGGACCTTGCTACCCCTTGTGAAACCTTCCGACTCCACCCCACCTCTGCTGCCCTATGTCTGTAGCTTCCCTTCTGCCTTTTCTGGCAAACCCACACATCTTCCCCATCCTCTGCCTTGAGGTTAGATGTTTCTTTTGCAGTCTTGCAACCAGTTTGGAGAGGCGCCGTTGTATGGCTGTGATCTGAGTGCTGGGGCTGGGGCATGTGCATCTGTGCGTGCTCAGTTGCTCAGTCACGTCCGATTCTGCGACTCCACCAGGCTTCTCTGTTCCACCAGGCTTCTCTGTTCATGGAATTCTTTAGGCAAGAATACTGGAGTGGGTAGGCCATTTCCTACTCTAGGAGATCTTCCCAACCCAGGGATCGAACACACATCTCTTGTGTCTCCTACATTGGCAAGCCAATTTTTTTTTACCACTGAGCCACCTGGGAAGCCCAGGGCTGGTGTGGACCATTAATGAGAGCTGTGTATCATAGACTTCAGATCCATTGTCTCAGCACTTTGTCCCCACACTTTAGTGAGGGGTGAGGGGTATGACTGTCCTCACTTTCTAGAAGAGGCACCTGAGGCTTAGAGAAGTTCAAGGACTTGTGTCATGGGCAGCTAGTGAGGGGCAGAGCCGGAATGTGGATTCCGATATTTCTGCCTCCAAGGTCATGGTTGTGACCACTGCTTCACCCTGCCTCTGTCTGCTAGAGGACCGACTCGAGTCCTTGCTCTTTGTGGCCTGCACTCACGTGCCGTCCTGCGCTCTTCTCTGCGGTGGGGTGGGGCCCAAGGCCCTGGCGACACTAACTACTCCTGCTCTTCTCAGGGATCCGTGAGGGCCCGAAGACTGTGGACACAGATGCGGACTCTTCCGAGGAAGGTGAGGCTCCAGTTTCTTCCCTGGGGGCTGCCCCCTTGGTTGTTGAGTTTGTCTCTACGTAACTGGATCTGGCTGCCTGAATCTGGGTGCAGGGAACTAGGGATACGAAGTAAAATATTTCTTAAGCACCCTGTGCTTGTCAGGCACATTACATGGAGGTACACGTGTGCAACCTCCTGGTTCTCCCTGGCTCAGAGGGGATCAGTGAGTTGCCCAGAGTCACAGGGCAGCAGGGGTGGAGTCCGGGTTTGGCGTGGTGGCGCCTGCTTCGTAGCCGGTCCCTGGTGCCTGCCCCACCGCCTCTCGCCTGGTGTGACCCGGAGCAGTGGATGCGGCCTCCCTGTGTTGGCTTAGGTGACCTTTGCAGTTTTCTTCTGTGTGGTGAGCATGCAGCAGGCAGATCACACCAGCCAAACTGATGTGCAGGAATCCTTCTCGGTGCCCTCTGCAGAGCCCTGGGAGCCTGCCACTTTTATTCACTCTATTCAGTGACTGACTCTGATTTGCAGAGCTCTCAACCGAATGTTTCCAGGGGATGCAAAGGAGAAGTGAAAAAAATAGGCTCTCCTGGGTGAGTCGGGGAGGAGGAACTCCCAGGAAAGATCAGAGAGAGCTCACAGCTGACCTGCTGACCAGGCCCGCCCGCCCAGCCTGGCTGTGATGTGACAGTTCCAGAGTCACCGAGGAAAGGGTTTTATTTGTGTCACCAGAGATTTCATCATCGGGTATTTTTTTTTTTTTAATGTGATGTTTTTCTTTACTTTTGAGGCAGTCATCTATGCTTTTGGCAGAAAAAGCAAGAGGGTGCATAGTAGGTCTCCCTTCTGCCAGGCCATCCAGTCTCTGCCCAGAGATTCCATTGTTAATGGTTTGTCACATTTCTTTCCAGAGACACTTGGTGCAAACACAAGCACGCACATGTATGCATTCTTTTTCTTTTTCCTAAATGGGAGCACAGTGTACATATTGTTCTATGGTTGTTTCTTAACAACTTATTTGGGGGGTCGTCTCTTACCCCTTTATGTAGAGCTGCTCCATTATTTTTTCAGGACTTCACAGTCCTCCATTGGATGGATGAACCAAAATTTAATCAGCCCTCTGCTACCATCCCGCCCCAGTGCATTTAACCTTGGAATACAGTAGTAAAAATAAGTTACAGGTAATCCTGAGTAACACAAGGTCCACGGTGAGGATGAGCTAAATCCTCCAGCGGGGGCACAGAGTTCTAGGAGGTGGACACTGAGTGAGGGAGACTCCTCCCCACGTCCTCCACACCCCATCGCATTGCAGGGAGGACCCAGACCTTGGTCAGACTCTGCTGTTCCTCTTTACTTGGCTTTTCCGCTTCTGATGTCAGACCAGCAGGAGCAGCATCCCCTGGGAACTTGGCTAGAAATGCAGATTTTCAAATTCTCAGTCCCCGGCCGCACAGACCGAATCAGAACTTCTGGGGCAGGGCCTAGCCATTTCTGTCTGCACCCGCCCTCCTGGGCATTCTGGTGCTTGCTCAAGTTTGAGGACCTCTGTGGATCCCACAGCTCTCTGCACTGGTCGCACACTAAGAATCTCCCGGGCTGCTTGCAACTCTCTGGAGGAGCACACCAGCCTGCTGCCCAGATCGCCACACGCAGGGCAGGGCTTTGGGCATCAGTCGTACACAAAGCTCCAACGGCGATTTCAGTATACAGCCAAGTTGGGGATCATGCCTTGTGCAGACTCAGCAGGTAATTCAACCCTGGGGGCGAGGGAGGACTTGTTAAAACACAGATTGCTGGGCTCCACCTCCTGAAGTCTCGATTCAGTCAGGTTGAAGTGGTGGAGTAGGAAATGGCAACTTCCCTGGAGAATTCCATGGACGGAAGAGCCTGGTGGGCTACAGTCCGTGGGTCACAAAGAGTCAGACACGACTGAGCAACTAACACACACACACAGGTTGGAGTGGGGATCTGAGAATCCATGTTGTTAATAAGTGACAGGTGGCTCCCATACCGTGGCCCACACTTTGAGAACTGCTGCTCTAGACCGATTGGTCTTCAGGCATGGCTGTTGTTAGAAGAACTGGGAAGTTTCACAAATAGATCTTAAGGCCTGGGGCTGACCCTCTAAGATTCTAACGCACTTAGCTTGGGATGGAGCCCAGGTGTTTCAAATATGCAACCAAAGGATAAAATTACTACTTGACTTTGAGCTCCTTGAGGGTTTTCTTCTGTGTCCCCAGTGCTGGCCTGTTCACGCTCATATTACTTGTCAGTAGGCTGGTCCTCTAACCACAGTGGCCCCGGCATTAGACTGGAAGAGCACTCCTGGGAGGGCTTCCCTGACTCACCCTGGACAGCCCCTTTATAGCAGTAATCACATTTTATTTTAATTGCCTGTTTCATTACCCTCTGGGTCAGTAGGTCTTCCCCAGTGGCTAAGTGGTAAAGAATCAGCCTGCAGTGCAGGAGTTGCAGGAGACGCAGGTTCAATCCCTGGGTCGGGAAGATCCCCTGAAGGAGGACGTGGCAACCCACTCCAATATTCTTGTCTGGAGAATCCCATGGACAGAGGAGCCTGGTGGGCTACAGTCCATGGGGTTGCAAAGAGTTGGTCATGACTAAAGCAACTTAGCACGCATGCACACTGGGTCAGTATTTCTTAAGGAGTGGTCTGTGGCTCACCTCTATCAGAATCATCTGAGCAAGTTAAAATGCAGGGCCCTTCCCCAGATCCGTGGAATCAGACTCTGGAAGGTGGGGCCAGAGAATCTGTACTTTAAACCCATGCAATTCTACTGTATTTAGTTGGAGGGAGAACACATAATTTAGACAGTAGACTCGAGGGGAGCAGGCAGCTGTCTGTCCTATGTATATGTGTATACATATATCATAAATGTGAATCAAATCATTATGCTGTACATCTTAAATGTATACAATGCTGTATGTCAATTATACTCAATACATTTGGGTGAGGAGAGAGGGGAGGAAGAATGGAGCCCAGGGAACAAGCTGCTGTCGGGAATCAAAACCCTGAAAGCTTTGAGTCAGCCTGGGACAGGACTGAGCCAGATCTTGAAGGTCCAGGGGGTGAGGGTCCCAAAGATGGGTTGAGGGTCTGCTGCCGTGATTCTCAGAGGAACAGCCTGGGGGTGGACACTCAGGTGGGGTCTGTGGCCCTGGGTCATAGGCTGGAGACCATGATTCCTGGCTGGGTGCCCTGGGGCTCTGGGAGTGGAGGTTCTGGGCACCCCGGCTGACCTTTGTGGTTGTCTTGTGCTGCAGAGCTGGAGGACTCCCACAGTGGACAGCAGAAGGTGCTGGAAGCCCTGAGGCGAAACCCCACCTTGCTGAAGCAGTTCAGACCAGTCCTGGAGGACACCCTGGAGGATAAGCTGGAAAGCATGGGGATAAAGAGAGTGAGTTCCGGTACCACCGTGGCACGGCGCACCTACCGTTTGGACACAGGGCGTTCTTAAACCAACAAAGGGTCAATTGTTCTTTGTCGTGTAATCTTATTCATCTCATTCGCTCCAGTGGGGCACCCTTGGTGTCCGGGAACATAAACCCCACAGCTGGCACTGTGATCTCTCCTGTTTCCTCCAGCGGCTTCCTGAGGCGTCACCCCATGTCCTGGCCTCCCCGTGCTCGCCACTCATTGGCTACTTTCTCTGTGTCTCCCGTTCTTTTTCTTTGTTGTCGTTCACATATTCAGCAAATATTTATTGAGCACCTTTATGCTAACTAACTGTTGTACTAGGTTCTGAGAAAACTGGAGAAGGAAATGGCAACCCACTCCAGTACTCTTGCCTGGAGAATTCCGTGGACAGAGGAGCCTGGCGGGCTACAGTTTATGGGGTCACAAAGTCGGACACAACTGAAGTGACTTAGCACACACGCATGCTGAGAATACAGTGATGAATTAGAACGGAAACTTTTTTTCATGGAGTTTATAGATGGTAGGGAACTCAGATACTAAACAATGGTTGTCCAGAAATTTAATAATTTAACATTGTGAAATGCTCTGCAAGCAAAGTATTGGATACTATAAGAATGAATAATAAGGGGATGTGCCTTAGTTTGAAGGTCCAGGTCTGATGGTGGACCTTAAGTGAACAAGGGATTCCCTGGTGGCTCAGACGGTAAAGAATCCACCTGCAATGCAGGAGACCTGGGTTTAATCACTGGGTTAGGGAGATCCCCTGAAGAAGGGAATGGCAACCCACTCCAGTATTCTTGCCTGGAGAATTCCATGGATAGAGGAGCCACTTGGCGGGCTACAGTCCATGGGGTTGCCAAAAAACTCAACCAAGTGACTAATACTTTGACTTTTCATATTGATATTATTTTGACAAATTACAATTAGATAGTCTTGGTGGAACTATTAAACAAGATGTCCCATCTTCTCCTGGACAAAGGGACCATACATGCTCCAAAGTACTATGTCTCCATTTTCTGACAAGGGGAATTTAATTGGCTCAATCTGGCCTTTGGAGGAGTGAAGTGTCTATTATCAGTGGCACCCGTGGCCATGCCCACTCAGAGGTAGCTGTGGGTGGAGCAGGCTCTGAAAGCCTTATCTGGTACAAATTAATATTTGAACATCATTGTTTTCTCATGCTCCTGTTCAACCAGAGTATGCATATTATAATTAAAGGCATCAATGAAATCCATTATTAAAAACACCCACCTTATTACTAAGGCAGCTGGCATATCACATCACTGAGGATACTGTGTGTATAGAGTAAAGTAAGAAAAAAACCCAAACACCTAGGTTTACTTTAGCAAAGATGCTCCCTAATCATTGACTTTTTTCAACTACTGCTCAATCTAACTTTGACCTTATGTTCAGACTTTATTAAAACATTTCTTCTAATCTTAAATTATTCCTCAAGGGTGGATGTCAAAAGCCCAAGAAGCTTCCAATAAATGTTGGAAGGGTGCCTGGCTTCGATTTTTTGCAGCTGATGTTTTCAGCCATTGTCAGCCACGGAGGACAATGTTTCGGCCAAATGATAATGCAAGTACAGAAAGGAGCAAACCCCGCTCTCCCACAAGGATAGTGGAGAGGCATGTCCCATCTCAGCCTGTATGCTTGATGTTGATAGAACTGTGCGTAGCCCCTCTGCTCCATCCTTCTACTCATGCTTTGCTGGGGCTCCCAAGCCCTAGCCCACCTCGCTTTCAGCAACCTGCTCGCCCTGCCTGGATGCTCAGCTCATCCTCTCCCAGAGGCACCAGCACGGATCCCAGCGACTCCCAGGCCAGCAGCAGGTATGAGAGGCCGAGGGAAGGAGCAGGGGAGCCCATCTCCAGAGGGAACCTCTGTGTCTTCCAGGATGCCAAGGGAATCTCCGCTCAGACCCTCAGACACCTGGAGTCCATCCTGCGAACCCAGCGGGAGCAGAAGGCCAGGAGGTTTTCCGAGTTTCTGAGCCTGAGGGAGAAGCTCATTAAGGAAGCCACCAGCAGAGTGAAGGACAGACAGAGGGATGGGGCCCTGGTGTCCCAGCCAGAGGGTGAGGTGCCAGGTGAGCTGGCAAGAGGGCCTGCTTAGGACTGGGAGCTGGGAGGGCCCAGGCTTGTTTGCATTTGCGGAGGAGGGATATAATCTCTGTCCTCATCGGGGTGTTGCTCATTGCTCAGAAAGACCAGACAATAGGGCTCTTGCAGGTGGCTGAGTCCAAAAGACCTCTGTTGGAAAAACAGGGTCAAGGGGTGGGGTGGTCACCTGGGTCCCTCAGGGAAGCAGGGAACCGGGACCACTGTCCCTGCTCAGACACAAGGCCTTCTCAGCAGCGCAGTTCTGCACTGTTTTGCTTGCTTGGACCACAGGCTGAACTTGGCTGCAACAGAGTGTTGTCAGCACAGGGGCTGCAGATGAAAGCAAGGATCAATCAAATGGAATATTCTGCCCTAGAGCAGTGGGAGGGCGTGAGAGGCTGGGCCAGTTCAGTAGGCGGACACATCCTCAGAGCTCAGACTCCTTCCCTGGGTGAGCCAGCTGCTTTGTCCCTGGGGGTTGTGACACGGAAAGGCCTGTGTGTGGTTCCTGTGGAAGACTGAAGTCTGTGGGTGAGGGCCCTCTGGTTTCCGTCCTCAAGGAACTTAGGGAGCAAGGGAATTGTGTCTTTGCAATAGGAGCCCCCGTCTTCTAGAGGGGTCCCAGATCCTCATGCAGGATGATGCCCTAGCTCCTTGCAGTCATGGGTGTATGTGGTCAGAGGAGGGTCACTTTTGTTATCTCCTCATGTCCAGGCAGACCCAACCTGAGCTCTTGGTGCAAAGGAAATTTCCAGAGTGTGGTCCACACATCTCTGGGAGCTATGCGAGATGATTTTAGCTATCTATATTTTAGTTATTTGGTACATGAATCAATAATTTTAAGATTTAATCTTTATTTTTCTTCATGTACATTGGAAAAATATTACTAACATAGCAACCGTGAAAACTCATGGAAATGATTACTTGAGTAAGTATAAAGTGGGAATTTTATGTTTAAAAGTGGTATCATTTTCTATAAAAATGTGACATAGAAAACAGGACAGTTAGTATGAGAATACAGTAAAAATTGTATCAATGGTCTGGGTAACTCTGTTCTATTTGATTTAAACACCTGACCCTAAAATCTCTAAGGAAAGGATAGTTTTCAGTCTCGCACAGAAATCTCAATCAAAGGACATTTGTAACAAAGCCCTCTGCCTCAAATGTTCCTTCATTCCTAATTTGTTTAATTTAGTGCAGTATTTACTGAGGTTGGGCTTCCCTGCTAGCTCAGCTGGTAAAGAATCCGCCTGCAATGCAGGAGACCCAGGTTTGATTCCTGAGTCGGGAAGTTCCCCTAGAGAAATGCTAGACTACCCACTCCAGTATTCTTGCCTGGAGAATTCCATGGACAGGGGAGCCTGGTGGGCTGCAGTCCAAGGGGTCACAAAGAGCCAGACACGACTGAGAGACTTTGACTTTTCACTTTACTGAAGTTGATCTGGGCCAGGGCCTGCCCCTCAGCTGGAAACCAGCCAGAACTAGGTGATGTGATGGGGCCCAGCACAGGCCAGGGCAGCTCAGAGGAGAGGGGACAGGCCCCAGGGGTGGGATGGGGGTGGATGGAAGCCCCTCTGAGTCCTGGTTTCCAAGAGAAAGGCTTCTTGCTCTTGTGGTGCCACCCCCTCCCCCAGCGCCTGTGCCTGTGGTCCCAGAGCCTGGGGTGGGAGCATCCCTGCCCCCCACTGTCTGTCTCCCCTTCCCTGGCCTTGGGTCCTGCCTTCTCAGGGCCCGTTACTGAACTGACCTGTGGGATGAGCTCTGTTATCTCGGCCTTTCTTAGACCACTTTCTGGCTCTGCACCCACATGCTCTCTTTCTAGTCCCCAGGAGTGTTTTACAAATACGCACCTCCCGTCTCTGCTCAGACCCTGCCTCTTTTGTCTGGGGGCAAAGCTGGGGGATGTAG
Organism: Muntiacus reevesi; assembly: GCF_963930625.1. Classification (NCBI taxonomy): domain Eukaryota; kingdom Metazoa; phylum Chordata; class Mammalia; order Artiodactyla; family Cervidae; genus Muntiacus; species Muntiacus reevesi. Next base: position 11,233,274 of record NC_089256.1, read on the forward strand.
CCCAGGCAGTGGCAAAAGCCCGAGATTTGGGGTGACTGACCCCCTGGGTTTGCATCTGCCATGGACTTCCATGGAATCGTGGATCTTGAGCAAGTTCCTGAAACTCTGGAAGCCTGTCGGGCTAAATGGATGTTGGATGTAAAGTGCTTAGCTTGGTCTGTGCACTGTAACTGTAGCTATTATTATTTTCCCTCAGCAAGTTTACTTTAGCAAGTTACCTTTAGTTTGGTCTTTCCTAGAAGGCTCACTTCTGTGTAAATGCATCCTCTGAGAGTGGTGCATTTCAAACACCTTTAACTTTGAAATACAGTAAGAAATGCATTTTATGCTGTGGCTCAGTCCATACTTTCGAGTTTCATGAAACAGTACTTACTTTGCCTCCCTGTGATGTACTTTCTCTGCTCTTCTCTTTGTATAAAAAAATCGACGGTCCTGCAGAACACCCCCGATCCCGACCACCACCCCCGCCCACACGCTCTGCGCTCCTGGAAGAGGGAGGGGCTGTGTCTGATTTCCTGCCTTAGCTCCAGCCACAGGCCCCTCCTGGGAGGAGGTGTGTGGATCTTGACGGCCCAGGTGGTGCTACAGTGCCCTCTGGTGGCCTCAGGGCCTTCCTGCAAGGCTGCCTGAGCTCCAGCAGCAGCCGCTGGGGTTGGGTAGATAGGGTAGGCGGCCTTGGCAAGGCCAGCTTCTAGGATTGTGTCGAGGGTGAGCTGCAGACATGCTGGGCCCCTCATTAGACCTGCTGCCTCCCATAGGTCTCCTGGAATGATGACGTGACCCCGGAACGCCAGTCGCTCTCCTGGTCTTTGATGAAACCGGGGGTCCCAGCCCCAGGCCTGGCTGGCAGTGGGATACTTGGAGTGGGGGAAATAATTAAATCTGCCGTGGTTATAGCAGTACACTGCACAGAGTGACTTGTCCTTTTCCAGTGTGTTGGAGCCTCTTTCTGCCTCCTCTCAGGCTTTAGGGTCCAGATGCATATGCCCTGAAATGCATTCTTATCTGTTTCTAGTCAAAAGCCAGCAGAGCCCGCCAGTCACCAAAGAGGCCCAGCCAAAGGCCAGGACCGTGCCTGTGGCACAGCCGTCCAAGCCAGCAGAGCCCCCCGTGACAAGTCTTCAGAGCCGCAGCAGCCACAGCCTGGGCCTGGCCCCGGGACCCACCCCTACTCCTCGCTCCAGAGCGTCTGGACCCCCTGGCACCCCTTCTTCCCCAGGGCCTGGGCTGAGGTGAGCTGGGCTCCGCATTCTCCCAGAGTCCGTGGCGTGGCTCCCACCCTGTCCTGGGCCCCCCACCAGCTTCCGCAGATAGGTGAGGGGCAGAAAGAAGTGAGCAGGAGGGGCCTCAGGTGGGGTCCAACCCATGAAGAGACTGGAGTCCCTTGCTCCGGGCCAGGGCAAACCTCCCGTCCTCTTACTGACTCATCCCCAAGCCCCAGTTGCCTCCCTGGAGGGGCTGGGTCTTCATCTTCTAACAGAGGGTGGCTGCCCCTCTCCAGATGACTCCTGGCTGGTGTCTGGGCCCAGGAGTGCCAGGGGCAGAACTGGCTCTGGGCCAGCCAGCTTGCAAGTGGTGAAGGGTGGCTGTGACCGTCTCCTTCTGGCTCACGCACTCCTCATTTCCTCTCCTTCTGGACAGTACGCCCCCGTTCAGTTCTGAAGAGGACTCGGAGGGAGATGCTGGGCCTCGTGCGTCCCTCCAGCCCCCGAGAGTTCCTTCGAGGGTGGGGCCCCGGCCGCAGGATGACTGGGACTGGTCTGACACCGAGACCTCGGAGGGGAGTGCCCAGTCCCCTGGCAAGGGCTCAGGCGGGCTGGCCTCCTCAGGTGAGGAAGGTTTTCTTATAGAACTATTAATGAGGCTTGTAGCTGCTGGCTTCAGTTGCATTTTCTAGCCAAAGTTTAAACAATATAGAGCTTAGGTTTTGTCTTTCCAAAGGCAGTAAGTGGACGAGCTGGGGGGTAAGCCAGTTCTGTGCCATCTGCCAAGTCCACAGTGTCATGAATTCTGCGGAACTTCATCTTGTCCATGGCATGGTCCCAGCCTGCCAGCCCATCGAACCCACCAGAACCAGATATCTGGAGAAGAACTGACGACCTGCCAGGTGGATGGTAGGGTGTGAACATCTAGGAACTGGGAGTGTGGAGTCCTTGAACACATTCTGGGCTCTGTCACTTGCTCCCTGTGTGCTGGTGTGGAGGGTTTTGGTTCCTTTGTTGTAAAGGGAGGATAAGATGAGTGATGAGCGGCAAGGAACATAGTATGAACATAGTAGACCCTTAACTAACTGGTTTTTAATCAATCAGTGAGCCAAGGGTCATCATCTCTCTGGACTTCTGCTCAGGCCCCCAGACATTTGAATCCTGGAAGGCCATGGCTGGCTCCCTGCTTCCTGGCCAGTCCTGAGGTCTGAACATCCACCTTGCTTTCTCATACTGATAATGTAGTCACTGCTTAGTCCCCTTCCTGCGTGGAGTTCATAGAAAGTGGGTCTGGCTCCACAGTCCTCCTGTGTGAATTTATATTGATGATATTTCTTCATTTCTCTGTGAAGATGTTGGAGGAAAAACTGCGTATTAATCTTGCAGTTCATGTACCAACTGAGCAGCAGTTCCTCCTGCTAAGAGGAAAGGGCAGCCTGCTAAGCTTCAGTGCCCAGCCATGCCCTTCAGGACATAGTACATTTCTGGATGTTCCAAGCCTCTTTTCCCCGCACAGACTGGCCTGGGCCTCACTCTCCTTGCCTGTCTTCTGCTGCTTTTGTCCTTCCTTGTTCCCTTCGAACTCTTCTCCACTCTCCCTTTATCCACACTGGAGCTGAGACGTGACCCGTGGGGATGATGCATTCATACTCTGCTCTTCTCCCCTGGTTGCCTTCCAGGAACGCTGGTGCAGTCGATGGTCAGAAATCTTGAGAAGCAGCTGGAGACTCCAGCCAAGAAGCCTGCTGGAGGGGTCAGTCTGTTCTCAGTGCCCAGTGCCGGGCCACAGAGAGCTGCTGCGCCAGGAGGAAAGCCCCAGGTAGGTTGTAGGACCCAGAGGCTCTCTCTTACAGAGCCAGCTTCGAGTTTGGGGCCCTGGGCTGGGCCTGAGGGCGCGCCCGTGTGCGACACGACGTTTGACCTCATGCCTCTCGTCTCCTCCGCCCCTGCAGGAGTGGTGGGATGCCCACTCTCCAGTGCTTGCTGTTTGTGTCCCGTGTTAACATCGAAAAGCCCTGTGGTTCATTGCATGAACAGCTGCTCGGTGGGTTGTTTCTCCCAGCCACGCACGCCCCCACTTCTGGCTCTCATGGGGCCTGGACCTGGCTCTGTGCCTGGCTTCCAACAGTAGCTGCTCTATTTGGGCTCCAGCTCATCCCACAGCCAAGCTCTCCCCTTTCTTCACTCCCCGAGGACCCCAGCACAGGACTGTGTGCAGAGCAGACTGCTCCATAATACACAGTGGGAGTATTAGGCACCTTTGTTCCAAATGTCCAAGGCCATTCCTCATCACTAAGAATGTCTTAATGGCCTTGCCTCTCTCCGGCTCCAGCTGCCATCAGATTTATCGCTCAGATGCTCAGCCTCCCAGACCATTCCCGTTAGGATGTCCTTGCCACCTCCCTTCTCCCCCTAACGGAACCACTTCTGTATTCCTGTTGTGTTTTCTTAGGCAGAAACATTTCAAGCTCCTGTAACTTTACACTCCTTTCTCAATCAGAAAGATGCATCCTAGGATGACCTATGTTATTGCTGTAAAATTCAGAAATAATGGGCAATCACTTTTTGGTTTTTCCTAGCATACACCTCCCCTGGCAACCCTAGCACCCACCTTGTGCTATGTAATATGTTCAGTTTATTATGTAGCTCACGTGTGTTTGTGAGTAATGAGTCTAAATGATTCAAAATGTGTTCAGAAAGAATTCATTCTCAGCTGTAAGAGAGCACTGACCGCCCTATGCAGGTTGAAGCACTGTCCAGAGCCTGCTTGCCACCCGGAGGTTTCTGATTGGTTGTCCTTACATTCAGAGGCAAATGGTCTGGGCACTGAGAGCTCGGTGGGGGTGGGGTGACCGTGATTCTGGTTCGGGGACAGCCTGAGAGTTTGGCCCACTCTGGGCTCCCCTGTTGGCCCTAGCTCAGACCTCTTCCAGGCTGAAGGATTCCAGCATTTGGAGCTCCCCTCACGCACCTTTGGTCAGAGTGTTTCCCAGCCCTGGACCAGCGGTCTGTGGCAGGTGGGGGGTGTGCATCAGCCCCTGGTGTGTCAGCTCAGGAGTTTGGAGAAGTTGAGTCCCTGGACTTTGTCACTGTGGGCAATTAAAAAATCTGGACAAAGTTTAAATTTCGACAAGAGCAACCTGATCTTCTACAGGCCTTGGGGCTGGCCTCAGTATGGCCAGTGGAATTTCAGGGGTGTTTGCAATGGCTGTGACCCCAGGTCTCTGAAGCAGGTTCTCAAAGACATGGAAATGAGAAGATGGGAGGAGTAGCGCCCCCTCCTGCTTTCTTCCAAATCTGCATTTTGTTCCCATGTCCATCCTCCCTGGTCAGATGCATTTTCTTCTCCCCTGTTCTCCCTGCAGCTTTCTGAGGATGAGAGTGACTTGGAGATCTCTTCCTTGGAAGATCTCCCGCAGGACCTAAACCAGAGAGAGAAACCGAAGCCCTTGTCTCGCTCAAAGCTCCCGGAGAAGTTTGGCGCCAGCTCTTGGAGCCCCAGTCAACCCAGGGTCCCTGGCTGGTGAGCCCGCTTCTGATTCTGGCAGCCAGAGGACCAGCCTTGTTGCCCAGCTGGGTGGGGCTGGCTCAGAACCCCCCAGCGATGGGGCTGCTGGGCATCTTGTCTTCCCCAGGAGCCAAGAGGTCTTCTCCTCGGACAGAAGCAGAGTAGAAGACAGATATTATTTCTCCCGCCCCCGTGAGAGCCCTGGTAGGGGCCCTTGGGCCCCAGGGCTGAGAAAGGGTTGTAACAGGACCTTGAAAGAGCATCCTTTTTCTACCTCCATGTTCACTCCAGACTGAAAGGAGACACTTGGTCTCTACTCTGCGGTGTCTTGTAAACCTTGGCAACACTGTAGAGCTGGGTCTTTTATGGGGTCCTTTGGGGGACTTATGCCTGAGTCAGTCATTCAGTAATTGACCCAAAGGCATTTACTGAGAGTGTCTGGCCTCTTACTGCTGAGCTGGGGTGTAGGCAGAGATGGGGGTGGAAATGAAAACTACGGGGTCATAATAGAGATTGGGACGTCATGGGAGCACAGACAGAGTCTCCCAGTGCAGCTGGGTGTGAATGTGGAGAGCTTCCCAGAGCTGATATCCTCAGGACCTGCTCGTGGGTGAGAGGGAAGGAGGGCCACCTGGCTGGGGCGGCATATCTCCAGGGGACCACAAATTCAGTTTTGATAATATTTCTAAAATTAGGTTATATACATATCTATAGTATTTTTTTAATGTGAAGAGCATTAATTTATGTAAACCCTTAAATACAGCATGTTTATCACTCTCTGGTATTTCTTCCTTGTTTTTGGAGCTTCAGCAGGGACTGGGTGGGGGCCAGAGCCATCTGTACCCCAGCTGTCAGTTTAGGACTTTGGGGTAATGTTGCCAAGATGGTGGTAGCGGTGCGATGGGTTTGTTGGGGAGTCACTCCTGTGAAAGTGAAGGCAGAAGAAGCTGGATCAGGGCAAGTGCTCAAGGGCAGTGTGGGTCTGACCCCCATGAGAGGAGGCGAGCAGGCAGCAGGAGTGGGCAAGGGGAGGCCAGACGCCGTGCAGCTGACACCCCCACCAAGCTGGTGGGAGCTCCAGAGCAGGCCCAGCCCACCAGGGAGTCCCCACTGGGCAGGATGGCCAGAGCCCACTCTGCTTGGCCGTGGGCTGCGGTGCCCAGGAGAGTGAGAACTAGTAGAGTAGCCATGGTTTTCCATAAAGGGAAGCCCAGCCGTGCACCTCCAGGCCTCATGAGTAGAGGGAACAGACCCTTCAACCCTTATTAACTCAGCTCATGGCCAATTTGGCTTCATCTCTCTTTCCCCACTACCTCGGGTCTCTCCCCAGCTCTCCATCCAGCCTTCTTTTGACCTCTGGGTGGTAAGCCCTGAGGTTCTAGCAGGAAGAACTAGGGGAAGTGAGGAGGAAAGGCCTTGCCGAGGATAAAGGGGTCTGGGGGTGGGGAGGCTTGGGGGTATCATGGTACCAAGCTGTTCAGTGAGGCTAGGGCACAGTTTATGAAGGGCCTTATGTGGGACCCGGGGTCAGCCCGCCTTAGCTGCCAGGGCGTAAATTCCCTTTGTGGATCTTATACCTTTGAACAGCTGAAAATATGCATGGATTACCCCAGTGGCTTGGTGAGGAGGGGAAGGGGCAGTGAGTGGGGAGTGGTAGTGAGGTGCATCCCTCTCAGGAGTCTGCCAACAAAGTCATGCTTTCCTATTCACAGGATTTGGGCGAGGGAGGTAAAAAAAGAAAAAAGATGCTTGTGGGTCCCTTGCTGCCTCCTGGTTTCCTGTAGCTCTGGGTGCGCTACTGATGCCAGCTCCCCACATCACAGTGCATCCTGGGACCTCTGCTGCTTGTCCTCAAGTTGTTTCTGCTGTGGGAGGCTGCACGGGCCACGTGCAGGTCCAGCCTGGAAGTGGCAGAGAGCTGACTCTACCAGGGCAGCCTGCACTCGAGGTGGAGTGGGAGTTGGTGAATAATTGCTCCAGCTTCCTGCCCTTCGGTTTGACAATTCGGAGGTTTATTCCACAGTTTTTCAAAGTCCCCAGGGTAGGTGAATCCCATTTGCCTTGAATGTTACAACTTGTTAATGCATCCTTTATTGGCCTTTCTCCTTCTGGTTTCACTTTTCTCACTCATATTTGCTTCTTGGGAGTACCTCTGAAATAAATTCACTTGTACCCAAATCTTTGCCTCAGGCTATGCTTTCAGGGTGACCCAAGTGAAATAGATGTGAAAGCCCATGTGTTTTCACACACGCTGGTGATAATCACCCATGAAGACTGACTCTATTCCTGAATGTTCACAATTAAATCCTATGTTTCTGAATCTGTTTTTCAACTTTGGAGACTAATGTATTAGTTTTTCATTTGCCAAGCTCTGAAGAATTGATGCTTTTGAACTGTGGTGCTGGAGAAGACTCCTGAGAGTCCCTTGGACTACAAGGAGATCAAACCAGTCAATCCTAAAGGAAATCAACCCTGAATATTCATTGGAAGGACTGATGTTGAAACTGAAGCTCCAATATTTTGGTCACCCGATGCAAAGAGCTGACTGATTGGAAAAGACCCTGATGCTGGGAAAATTGAGGGCAGGAGGAGAAGGGGGCTATAGAAGATGAGATGGTTGGATGGCATTACCCACTCAATGAATATAGTTTGAGCAACCTTAGGGAGATAGTGAAGGATAGGGAAGCCTGGTGTAGTTCTGTCCATAGGGTCACAAAGAGTTGGACATGACTTAGCAACTGAGCAAATGCTGTTTATCCCTTCCCACTTTAAAATACATTGAAAAATTTGAGGGCAAGATTTATAAGAACTTTGGAACATGTGTATTAATTAGGGTTCTCGGGCTTCCCTTGTGGCTTAGCTGGTAAAGAATCTGCCTGCAATGCGGCAGACCTAGGTTCGATCCCTGGGTTGGGAAGATCCCCTGGAGAAGGGAAAGGCTACCCACTCCAGTATTCTGGCCTGGAGAATTCCATGGATGACTGAGCAACTTTCACTTTTCCAGAGAAACAGAAGCAGTAGGATATAGATACAGATGTAGATTTAAATACATAGAAGAGGAAATTTATTATAGGAATTGACTCATACAGTAGGGAGGCCAGGAAGTCCCCTGATCTGCTGTATGCAGGGTTGGGAACCAGGAGAGAACCCAGCCCCTGGTGTTGGTCCTGGAGCGCGAAGGGCCGAGAACCAGGAGCTGGAATGCCCAAGGGCAGGAGAAGGTGGACATCCCACTCAAGAAAAGAGAGCTGAGTCATCCTTCCTTCTTTTTCCTTCCTTTCCGTTCCATTTGGGCCCTTGGTGGACGGAATGATGCCCAGCCAGGCTGGTGAGAGTGGATTTTCTTTATTCTGTCTACTGATTCAAATGCTAATCTCTTTCAGAGGCACCCTGAGAGACATGCCCAGAAATAAAGTTTTCCCAGCTATCTGAGCATTCCTTTGACCAGTCAAGTCGACACATAAAATTAACCACCACAATATATTAAATTTATTATGTAATGTATTAAATTATTTTAAAATTATCCAAACAGTAAGATGATGTAGAAAAATTAGAAAACACAGATGAGCCAAAAGAAAAATAAATCTGAATAGCCCCCAACTCCAGAGTCAACTACTAGATATACATGCACTGATTAAAAAAATACATATGTCTCCTTCCTACAGTTCAACTATATTTATTCTTCTCTAACTTGATTTTCCTTCTTGAAAATAGATAATAAATTTCCTTACATCAGTACATATGTATCAACTTAATTATATTTAATGACCACATAGTATCACATGGTAAAGATTACAGAAATTTATTTAACCAGGCTTTTCTACTTTGGGCCTTTGATAAATCATGAAATGATAAACAAATGTGTATATACATCTTTGTGTGCTTAATTAAGATTTCCTTAGGATAAGTACTTAGAAGTGAGGTTGCTGAACCAACATGGTAATGAAAGCCAGCACTGTATGCCAGGCACTGGTCCAAGCTTCTTATGAATATTCACTGAACTTCACAGCAACTCTTTGAGGTGGTGATGCTCTTACAGTCATTTAGGGACCAGGGGCTGAGACACAGAGCAGTTAAGAAACCTGCCTTGAATCCTGTCTCCAGTAAGTGGTATGACTGGGATCCAATGGGGCTGGCAAGCCCTGGAGCCCTGGCTTCTCACCGTGTATTTTGGGGAATTTTTGTTACATAAACATGCTCCAGAAAACCTGAGCCACTTGAGTCTAATGTTTGAGATGCTCCTTTTAGCATTTCCTTGCCACCAGGGGGTATCATTCATCTTTAAATGCTTGAACAACGTGATATGTAAAAAATGAAACCTCATCTTTGAAAAAATTTACACTTTTTAGTTTTCTCCTAAGGCAGGATTTTTTTTTTCATTTTCTTATTGATTATTTCTATTTCTTCTTTCATAAATTGCCTGATTGTATTCTTGGTCCTCTTTGGGTCAGTTGATTCAATTTTCCTTGTTGCTTCCTTGCTATCTGTTATGAGAGATGATCCAGGCTCATAGCATACATTTCCTGCCTCAGATTTGAAATTAGTAATTTCTTTGGGGGAATCCTGATTTCTTTTAGAGGAAAATGGTATTTACAGACACAATCTGGGTGCAGCGGGTACTGATTACTACTGGTCTTGTCATTACTTCTAAGCCCTTTCAGTGAACAGAGACAGGAAATAAACAAACAAGAAAAGATAAGTTCATACTGATATTTCCCATTTAAATTTATGACTACAGGATTTTTACTTTATTTCATTGATCTAATATCTATTTGTATCTTTTTTCTTCCACTCTAAAGAGTCTTGGCTCCCAACAGCACATTCTCAGTCTCAGAATAGCAACACCAACTTTATTGTACACAATGTAATAATTGGAAACAGTTTAACATTTATTGCTGTTACATTTTAGAGTTCTGGGGTCCTTAGGGTTTATCCCACTGGGGATGTGCAGTTAAATTACTATGTTTTAAAATCACATCCAATAGTTTCTCTCTGTGGTTATGCTACTGAATGGCTATATAATTTGATTTGCTTCTTCATTGTACTTTTGATTTTTAGAGATTGTATCTTAATTAATTTGCTTCATATAGCTTTTATATATATGTATTGCTAAAAATATTAAAATTGCATATATTATTATATTAAAAGTCTATACATATTGAAAATATTAATCTATTGTCATATTGCTACTATTTGTCTTTTTGTTTATAGGTTCCTTTTCATAGAGAGATTTTTAAAGTTCTTTTATATCTAACTGATGTTTTCCTTTATATCCAACTGATGTATGCCTTTGGTGTCAGAATTAGGCTTTTTTCATTCCAATATTCCAGTTTCAAATATATTTTACTTCTACTACAAAATTTAAAATTTGACTGTTAATATATCTGGACTTTGTGTGTGGAGGATTGATGGCTACAAGCTGTGAGTTAAGGATGTTACCTATTTTTTTTCCCAAAAAATTAGCCAGGGGTTTCACCAACATTCTTTGACAATTTATTCTTTCTTCACTTTAAAAAATATCCCCTTTATCAAATGTAAATTATTGTATGTGCTTACGTCTGTTTTTGGACTTTTTATTTATTCCATTAATCTGACAGTTTTGGCACTAGACTTGTACTGTTCTTAATAAAATTTATCATCTTGCAGGACACAAAATTATTTTTACCTCTCAAAATTTTACTACTGGCTAATTTTCAAAGTTGAAATTATATCAGATTCTTCTAAATGAACAAATAAACATGGATGGCTCAACATGCAGCTTCATGAATCCTAATTACAACTCATTTGAAATCTTAGCAAAGCTCGATCTTGAACCTTAATTGGGTATCTTTTGAATACTTCTAAATAGAGTATTCTGTTTCTCACAATTCTTCCTGGATCTCACATTTCTTCCTAGATTTCCATCAGGCTGATTCTTTGTAGAGGGGAACATAGTCCCTATTAGTGTGGGGCGGCAGTGTGCTGTAGGCTCAGTCAACAAAACGTGATTCAAGATTAACAGCTTTTATTTTGCCGATAACAGAAAGTATGCAACAGTTAACATACTAGCACCATTATTTTATAGAAGATTTTTAATACCAGATGAATGAGATGGGATTAATCTTGGAATAGAAAACTGAACTTCCCAAGAATAGGCCCCTTACAATGACACGCATCCCTCACTTTCACTCACTCATTTTGAGATGTGGTGAACAAAGACTTGGTTATGGACCAGCTCTGGTCCCCAGCCTGGCACTCGGGAAGCACAGTTTGTATCTATGGACCATCCATTTCCTGATTGTATGATTCAACATGAAAGTGAAAATGTAATAAGTTATATCTTCTGACGTAACTTCAATAATGAGTTTAACTTATGCATATAGGGGGCTTCCCTGGTTACTCAGATGGTGAAGAATCTGTCTGCAATGTGGGAGATCTGGGTTTGATCCCTGGGTCAGGAAGATATCCTGGAGAAGGGAATGGCTACCCACTCCAGTATTCTTGCCTGAGAAATCCCATGGACAGAGGAGCCTAGTGGGCTAGTCCATAGGGTCACAAAGAGTTGGACACGACTGAGCGACTAACATGCATGTAGGGATAACAATGACTGGAAGTTTGTAATAGGCTGATGGCTACAACCTGAAGAAGACTTTTTTTTTATCATCTAAAAATCTGAACCTACAATTTAGGAAATAGAAGATGCTTTGATATCATGGCTGGAATCTGATAGTGATGGAAACCTGAGATACACATTAAGACCATTTTCAGTTTTGGAAAATCTAAAGTGAAATGACATAAGTTGATTTATACACTGTTATCAATTCTCAGTTTATAGGGAATTGAAGTAAAGCGGACTCTAAAGTTAACAAAACTTCAGGTGTGATCCTGCGCTTTTTTCTCTACCTGATGTGTGTCCTCTGCCAGCTTGTGAGGGGAGCTACTGAGATCCTTCAAATCCTCTGTGGGAGGAAAGGATGTGGAAAGAACCATTCTGACGCATACAGCCTACTCTATGTCTGTTCTCATGCCTGTGGCTGTTACAAACATTTACACAGCTGACTCGCTGTTGGAGGTAATGGTGCAGGTTCAGCATTAGAATAATAGAAGATAGAGCTGCCAGACACTAGCATTTGCTAAGTTCTTTAGGGAGGAGGATGTGTCGCTGATCCTTGTACCACCTGTTTCTGCAGAGATTAGACACTCGCCATCTGATAAGCTGACAAGGCCGATTCCAAGTCAGTTATTGTGCCAGGAGAGACTTCGTATGCATGTCATGAGGACATACCTAATGACAAGACAAGAGAGAAGAACCATCCTAAGCAAGGAAAGAAACATATTCCCAAAGGACAGAGAGGACTCAGAATAAAGCTCAGAGGGGAGTCAGTGGGAGGACCTGGACCAGGATGAGGTAATGAACTGAACTGTTGCAGCCGCTGCAATAACTGGGCAGTGTCAGGCCTTTGTAGGAATGAAGATGTGCTCCATACTTAACAGAGCCCATCGGTGGCATGGATCAAATGGATGGTCTAAAGTAGAGACCTGCCCTCTGCTCAGTAAGTCTATGATTCTTTTTTTTTTTTTTTTAACATTAGCAGCAATCTAAACTAACCTGAGGGAGAGCTCTATTTATTTATCTTTTAAATTGATTTTTTTTCTTGTAATTTGGTCCTGCCGTGTGACATGTGGGGTCTTAGTTCCCCAACCAGGGGTTGAACCCATGCCCTGTGCAGTGAATGTGCAGAGTCTTAACCAGTGGAAAATGAGGGAAGTCCTGATTCCATGATTTTGATTGTAATCAGAGATCTTATAGAGGAGATCTATGAGAATTTGGGACTGAGAGCTAATCATGAAGGATCCATCGAGCCCCAAGATTCAATTTTCTTTTCTTTGCCATGGTTCAGCACAATAGTCATAGAGAAAGTGCTTTGAGTTCCTGACCAGAAGTGGTATGTAGGCTTAGCAGCTGCTACTGCTTGTTTTATTTTCTGCAAGATCAGCCCACGGGTGCCTACCGTGGCACTGTGGGCCACAGATTGCATGTCTCATGAGGACTGCTCAAGGGCATGTGGACCCCTCTGCAAGAGAAAACCAGGGCTCTTCCATCCTGCACCACCACTTGGATCAGGTGGGCAGGACTTGGCAGATTGTCTTATTCAGCCGGGCAACTGCCTTATCAATAAAAAAGCAAAAATCAAAAATATTTGAAGATAAGTGTAGAGCAGGGACTTGTCGTGCCTTCCTGCTTACCCTGTGTTGCCAAAGCCCAGCAGACAGCCTTGCGTGGAAAAGGCAATCAGTAGATACTGATGGGTTTTCACAACCTGTGTTCTCAAGGAGACTCACTCTCAGGATGTTTCCCCAACCTGGAAGTATCCAACACCAGGGGACAACCCTGCACAGAAAAGTCCTTATGACCTCACTGCTTCCTCAGTTGCCTTCCTGTTTCTCTCATTTTGTTTACAGATACATCTAGTTGATTTGCCTATACCTGCCACATCCAGGCCTCATTCCATCAATCTGTTAGATTAACCCAGTCATAACTGAATCTCAGTCTTGGCTGACATGCCTTTGAGCTGCCGATGAATTGTCCCCTACTTTTCAGGTTTTCCAGCACATACACACACCACCATCTTCACCACCTCCTCCACCATCACCACTATCTTCACCATCACCACCATCTCCATCATCATCACCACTTCCTCTGCCTCTGCCTCCTCACCACCACCACCATCACCTCCACAACCATCAGCACTGTACAATAATTCTGGGGACTATCACTCATCTGTAAACATAGCTTCTACCGTAGACTGAGTGCAAAGAGCCTGAAGCAGGGAACTAGGCAACCCTGATTCAAATCCTGAAAACCACAGACCTGTTTTGTGACCTTGGGAAAGTCATGTAACATTTGTTTTCTCACCTGTGAAGTGAGAGGTTTGGCAGTGATGATCTTCTAGGCTTACAGTATTCTATAATCCCATGAATGCCTTAGGCTTTGGAAATTCACTTTTACCTTTAAAAAGGTTAGTCAATTTACTAATTATAACCTGAAAATCCTTTTGATATTTAAAAGATCCTCTTGCTTTCTCTTTGTTCTTTGAAAATTTAGAGCTGCCTCATTTCATAATGCCTAAAGCTTATATTTATAATCAACATCTATTTCATGGTTCTGAGCCGTTTTTCACATAATTGACTTTCTTTCTTTTTTTTTTTGCTTTGGAATTAGTTCTTTTGTGGTTAATGTATAACAGAAACAAAATGACTTTTAAAAAAGCCCTGTGGGAACTCAGGTTCATAGCTGTGTCACTAGGGGCCCACACATCACGGAGAGAGAACTAGGTCTCAGAAAGGAGAGCAGCCCATTCCGGGAAGAGAGAAGGGAGGAGCTGAGACCAGAGGCAGGTGGTTTAAGGGTGGCCTGGAAGAAGCTAGTAAATGGTAGTCTGGACTCCAGGGGAAGGGATGAACATGTCCAGTGAGACCAGCAGGGGGCAGCAGAGTTGAGCAAACTCTCCCATTCAGCTCAGTTCAGTCGCTCAGTCCTGTCGGACTCTGCGACCCGGTGGACTGCAGCACGCCAGGCTTCCCTGTCCATTACCAACTCCTGAAGCTTACTTAAACTCATGTCCATCAAGTCGGTGATGCCATCCAACCATCTCATCCTCTGTCGTTCCCTTCTCCTCCTGTCTTCAATCTTTCCCAGCATCAAGGTTTTTTGCAATGAGTCAGTTTTTCGCATCAGGTGGCCAAAGTATTGGAGTTTCAGCTTCAACATCAGTCCTTCCAATGAATATTCAGGACTGATTTCCTTTAGGATGGACTGGCTGGATCTCCTTGCTGTCCAAGGGACTCTCAAGAGTCTTCTCCAACACCACAGTACAAAAGCATCAATTCTTCAGTGCTCAGCATTCCTTATGGTTCAATTCTCACATCCATACATGACTACTGGAAAAACCATAGCTTTGACTAGACGGACCTTTGTCAGCAAAGTAATGTCTCTGTTTTATAATATGCTGTCTAGGTTGGTCGTAGCTTTTCTTCCAAGGAGCAAGAGTTTCTGGTTCAGGTCCAGGAACCATTCTTCATGTCTTCATGGCTGCAGTCACCATCTGCAGTGATTTTGGAGACCCCCAAAATAAAGTCTGTCACTGTTTCCAATATTTCCTCATCTGTTTGCCATGAAGTGATGGGACCGGATGCCATGATCTTAGTTTTCTGATTATTGAGTTTTAAGTCAGCTTTGTCACTCTCCTCTTTCACTTTCATCAAGAGGCTCTTTAGTTCTTCTTTGCTTTCGCCATAAGGGTGGTGTCATCTGCGTATCTGAGGTTACTGATATTCCTCCTGACAATCTTGATTCCAGCTTGTGCTTCACCCAGCCTGGCATTTTGCATGATGTACTCTGCATATAAATTAAATAAGCAGGGTGACAATATACAGCCTTGACGTACTCCTTTCCTGATTTGGAAACTGTCTGTTGTTCCATGTTCAGCTCTAACTGTTGCTTCTTGACCTGCACACAGATTTCTCAGGATGCAGGTCAGGAGTTTGCTCAAACTCAAGTCCATTGAGTCAATGATGCCATCGAACCATCTCATCCTGTGTTGTCCCCTTCTCCTCCTGCCTTCAATCTTTGCCAGGGTCAAGGTCTTTTCTAATCAGTTGGCTCTTTGAATCAGATGGTCAAATTATTGGAGCTTCAGCTCTGGGAAGGTGAGAGCCAATGGTGGGTCAGGTGGAATTTCTGTGTTGATGCAGGGCACTCCAGTCCCTCCAGGAAGGAATAAGGCCTTACCTGGTACCCACAGATGGGTAGATTTAGGTACATTTGGATTTCACATGTGAATTCTGAGAGATATGAAATATTTAGGGAGGATACTGTGGCAAAGCATAGGAATTTCTGTTAGTCAAGGGCATGGGTTTGGAGCATCCATGTCTAGTGTGTGGCTGTGTGTGAATGATCACATGATTCCTACTCATCAGCTGCTGCAGGTGAGGTGGCAAATACACTTGGGTTTAATGCGCCCTGATTGTGTTTATATTTCTCATTCTAGATGTGGATTCAGGCATTCCCAATACATTCTTTAGTCATATAGATGGTTGCCAGTTTCCCTGTAGAAGGGGTTTAAGGGTGATGATCTGGTTAGGTGACCAAGGCATTAGAGTCAGTGAAAATAGAAAATAAAAAGATTGCCCTCTCATTCTTAAATTATAGAGTACTTAGGTGTAGAATTTGTTGTTGTTCAGTCACTCATTCATGTCTGACTCTTTACCACCCCATGGACTGCAGCACGCTAGGCTTCTCTTGTCCTCCACTATCTCCCAGAGTTTGCTCAAACTCCTGTCTATTGAGTCGATGACTCCATCCAACCATCTCATCCTCTGTTGTCTGCTTCTCCTCCTGCCCTCAGCCTTCCCCAGCATCATGGTCTTTTCTAATGAGTCTGCTCTTCCCATCAGATGGTCAAAGTATTGGAATTTCAGCTTCAACATCAGTCCTTCCAATGAATATTCAGAGTTGATTTCCTTTAGGATTGACTGGTTTGATCTCCTTGCAGTCACTCTCAAGAATCTTCTCCAGCACTATGATGATTGTTTTCCATCATTACATTAAAGATGTGATTCTACTGTGTTCTAGAAAATCTATTATCACTCTAAATGCCATTGCTTTGTAATCAATGTCTTTTTTTCTTGATTTAAGTTTAAGATCGTCTCTTTAATGCTGCAACTCTACTATTTAATTATGGTGTTTATAAATTTGGATTCATTTTGGAAAGTCTTTCTTGAATTTATTACAATATTGCTTCTATTTGTATTTTGGTTTTTTGGCCATGAGTCATATGAGAGCTTAGCTCCTTGACCAGGGACTGAACCTGCACCCCCTGAATTCGAAGGTGAAGTCTTAACCACTGGACTGCCAGGGAAGTCCCTGGATTCATTTGTTTTTTTCTATCTTTATTAAGACACAGTATGATTTTAAATGAGAGGATTTATATTTTTAAAAACCTTAAAATTTGAAGTATTCCGAATATAAAGATATAAATTGGACTTTATAGAAGCTGATCTAGGATTTTTTTTTTTCTGCATATGGTTAGCTAGTTCCTTCCACAAACAAATAATAGCAGCTGACAGTGATGGAGAATTTATTGTACAATAAGTGCCTTGATGAGAAGTACTATTATTCCCCCATTTTACAGAATGGAGCACTGAGGCCAGGTAGGGTCAAGGTGACATGGCTATACACAGTAGAGGAAGGGTTTAAACGTGGGGCAATATGCTTTAGCAACTACTATTCTTGCTATACTTCCTCTTGATATTAGCCTCAAGTTTTTAAACTTAGTATGTTTATTTTTCTTTTATAAAATGTTTTTTTTATTATATTTGGGGAAGCTGTTAGTGGGCTAATAAAGATTACTTAAAGGGTACAAAAGTCTGCACTCATAACTAGTTTTTCCTGTTCTCACGTTTGAATGTACTTTTCAAAGCATATTTCTGCCCAGCTCTTTCCTCCTCTATCTTAGAAAGATGTATTACTGCCAGGGAACCTCTAACATGTGCAGGACTCTGAGCAAATATTTTTCGTAAAGCTGTCTATGAAACTAAGACAAAGAATTGCAATAATTTAAAATTTAAATTAATTAATTTTAAAGAATTTAAAATCCGTGGACAGGGGCTCATGTGTCACAGTGATTTGTTGTTGGAACACAGAAAAATGGGTGAAGAGGTACTTATCGATTTGTTCATTGTCCAGTTGGTACATGTGAAGACTCTGTGGTGGCCTGGCATCCTCTCATCCTGCTCAGGTCCAAGAACCATTCTTCATGTTCTTTATTGTCAAATGCACCATTCTTGGCTAATTTCATATCCCTCATATTGAGGAAAAGATAGCAATACTGTTAGTGTTCCCATTACTGTGGCTTTTTGTATTGAAGCAGCGTAGTCCCTGGAATTCTCTGATACCTGCAATTTAATGCTTGTAACATGACATCACTGCTTACAATACTACATATGCATCAGTTTAGTTGCTCAGTCGTGTCCGACTCTTTGTGACCCGATGCACTGGAGCATGCCAGGTTTCCCTGTCCATCACCAACTCCCAGAGCTTGCTCAAACTCATGTCCATTGAGTTGGTGATGCCATCTCACTCTCTGTCATCCCCTTCTCCTCCTGCCTTCAATCTTTCCCAGCATCAGGGTCTATCAGGTGGCCAAAGTGTTGGAGTTTTAGCTTCAGCATCAGTCCTTCCAATGGATATTCAGGACTGATTTCCTTGAGGAATGACTAGTTTGATTTCCTTGCAGTCCAAGGGACTCTCAAGAGTCTTCTCCAACACCACAGTTCAAAAGCATCAATTCTTCAGTGCTTAGCTTTCTTTATGGTCCAACTCTCACATCCATACATGACTACTGGAAAAACCATTGCAGTGACTAGATGGACATTTGTCAGCAAAGTAATGTCTCTGCTTTTTAATATGCTGTCTAGGTTGGTCATAGCATTTCTTCCAAGGAGCAGGCATCTTTTAATTTCATGGCTGCAGTCACCATCTGCAGTGATTTTCAGTTCAGTTCAGTTCAGTTCAGTTTCTCAGTTGTGTCTGACTCTTTGCAACCCAATGGACTGCAGCACACCAGGCCTCCCTGTCCATTACCAACTCCCAGAGTTTACCCAAACTCATGTCTATTGAGTTGGTGGTGCCATTCAACCATCTCACCCTCCGTCATCCCCTTCTCCTCCTGCCCTCAATCTTTCCCAGCATCAGGGTCTTTTCCAATGAGTCAGCTCTTCACATCAAGTGGCCAAAATATTAGAGTTTCAGCTTCAACATCAGTCCTTCCAGTGAACACTCAGGACTGATCTCCTTTAAGATGGACTGGTTGGATGTCCTTACAGTCCAAGGGACTCTCAAGAGTCTTCTCCAGCACCACAGTTCAAAAGCAACAATTCTTTGGCACTCAACTTTCTTTATAGTCCAATTCTCACATCCATACATGATCTCTGGTTCCTCTGCCTTTTCTGCATTGATTTTGGAGCCCCCCAAAATAAAATCTGTCACTGTTTCCATTGCTTCCCCATCTATTTGCCATGAAGTGATAGGGCTGGATGCTATGATCTTAGTTTTTTGAATGTTGAGTTTTAAGCCAGCTTTTTCACTCTCCTCTTTCACTTTCATCAAGAGGCTCTTTAGTTCTTCTTTGCTTTCTGCCATAAGGGTGATATCATCTGTGTATCTGAGGTTATTGATATTTTCCTGACAATCTTGATTCCAGGTTGTTCTTCCCCCAGCCCACCATTTTGCATGATGTACTCTGCATATAAATTAAATAAGCAGGGTGACAAAATACAGCCTTGACTATAATTTCCTTCATTACCTCCACCATAGTTTGGTCTCAGATCAAATAACCAGAAGGGAACACAGCCTGGCCCATCAACAGAAAATTGGATTAAAGATTTCCTGAGCATGGCTCTGCCCATCAGAACAAGACCCAGTCTCCCCCACAGTCAGTCTCCTCCATCAGGAAGCTTCCATAAACCTCTTATCCTTATGAAAGGGTGGACAGAATGAAAACAACAATCACAGAAAACTAATCAAACTGATCACATGGACCACAGCCTTGTCTAACTCAATGAAACTATGAGCCATGCCATGTAGGGCCACTCAGGATGGATGGATCATGGTGGAGAGTTCTGAGAAAACATGGTCTGCTGGAGAAGGGAATGGCAATAATGGCAAACCACTTCAGTATTCTTGCCTTGAGAATCCCATAAACAGTATGAAAAGGCAAAAAGATAGGACTCTGAAAGATGAGCTCCCTAGGTCAGTAGGTGCCCAATATGCTACTAGTGAAGAGTGGAGAAAAAACTCCAGAAAGATTGAAGAGACGGAGCCAAAGAGAAAACAATGCCGTGTGGATATGACTGGTGATAGAAGTAAAGGCCAATGCTGTAAAGAGCAATATTGCATAGGAACTAGAATGTTAGGTTCATGAATTAAGGTAAATTGAAAGTGGCCAACAGGAGATGGCAAGAGTGAACATCAACATTTTAGAAATCAGTGAAGTAAAATGGACTGGAATGAGCGAATTTAATTCAGATGACCGTTATATCTACTACGGTGGGCAAGAATCCCTTAGAAGACATGGAGTAGCCCTCATAGTCAACATCTGTATCAGGCTATCTCTGAATCGTGGCTTTCAATGATTCTTTCAAATATTGTCATGCTTCGTGGTGGAGGAGCACAAAAGTCTTACCCAGAGCATATAGGAAAATGACAGCGATAGCTTTCTGATCTTATTGCCTTTACCGTTTGGAATTTTTTTAACCTAAAGGTAGACCACATCTTCTCTTGAAATTTTTAAGCTTGGATCACTTTCTTCCTAGGATGTGATCTCTTTCAATGTTGATAGACAATGTTGTCTGCAGGGAGGATGGGTGAGGGACCTGAGGGGCGAGTGAGAAGTGGAAGGTATGAGCATTGTGAGAGGCATGTCCATCTGTCTTCTACAGCTGAAGACTGAGCAAGAGACGTCAATTAAAGCACCTGCTGATGTTGCAGAGTGGTGATCTGAAGACGTTTTAGAGGCTGTGGGTGAGACCACCCCCAGAGGACCGCTGGATGCGTGGCATAGAGCCCGTGAGGGCTTGGGAGGCCTCCCTGGGCTCCAGCGGTGGGTTCACACAGGATTAGTCACACCTGCTGCTGCCTGATGTTGTAGATCTGAGGTGGAACTGGGCAGAGAACATGGGGGAGTGGGATGGGGTGGCCCTGAGCTTGTTGTGTGGAAAATGTGTCACCCCCAGATCAGTATGTTAGCACCATTTTAAGGGCCCGAGTTTGCATGTCATCACAGAGAAATACTGTACTAGGTAGGAAGGGTGAGCTGCTGACCCAACTCCTGGCCTGGGGACGTGTAGACACACACAGAGCCCTCAGGGGCATCCTCACATCAGGCTAGGGAGTCAGCACCGAGAAGGGGAGGGATGGTGGAGTTCTCTGAGTCCTGGGCCTGGGCCTGGGTCTGAGGCCCCTGGTCAGATGGAGCTGCTGGACCCAGCAGATTCCAGGCCCTGAGGGGGACTTGGAAACTGTCCACAAAGGCACCTGAAGACACAGGCCCCTTGCCTGCCCATGGCTAAGTCATGTACTTCTCCTGCTGGTCTCCTCATGAGAGTGACCACCTCCACACTTGTGACTGCAGAGTCAGCCCCTGGCCTCTGCATACTGGCACAGGAAGGAAGTCAGGCTGAGTTCCAGTTTGGTGGGTGAGGATGGACCCAGATCCTCTAAGTCTTCTCTTTGAAATCATCACTTCTTTTATTATTTGATCTATTAGAGTGAATACTATTGTGAAAAGAAGCATTTATTTTGTTCTTGATGTATAGGCTGAACCTGCAATGAGGAAAGGACAGTCCTTTTATCTGCAGAAGTCAGCCGTAAACTTGGCCTCACAGGGCTCCGTTCCTGGATGGAGGAAATTTTCTTTCTTGCTTCACCTGGAATTCTGCAGTTTCTGAATGTCACCTGTTGCTTATTATGCTCTTATTACAATAAATTAACCTTACAGGTAAGAAGTACCCATCATGCACCGATGCCATGACACTTCTGATGTAAGCTAAATAAGGACAGAAATCCCTCTTCCCCTTTGAAGAATGGAGCTGGGATGAAAATCAGGGAATAAGACCTCCAAACTCCTCCTTCCCCAGTGAAGATTCTGCCCCTTCATTTGCATGTCCCTCATGATCAGCTTGCCAAAGAAACCCAGGAGGGCAGCTCCTCACCTATCTGCCTGCTCTCCCTCTGAGAGTGTATCCTTGCTTTAATAAACTCTCACTTTACTTTCTTAACCTCTCTGCTTTGTCTCCGAATCCTTTTGCAACAGAGAAAGAAACCTTGCATTCACTGGGAACAGAATCAGACATTCGGACTGTCAATCAAAAAAATGCAAACCTAAAAGTTGCAGGTTATGTTTTATTCAGGGACCTTACTGAGGACTAAAGCCTGGGAAGGCAGTCTGTCAGCTCTGATGAATTGTTTTAAAGAGGTAAGAGAGGAGCCTGGATATATAGAAATTTTTGCTAAAAAAAAAAAAATCAAATGTAGTTGAATATTGAAAGATTACTGCTAACCACAAAAGACAGACATCTCAAGTTAATAATAGTGCTTTCTCTATATGTGAAAAGGCAAGAATTTGGGCTCATCGAAATTATTCCTTAGATTTGCATCCTAACTATCTAGGGCCAGGATCCGTTTTTTTTTTCATCCGGAATCCCTTTCATAGAGCATCATTGGAGGAGGCTACAATGGCTGATGGCTTGATGATGGACAGCATTTGTTGTTTACTGGAACATCAGACAACATTTTTTGGTAAGCACTGGGATAGCATCCTGAGATTCTGGGATGCTAACACCTAGGATCACATCCTGGTAAGCCTGGCTGTCTTCTCATGCTTCTTAAGCCCATGGGCAAGTGGTTCTGCCACAAGGTTCTCCAAACAGCCAGGAAACCAAGGCACATCTTCCTGGTCTATCAATTTTATTCAAATATCTGAGGGGATAAAGGTTGAACATTTAAACTAGCTTTAACCCTTAAAACATTACAAGTATAGATACATTGTGGCACAGAATGCAATGAGCAATGAGTCCCTGCCTAGAGCTGTAATTGAGTCTGGGCTCTCCAGGCCTCCCAAGGACAAGTTTCCCAATGCTGAGTTTCTCTATTTTTAAAAACATATTTTAAAAATTGTTTCTTGAGGTATAATTGTTGAAAAAAATTTGCACAACGTGAGTGTTGCAAGTTAAGCTTTATTTGGGGGCAAAATAAGGACTGCAGCCTGGGAGACAGTGTTTCAGATAGCACTGAGAAACTGCTTTGAGGAGGTGAAGGGAGAAGCTAGGATATAAAGGAGTTTTTGCAATAAAAGGCAGGTAGTTGGGAACATCAGAAAATTACTGTTAATTAAAGAAAACCAGATATCCCAAGTTAAGGAATTTAGCACTTTTCTATGTGTGAGAACATTGAAGATTCTGGGCTCACTGAAATTGCTCCTTTGATCGGTACCTCAGCCATCTGGGGCCAGTGTCCTGTACTGTCCCATCCTGAGTTTCCTCAGGGCTCACCTCAGGGAGTGGCTGTAGCCTGATGGCTGCTAGATGGCAGGTATTCTTTCTTTCCTGAGTTCCCTCAGGACTCACCAGCTCACCATCTGTGGTGGCTGCGATCTCTGAGGACTGTGCCATTCTTGTTTACCGATGTGGCAGGAAATATCCCACTTCTGAAATTTGTATAACATAATTGTCACCACTTTAAAGTATACAACTCAGTAGATTTTAGTATATTCACAATGTTGTGCAACCACATCACTACTACCCTCTTTTTGAGGAATTCTTTCATGAAAATGTTTGGGGTGCTGCCTGCCAGCCACTCTGCCTCCAGAGGAGAATTCACAGTGTCAGCGATAGGAGGTAGGTAAAAATTCTTATTTGTTGGGATGGGTTTTGGTGTCACGGGGATGCATTTTCAGTTCCCATCAAGTCCTTCCACTTAGGCAATCGTCTCTATTTGAGAGGCAGCCTGTTCCTTGAGTATTCATGCTGTGCTGTGGATGGATTATCCCTAGAAGAAACAAGGACGAAACCTTTCTGCCGTAGAAATGACTAAATCACAAAGGACTAAACAGCTTAGAAACTGTGAAGACTCCTGAGAATAGTAGGGGCTGGACTTGCTTTTAATCAGGTTTCAATGCAGAGACAGGTGTTCTGTCAATTCCCTTATTCAGGGACACATTTGTTGTGACATTAACAAACAAAATCATCATTCCCTGGAGACCCATGAAAGCCTGATCCAGTGTGAGTCTGTTTTTCTGTAGACATATGCGGTTTGATTCCAGGCAGTTTGGGGTTTCCCAGGTGGCTCAGTGGTAAAGAATCTGCCTGCCGATGCTAGAGACACCAGAGATGTGGGTTCAATCTTGCTCCAGTCTTCTTGCCTGGAGAATCCCATGGACAGAGAAGCCTGGTGGGTTACAGTTCACGGGGTCGCAAAGATCCTGACATGATTGAGCACACACACTCCAGGCAGTTTAAATAATAGCCTTCCTCTCATGGCCCATGGCTATTCCAGGGGGCCAGACCATTCACAAGCAGGCTCTAACAATGGTGGGTCCTCTTGGCATTCCTGCTCAACATCTACCCTGAATAAGGATGTGGGAGTGGGAAATGAGTCTCTGAACTTACCTCTCATTTGGGCTTTTCTCTTCTTACAGACTTTCTGGGGATTCTTGAGACAAATACATGCTTTCTCAAAGCCATATAGCAAAATCCTGTTATCTTGGATTCTAGAATTTATATCCATAAACTTAAGAACTTGGTGTGTAGGAACATGGCTCCTCTTTGAGAAATGGTAATTTGCATAGCTATGAAAGTGTTTTCTATATCTATATTTATAAGAAATGGCAATTTGCATAGCTCTGAAAGACACTGTGTCCCCCTGCCTTTGTGTCTGAGCCTGGGGGCTGGGGGATGTAGGGGGCACATGCTGCCTGAGAGAGGGAAGAGGGAAAGAGAGCTCACGCTGAGGCCCTGACCTGTGGGCCCCCGTGGCCAGCCCCTCTTTGGGAGCCCCCTTGTGCTAGCAGGCGGTCTTCTGGATGTGCCCCTGGGCCTTCCCTGGTGGCTCACAAGGAAAGGAATTCACCTGCCATGTGGGAGACCTGGGTTCTATCCCTGGATTGGAAGATCCCCTGGAAGACGCCATGGCAACCCACTCCAGTATTCTTGCCTGGAGAATCTCCATGAACAGAGGAGCCTGGAGGGTTACAGTCTATGGGGTCACAAAGAGTTGGCCATGACTGAGAGATAAAGCATGTGAAAGTGTTAGTGCTCACTTGTGTCCAGCTCTGTGCATTGCTATGAATAGCAATAATTATTCTTTGTAGTCTAGTTCCATGTGCTAGTTGTTTTTATACATAATATTTTTAATCCTCACAACAACCTTGCAAGGCAGGTGTTAGCCCACGTTGACTGGGCTGCTGAGGCTGAGAGAGGTTAGTAACGGGCTTGATTTTGTACAACTCACTAGCAAATAGTCTGGCTCCAAATTTCCCAGGACTTCTCCTCGACCTTTCCTTTGAGCCTCACTTCTCATTTGGTCCATTGTCTTGGTGCATTGAAACACTATGGACTTTGAGTCTGTTGACTGAAAAAAAAGTCCACACCCTAAAAACTGAGAATTATGTTTTATTCGGTACATTTACTGAACACTTAAGCCCTGGAGACAGCTCTGAGGGACTGATCTGAAGGAGTAAGGAAGGAGTTATAACATACAGAAGTTCAAACAAAAATATCCAGATAGATGGAACATCAAAAAGTTACTGCTAATTATAGAAAACCAGACTTCTCAGGTTAATGAATTTAGTGCTTTTCTATGCATGGGAAGATGTAAGAGTCTGGGCTCCTTTAAACCATTCCTCTGATACACACCTCAGTTATCTAGGGCCAGTGTCCTCTTTGTCTCCATCCTGAATCCCCTGGGTGCACAGTCAGGGACTGAGTTGGTTGATGGCTCGATGGCTCCAACATCCTTTTTTTAAATGATGTAACAGGCAACATTTTTTGTCCACAAGTCAGACAGTCATGATTCTAATGCCAACTCCGCTAATCACTAGAGGAACGACTGGACGAGTCATATAACCTCTCTGAGTGTCAATTTCCTCAGCTCTAATTGTGAGAATGAAGCTTTGGGATGTTGCTATGGGGATGAAACGAGCTGAAGCACTTCCAATTCCCTGGCATGGTATTGGGACATTACATATCACAGCAGAATCTCAACAAGTGATATTTTCTTTTCCTTCTTTATTCATCTCTGTATCTGCCATGGCACCTGGTACAAAGTAGGTACTCAAGAAATATTTGAGGAAGGTAAATCCATGGCCTTATTTCATAGGGACGCTGTGAAGTTGGACCCTCTCCAAAAGATCCCTGAAAGAACAAAAGCAGTTTTGAAGCACATCAAAGCTACTCATGGTTAAAATCTTTAGAATGAATCAGGAAGACAAGAAAAATCCTAAAATAACAATAAAACTAAAATCCTGAAGTAAAATTCACTAGGTGGAGTGCTGTTGATCTTCAAGAAAGAGCAAGTTGAGGAGTGTCAAGTCGAGGATTGGCGAGGCACAATAAGTGTGATGAGAATGGCTCTTGCGCTTGAAGGATTGTTCAGCAATGCCTGAATTGGTTGGAGACAGTGCACTCTTGTAAGTGTATCCTTGTTTAAGAGCCTAAAGAATAAAATATAAGATTTTTGAATACGTGATGTGTTGGAGGGAATGCATCCTCCCTGTGATGCAGGTGGTGGTTGGCTCCAAAGGTATTTGGGAGGGCAGGCGTGTGGCATGGGTGCTGCCTGTCCCCAGCCAGTTCCTGACAGACTCTGCTTCCTGGCCGTGCGAGTCTCTCTTGCCTGAGTCCTTCTCAGCAGGGCACGCTGTACTCAGTCGCTTCAGTTGTGTCTGATTCTTTGAGCCCCTGTGGACCATAGCCTGCCAGCCTCCTCTGTCAATGGGATTCTCCAGCCAAGAATACTGGAGTGGGTTGCCATGCCCTCCTCCAGGGCGTGTTTTACGTCTCCTGCTTTGGCAGGCAGGCTCTTTACCACTAGCGCCACCTGGGAAGCCCTGGTCCTCAGCGCAGTCAGTTGGACTCATCATTGTCCCTGGCTCCAAATAGGGAGATGTTTGTGCCCATTTAATACCCAAGATTCAAAGACCTCTCTTCCCTCCAAGGAGGCTTCAGTCTAGTCTCCTGACATGGCTCGGTCATAGCACCAAACTACTAGAACCTCTCAGGATGGCATTAAGTTTAGTTCCATGGGGATACGTTCCAAAACCCTCAGTGGATGCCTAAAATCTCAGATAGTTCTTAACCCTATGTATACTGTATTTTTTCTATACATACATGCCTAAGGCAAAGTTTAATTTGTGAATTAGATGCAGTGAGATACTTGTTGTTAAATGATAACTAATAACAACATAGAGTAATTATAATAAGATACTAATAAAAGTACATTTATCAAGCTCTGTGGCTATAAATTCTACATTTTGAGGTATGATAGCACAACCAGCACAAACTTCTTTTTCCTCCTCCACAATTTCACAGATAGAAAAGTCATTCTAATTGTAAGTCTTAGTGTATATTTTTTCTTTTCTATGTCAAGAACTTCCACTTTTTCACTTAAAGGAAACACTTTATGGCTTCTTTTTGGCACATCTGAATTTCAGCAGTACTCTTGTGCATTGGAGTCATTATTAAGTAAAATAAAGGTTACTTGAATACAAACACTTTTATCCCAGGACAGTTGATCTGATGATAACCAGGATGGCTACTAAGTGACTAATGGGAGGAAAACACTGGACAAAGGGATGATTTACTTCCTGGAGAGGACAGAGTGGGACAGAGTGGAATGGCATGAGATTTCATCATGCTGCTCAGAATGGTACATAATTTAAAATTTATGTATTGTTTGCTTCTGAAATTTTCCTTTTAATATTTTTGGACCATGGTTAATGGAGGGTAACTGAAACCACAGAAAAGGGGATATTATTGTCCCCCAATATCACAGAAAAATGATATTATTGTCATTAGTATATTTTGTTTGTTTTTGTAATGCATTTGCACTGGAATGCAAACACAAGTCTATGTGTGCACACTAGACTAAATGACAGTCAAAATGACAACCTTCACACTGCATCCAGAATCATCCCTACTCATGCTTCAAGCAAATCTGTTCCTTGTCACTTTTCTTCTCTTGGGATGTCCTAAGACATTCTTTATTCCTCATGTTCCTAAAGTCTACCAAACCCACTTTGGTAGTGGATATTTCTGTGGGAACTGTACCCACTCAAGGCCTCTGAGAAAGCCTGGCCTGGGTGTCCATGTTTCTTTGTATTAAAATGTATTGGCTTTGAAGTGAAGTGAAGTCACTCAGTTAAGTCCAACTCTTTGTGACCACATGGACCATATAGTCCATGGAATTCTCCAGGTCAGAATACTGGAGTGGGTAGCCTTTCCCTTCTCCAGAGGATCTTCTCAAACCAGGCAAACCCAGGTCTCCTGCATTGCAGGTGGATTTTTATTTTTTTTACACCAGCTGAGCCACTAATGAAGTCCAAGACTACTGGAGTAGGTAGCCTATCCCTTCTCCAGCGGATCTTCCTGACCCAGGAATCAAACTAGACTCTCCTGCATTGCAGGCAGATTCTTTTAAAAAAAAATTTTTTTTATTAGTTGGAGGCTAATTACTTCACAACATTTCAGTGGGTTTTGTCATACATTGACATGAATCAGCCATAGAATTACACGTATTCCCCATCCCGATCCCCCCTCCCACCTCCCTCTCCACCCGACTCCTCTGGGTCCTCCCAGTGCACCAGGCCCGAGCACTTGTCTCATGCATCCCACCTGGGATGGTGATCTGTTTCACCATAGATAATATACATGCTGTTCTTTTGAAACATCCCACCCTCACCTTCTCCCACAGAGTTCAAAAGTCTGTTCTGTACTTCTGTGTCTCTTTTTCTGTTTTGCATATAGGGTTATCATTACCATCTTTCTAAATTCCATATATGTGTGTTAGTATGCTGTAATGTTCTTTATCTTTCTGGCTTACTTCACTCTGTATAATGGGCTCCAGTTTCATCCATCTCATTAGAACTGATTCAAATGAATTCTTTTTAACGGCTGAGTAATATTCCATGGTGTATATGTACCACAGCTTTCTTATCCATTCGTCTGCTGATGGGCATCTAGGTTGCTTCCATGTCCTGGCAATTATACACAGTGCTGCGATGAACATTGGGGTGCACGTGTCTCTTTCAGATCTGGATTCCTCAGTGTGTCTGCCCAGAAGTGGGATTGCTGGGTCATATGGCAGTTCTATTTCCAGTTTTTTAAGAAATCTCCACACTGTTTTCCATAGTGGCTGTACTAGTTTGCATTCCCACCAATAGTGTAAGAGGGTTCCCTTTTCTCCACACCCTCTCCAGCATTTATTGCGTGTAGACTTTAGGATAGCAGCCATCCTGACTGGCGTGTAATGGTACCTCATTGTGGTTTTGATTTGCATTTCTCTGATAATGAGTGATGTTGAGCATCTTTTCATGTGTTTCTTAGCCATCTGTATGTCTTCTTTGGAGAAATGTCTGTTTAGTTCTTTGGCCCATTTTTTGATTGGGTCATTTATTTTTCTGGAATTGAGCTTCAGGAGTTGCTTGTATATTTTTGAGATTAATCCTTTGTCTGTTTCTTCATTTGCTATTGTTTTCTCCCAATCTGAGGGCTGTCTTTTCACCTTGCTTATAGTTTCCTTTGTAGTGCGAAAGATTTTAAGTTTCATTAGGTCCCATTTGTTTAGTTTTGCTTTTATTTCCAATATTCTGGGAGGTGGGTCATAGAGGATCTTGCTGAGATTTATGTTGGAGAGTGTTTTGCCTATGTTCTCCTCTAGGAGTTTTATAGTTTCTGGTCTTACATTTAGATCTTTAATCCATTTTGAGTTTATTTTTGTGTATGGTGTTAGAAAGTGTTCTAGTTTCATTCTTTTACAAGTGGTTGACCAGTTTTCCCAGCACCACTTGTTAAAGAGGTTGTCTTTTTTCCATTGTATATCCTTGCCTCCTTTGTCAAAGATAAGGTGTCCATAGGTTTGTGGATTTATCTCTGGGCTTTCTATTCTGTTCCATTGATCTATATTTCTGTCTTTGTTGCAGGCAGATTCTTTACCAGCAGAGCTACCAGGGAGTAGTAGTAAATCCATACTGAAATTTGGTCATGTAATAAAAAAGCTAACTATCATATATCACAAAGAGTTTAGAGATGTAATGTCTGCAAATGAGCAAAAATTTAGTGTTCTGACTCCACTTTTCCTAGGCTTCTCTTCTGCTTTCCTTCATCTTCAGGCTGTTAGCAACCTAGCTTCAGTGTTTTCAGTCAGCATTTTTAATCTTGATTATGCTTAGAGGAGGGGCTTCCCTGATAGCTCAGTTGGTAAAGGATCCACCTGTAATGCAGAAGACCCTGGTTCCATTGCTGGGTTGGGAAGATCCACTGGAGAAGAGATAGGCTACCCACTCCAGTATTCTTGGGCTTCTCTTGTGGCTCAGCTGGTAAAGAATCTGCCTGCAATGTGGGAGACCTGGGTTCCATCCCTGGGTTGGGAAGATCCCCTGGAGAAGGGAAAGGCTACCCACTCCAGTATTCTGGCCTAGAGAATTCCATGGACTATACAGCCCATGGAGTTGCAAAGAGTTGGACATGGCTGAGTGACTTTCACACTTTCTATGCTTAGAGGAGGAAAGGTGTGTGTGTGTATCTTAGAGCATGGTTCTGTAGATTTTGCTATGTTCTCATTAGGAGGGAAGAAATCTTTTTTAGAATCCTCCCATAGACTTTCTTTTAGGAATCACTAGTCGAAACTGGATCTTATGCTCTATTCTCTAAACCAATCACTGGAAGGGGAATGAACCACTATGGTTGACTTACGTCAATCAAAATATATCCCTTGAGCAGTGGATAAACTTATTTAGCAATAATAAGTGATGGTAATAGATTGGATGTCGAATAGCTCTTGCAGGGACAGAACTAATTGAATCACAGGTGAACCCTTCACAAAGGGTGACAAAACTTTCTGTTGATTAGTGATTAGAAAAATCAATCAGATTCTCATGAGAATAATTTAAACTAAGAGAAACATAGGTTCTTCTTAGAGTGTAATAGATACTTTAACTAAAAGCTCATGCAGAGTTGGATCTGGGTGGCGCAACCATTTTTAGCTGAGGAGTAAGCAGCTGGCAGAGAGGCCCCAAACTTTACAGTGGGTTTTCTGCACCTGTATGCTAAAAGACTTGATCAGGATATTCACGTATGTTTGCATCTGAGGTTGAGCGCAATGTAGATTTAGCTGGTCTCTCTGCCTACCTAGGATGTGTTATCTTTGTGCTTCTCAAACTAATGAAGTAATTTTGATGTGTAAAACGCACTAAAGCTAAGATGATGCTTGATCTTTAAGGGCCCACTTGTTCTTGAGTGTCTGAGTATAATCCTCAGTAGTATTTTCTTGGGAATATTAGGAATATTTCTAGGGACTGTTAGGTGGGCCAGTACCCACCGAATAAGGTCAACAAGATCTCTAATTCCTCAGACATGACAGAACAGACATCTCTAGTTCCTTTTCCACTGGGGGGATTCTGGGTGGCTCATACAGTCACAATGTGCTTTCCGAGCTCAGTGACAGCTGGAATGGCTAGTATCTTCTATGATGGTCCCTGGAAAGCCTTCATCTTGTCCTTACTTTGAAATGATAGCCTAGCTGGGTGTAAAATTCTAGCTTGAAAATTATTTTTCCTCTGAACTTTGAAGATATGATTACCAAGTCTTCTGGTATTTGTTGGTATTGATGTCAGTCTTGTTGCCATGGATTTATAATAATTATTTTTTACTTATTTTAAGATGGTTTTCTTATTCCTGATAGTCTGAATTTTCACGACTGTGTCCCTAAGTATAGCTTAATTCATTTCCTTTACTCACTCTTCTGAGATACCGTGCTATATCTAGTCCACTATTTAATTTGACCGTGATTCTTAGATCAACTACTAAGTCTTAAATTTCCAGCATTTTTATTTGGTTCATTTTAAAATGCCACCTGCTGAAACAGATCACCAGCCCAGGTGGGATGCATGAGTCAAGTGCTCAGGCCTGGTGCACTGGGAAGACCCAGAGGAGTCGGGTGGAGAGGGAGGTGGGAGGGGGGATCTGGATGGGGAATCCATGTAACTAATGGCAGATTCATATCAATGTATGACAAAACCCACTGAAAAAAAAAAAAAAATAAAATGCCACCTGCTTTCCCCCACCCCCCCAGTTCTTTTTTTTTGGGAGGATAGATTTAAAGTGTCCTTCTTTTACAGCCTCTCATATTTTTCTATTAGTCATAGACCCTGATTTCTGATTCCTCTTGGTTGTCAAGTCTAGAGACTTTCTCATCATGATTTATTTCCTTAGATGCCTTATAACTTTTGATAGTAAGCCTAACTTTAGTGAAAGATGTTTTTGTGAGGGAAACTTGGGTATGGTGGGATGTGGATGCATCCACATGGAGTACCTGCTCTGTGACCCTATCATTTTAGTTATTTCAGGCTGTTTTCTTTCTTTCTCTCTTTCCACCTTCCTTTCTTCCCCTCTCTCTCTTTCTTTTTTCTTTTCCAACACTTGTGGGTGCCCCACTCCAGTTTGGCTAAAGAGAAGAAAAAATTTTTGGTCAATTTTATATAGCATTTCTGTGTAATTGAACTGGTGGTGGTTGGGGGTGAGTATCCTGTGTCAGCTCAGCTTGCCTTGACTGAGAGGCAAGGGTTGCAACTCCAGCTGACACAGGCATCAGTTTGCTTAGCTACTTCTGTCCGAGCTGGGAGGAGGCTCTCATCCAAGAGGAATGCCACCCACCTAGTTCCAGACTCCTCTGCCTAAACCTTGGCATAAGCTCCCAAGTGCTGAGACAAGGGGCTAGTGAGCAATGCCAGCCTGTGTCTGACTTCAGAATGTTCTATGCCAGATATGTCAAACCACTGATCCTGGACTCACTGGGCACTTAGCCTCCCTCCTGCCTCAGAGTGACTTTTTCTCTTCATGTATAGCCCCTTCCTTTGTAAACTGGGAGACAGACTTTGTCTTCTCTTGTTGCTAAAGCCTTAACCTCGTGTGTCAGCATCTAAGTGTTAGTCTCATAGATGTCTATCATCTTTCCCCCAGATCCTCTGGCAAAAACGTTTCCCTCATGGTGGATGTTCTGTTGTGTAACAATTTCTGAATGGGTATATAGGCTCTACCCAACTCCACTTCTTCTGCCCTCTCCTCTCCCATCCTGATCCCTTCGTTTCCTCTAAGGTTCTATTTTCTTCTCTCCACACACAAAAAGAGGTGATTAATTTTTTTCCCTTCTAAGTTGTCTGAAATTTTACTTCCCTAAAGGACTTGATGTGGGATTGGCAAACTTGCTGCAGCAAAAATGTTAAAAGAAGGGATTTAATATGCTCCTTTCCCACTCCTTCCTGGGATGCACACGAGTAGGGACAGGGCTGAGGCCCAGGGGGCTCCAGGTCCCAACCCTAGGCTGGGGAGAAGGGGAGGGAGGAAGAGCCTGCTGCAAATGTGCATTGGATACTATTAGCGAGGTACATCAGAGAGGAGATAAAGCTAAAGGTTATGTGGGAGGGTTCTGACCTGGGAAAGTCCCATGGCGTCCTTCCTGGCCATTATACCAAAATTGATGGCCCATGGACCATACTTTGAGTATCAAGGCTTTTCAATTCAGAGGTATAGCCAGGTGCTGACCTCAAGGGAAGGGAGACAAGGGTCTGGGCATGGATGAGATGTGGGAGTTTTGCCATAGTTCCTAACCTTGGCCACAAGGGGGCAGTACCAATGGAGGCATAGAGAAATGAGGTGTCATGTCTTGGCAATGAAATTGTACTTTTACATACTTCATAAATCTGTCTTTGCCTGGGTTTGATTTCAAAGGGAGAAAAGTCCACACAGAGAAACAGAAAAATCTACATGACTACTATGTGCTGTGAAATTTTATTTTATTTTTTGCTCGTGTTTTCACACTCTTGGTCCAGCCTTAAGAAACAGTAAAATTACATCAGTTAAGAATACATCTGACAGAAAATGCAAGGACAGTGGGGTTTATTGGTTTTACATAATGGAAAGTCTGAACCACTAGATAGTGGGATGTTAGCTCAGACCTCCTTTTCCTATATGCCTTCAGAACTTTGTTCTCAACTCTGGCTGAATGACCTAGGGAATTTAAGAAAATCACGATGCCTAGGGCACAGCCCAGGCCAATTAAATCAGAATTTCCAGGGTCAGGACCCAAGCACCAGTGTTTATAAAATCTCCCCACATAAATCTAATGGTTGAGAACTTCTGTTCTTGGCCTTGCTGGTGCAAAGCTTTCTCCATCATTTTGCATCATATTCTTAACAACTCTCAGCTGCTGGCCTTGGTTCAGCACCGACAGCATTACAGCCAGCATCTATGTGGGTCTCCTGTCCTTTTCAGCTTGGTTACCAGAGGCTTCTGCAGCCCCAGTCACTCCATCCTAGACAGGAAGGAGGAGGGCGGGGGAAAGGCAGGTCTCAGACTTCCAGTCACGTCTCACTGGTGAGAATTGTAATGTGCCTTCTGCTAGGTCAGAGGTAGCTGGAAAAGTGACCATTTGGGTTTTCCAGTCTCTTTAGTATAAGCAGATAAGAGTAATGAGGGTTGGGAGTAGCTATGAGGTAAGAAACAATACTGAGTCTTTTAGAGTTGATTATTATCCAGTGGTCATGTATGGATGTGAGAGTTGGGCTGTGAAGAAAGCTGAGCACCAAAGAATGGATGCTTTTGAACTGTGGTGTTGGAGAAGATTCTTGAGAGTCCCAAGAAGATTCTTGGACTGCAAGAAGATCCAACCAGTCCATCCTAAAGGAGATCAGTCCTGGGTGTTCATTGGAAGAAGTGATGCTGAAGCTGAAACTCCAATACTTTGGCGACCTCATGCAAAGAGTTGACTCATTGGAAAAGACCCTGATGCTGGGAGGGATTGGGGGCGCAAGGAGAAGGGGATGACAGAGGATGAGATGGTTGGATGGCATCACCAACTCGATGGACATGAGTTTGTGTGAACTCCAGGAGTTGGAGATGGACAGGGAGGCCTGGTGTGCTGCATTTCATGGGGTTGCAAAGAGTCGGACATGACTGAGCGACTGAACTGAACTGATTATTGAGAAAATAAAAATTACCTGCCTGTTATAGAAATTTTAGAAGAACAGAGTAGAAGAAAGTAAACTTACCATTAGTCTCAGCACTTCCGGACAAGAACTGTCAATAGTTGATGCATTTCCTTCCAGATTCTTGTTGGTTTCCCTTTGATTCAGATCATATTGTATTTACAGTGATGAATTTTACCTTTTCTTATAATATGAAAGGATGAGCATTTCTCTATATGTTATGGTGATTTCTTAAACATCATTTTATTGGATGGCGGAGGAGTAGGACGGAGAGACCACTTTCTCTCCTAGAAATTCATCAAAAAAATAACTGAACGCAGAGCAAACTTCACAAAACAACTTCTGATCGCTAGCTGAGGTCATCAGGCGCCCAGAAAAGCAGCCCATTGTCTTCGAAAGGAGGTAGGACAAAATATAAAAGATAAAAAGCGAAACAAAAGAGCTAAGGACGGAGATCCGTCCCGGGAAGGGACTTAATAGAGGACGTTCCCAGACACCGGGAAACCCTCGCTCTGGCGGGCCTGGGGGAAGTGTTGGAATCTCAAGAGTTTGAATCTGACTGGGAGGGATACAATAAATAAAACCCACAGATTAAGAGCCTAAAAGCAACTCCCAGCAGAAAAGTACCCCAGACGCCCGCATCCGCCACCAGCAAGTGGGGACGGAACGGAGAGGAGCGGGCGGCATTACTTGGGGCTGGATCCGGGCCTGAGCACCCTGAGGACAATCAGAGGGAGCTTTTGTGAGTTGCCAACTTGAACTGTGGGACAGCAAAAGAGACAGAAAATTAACCGGCCCGAACACACTGCCGGCCGTTCGCAGAACAAAGGGACCGAGATTCTGGGCGGCCGAAGCCCGCCGGGAGGGTCGTGGCGAGACGGAGGGCGCGGGCGCCCGACCGGCGCGGGCGGGAACTGCGGCTGGGGACACGGAGGGCAGAGGGCGCGCGCTCCCGACTGGCGCCGGCGGGGACTGAGACTGGGACCGCGCGGGGCAGAGGACGCGCCGCACCCGGGGAGAGAGCGCCCGTCAAGCGCCTGGCTGCCTGGGCCGCTGGGCGGCGTGGGGACGGAGCGCGGGCCCGGCTTTGTGTGCCGCGCTTTTGTGAATCGCCCGAGGGCTGGAGCCGCGCGCAGCGTGGCGCGCGCTTCAGACGGAGCAGCCCGGAGCCTGAGCAGCGCAGATCGAGAAAAGAGCGCAAGCCTCTCCCGGGAGCGCCGGTCCCTCCCCGCACAGCCCCTCCCCGCAGCGCGACGGAACTAGCTACCTGAATAAGAATCCGCCTCCGCCCCGTGTGTCAGGGCGGAAATTAGGCGCGGAAGAGAGACCGGCAACAGAACCCAAATAAACAAAGGGACCGGTGTAACAGATTAAAATCCCTGAAGAAACCACGGACTGACTACACCGGAAGGGCCTGTAGATATCGAGAAGTGTAAGCTGGAACGAGGAGCTATCTGAAGCTGAGCCGAACCCACACTGACCGCAACAGCTCCAGGGAAACTCCTAGATATATTTTTTCTTTTTCTTTTTTTCTTTTTTTTTTTTTTTTTTTTTTAAGTAAGGAAAAAAAAATTTTTTTTTTCTTTCTTTTTTCTTGGTTCTCTTTTATTTTCCTTTAAAAATTCCTTATTACTCCCCCATTACTCCTTAACTTTCATTTTCATAGATTTTTACGATTTTTTTTAATTACGCAAAACAATTTTTTTTCTCATTCTTTTTTCTTTTTTTTTTTTTTTCTTCTTTTTTTCTTTTCTTTTTTCTTCTCTTCTATTTTCTTTTTCTTTTTCTCTTATTTCTTTTAAAGCCCTCTAGCACTCCTTTTACTACGCCTTAATTTTCATTTTCAATCCACTATAACCTTACAGAAGAAAGAGAAAGGGAAGAAAAAAAAAAAAAAAAAAAAGAAGAGAAGCCCTATTTTTATACCAAACTTCATATATATTTCTAAAATTTCTTTTGTGTGTTTTGGTTTTTGTTTTTAATATAGTATTTTTAAGAGTCTAACCTCTACTCTAGATTTTTAATTTTTGTTTTTCAGTATATGATATAAATTGTGAACATTTAAGAATCCAATATTCAGCTCCCATTTTTATTCACGAGTGTGTTGATTATTCTCTCCCAATCTTGACTCTGTTTTCTACCTCAGAACACCTCTATTTCCTCCTTCCCCCTTCTCTTCCCAATCCAATCCTGTGAATCTTTGTGGGTGTCTGGGCTACGGAGAACACTCTGGGATCAGACAACTTCGTAGATCTGTCTCTCTCCTCTTGAGTCCCCCTCTTTCTCCTCCTGCCCATCTCTATCTCCCTCCTCCCTCTCCTCTTCTCCATGTAACTCGGTGAACCTCTCTGGGTATCCCTAACGGGGGAGAAACTTTCCACCATTAACATAGAAGTTTTATTATCAGTGCTGTATAGTTGGAGAAGTCCTGAGACTATAGGAAGAATAAAACTGAAATCCAGAAGCAGGAGACTTAAGCCCAAAACCTGAGAACACCAGAAAACTCCTGACTACATGAATCTTTAAGTAATAAGTGACCCTACAAAAGCCTCCATACCTGCAACGAAACCAACCACCACCCAAGAGCCAATAAGTTCTAGAGCACGACATACCACGCAAATTCTCCAGCAACGCAGGAACATTGCCCTGAACGTCAACATACAGACTGCCCAAGGTCACACCTAACACATAGACCCATCTCAAAACTCATTACTGGGCACTCCATTGCTATCCAAAGAGAAGAAATCAAGATCCGCACACCAGAACACTGACGCAAGCTTCGCTAATCAGGAAACCTTGACAAGCCAATCGTCTAACCCCACCCACTGGGTAAAACCTCCACAATAAAAAGGAACCACAGACCTCCAGAATACAGAAAGCCCACTCCAGACACAGCAATCTAAACAAGATGAAAAGGCAGAGAAATACCCAACAGGTAAAGGAACATGAAAAGGGCCCACCAAGTCAAACAAAAGAGGAGGAGATAGGGAATCTACCTGAAAAAGAATTTAGAATAATGATAATAAAAATGATCCAAAATCTTGAAAGCAAAATGGAGGTACAGATAAATAGCCTGGAGACAAAGATTGAAAAGATGCAAGAAATGTTTAATAAAGATCTAGAAGAAATAAAAAAGAGTCAATTGAAAATGAATAATGCAATGAATGAGATCAAAAACACTCTGGAGGGAACCAAGAGTAGAATAACGGAGACAGAAGATAGAATAAGTGAGGTAGAAGATAAAATGGTGGAAATAAATGAAGCAGAGAGGAAAAAAGAAAAAAGGATCAAAAGAAATGAGGACAACCTCAGGGACCTCTGGGACAATGTGAAACGCCCCAACATTCGAATCATAGGAGTTCCAGAAGAAGAAGACAAAAAGAAAGGCCATGAGAAAATACTCGAGGAGATAATAGCTGAAAACTTCCCTAAAATGGGGAAGGAAATAGCCACCCAAGTCCAAGAAACCCAGAGAGTCCCAAACAGGATAAACCCAAGGCGAAACACCCCAAGACACATATTAATCAAATTAACAAAGATCAAACACAAAGAACAAATACTAAAAGCAGCAAGGGAGAAACAACAAATAACACACAAAGGGATTCCTATAAGGATAACAGCTGATCTATCAATAGAAACCCTCCAGGCCAGAAGGGAATGGCAGGACATACTGAAAGTAATGAAAGAGAATAACCTACAACCTAGATTACTGTACCCAGCAAGGATCTCATTCAGATATGAAGGAGAATTCAAAAGCTTTACAGACAAGCAAAAGCTGAGAGAATTCAGCACCACCAAACCAGCTCTTCAACAAATGCTAAAGGATCTTCTCTAGACAGGAAATGCAGAAAGGTTGTATAAACGTGAACCCAAAACAACAAAGTAAATGACAACGGGACCACACCTATCAATAATTACCTTAAATGTAAATGGGTTGAATGCCCCAACCAAAAGACAAAGATTGGCTGAATGGATACAAAAACAAGACCCCTATATATGCTGTCTACAAGAGACCCACCTCAAAACAAGGGACACATACAGACTGAAAGTGAAGGGCTGGAAAAAAATATTTCACGCAAACGGAGACCAAAAGAAAGCAGGAGTCGCAATACTCATATCAGATAAAATAGACTTTCAAATAAAGGATGTGAAAAGAGACAAAGAAGGTCACTACATAATGATCAAAGGATCAATCCAAGAAGAAGATATAACAATTATAAATATATATGCACCCAACATAGGAGCACCGCAATATGTACGGCAAACACTAACGAGTATGAAAGAGGAAATTAATAGTAACACAATAATAGTGGGAGACTTTAATACCCCACTCACAACCATGGATAGATCAACTAAACAGAAAATCAACAAGGAAACACAAACCTTAAATGATACAATGGACCAGCTAGACCTAATTGATATCTATAGGACATTTCACCCCAAAACAATCAACTTCACCTTTTTCTCAAGTGCACACGGAACCTTCTCCAGAATAGATCACATCCTGGGCCATAAATCTGGTCTTGGAAAATTCAAAAAAATTGAAATCATTCCAGTCATCTTTTCTGACCACAGTGCAGTAAGATTAGATCTCAATTACAGGAAAAAAATTGTTAAAAATTCCAACATATGGAGGCTAAATAACACGCTTCTGAATAACCAACAAATCATAGAAGAAATCAAAAAAGAAATCAAAGTATGTATAGAAATAAATGAAAATGAAAACACAACAACCCAAAACCTATGGGACACTGTAAAAGCAGTGCTAAGGGGAAGGTTCATAGCATTACAGGCACACATCAAGAAACAAGAAAAAAGCCAAATAAATAACCTAACTCTACACCTAAAACAATTAGAGAAGGAAGAAATGAAGAACCCCAGGGTTAGCAGAAGGAAAGAAATCTTAAAAATTAGGGCAGAAATAAATGCAAAAGAAACTAAAGAGACCATAGCAAAAATCAACAAAGCTAAAAGCTGGTTTTTTGAAAAAATAAACAAAATTGACAAACCATTAGCAAGACTCATTAAGAAACAAAGAGAGAAGAACCAAATTAACAAAATAAGAAATGAAAAGGGTGAGATCACAACAGACAACACTGAAATACAAAGGATCATAAGAGACTACTACCAGCAGCTCTATGCCAATAAAATGGACAACTTGGATGAAATGGACAAATTCTTAGAAAAGTATAACTTTCCAAAACTGAACCAGGAAGAAATAGAAGATCTTAACAGAGCCATCACAAGCAAGGAAATCGAAACTGTAATCAGAAATCTTCCAGCAAACAAAAGCCCAGGACCAGATGGCTTCACAGCTGAATTCTACCAAAAATTTAGAGAAGAGCTAACACCTATCTTACTCAAACTCTTCCAGAAAATTGCAGAAGAAGGTAAACTTCCAAACTCATTCTATGAGGCCACCATCACCCTAATTCCAAAACCAGACAAAGATGCCACAAAAAAAGAAAACTACAGGCCAATATCACTGATGAACATAGATGCAAAAATCCTTAACAAAATTCTAGCAAACAGAATCCAACAACATATTAAAAAAATCATACACCATGACCAAGTGGGCTTTATCCCAGGAATGCAAGGATTCTTTAATATCCGCAAATCGATCAACGTAATACACCACATTAACAAATTGAAAGATAAAAAACATATGATTATCTCAATAGATGCAGAGAAAGCCTTTGACAAAATTCAACACTCATTTATGATTAAAACTCTCCAGAAAGCAGGAATAGAAGGAACATACCTCAACATAATAAAACCTATATATGACAAACCCACAGCAAGCATCACCCTCAATGGTGAAAAATTGAAAGCATTTCCTCTGAAATCAGGAACAAGACAAGGATGCCCACTCTCACCACTACTATTCAACATAGTGTTGGAAGTTTTGGCCACAGCAATCAGAGCAGAAAAAGACATAAAAGGAATCCAGATAGGAAAAGAAGAAGTGAAACTCTCGCTGTTTGCAGATGACATGATCCTCTACATAGAAAACCCTAAAGACTCTACCAGAAAATTACTAGAGCTAATTAATGAATATAGTAAAGTTGCAGGATATAAAATTAACACACAGAAATCCCTTGCATTCCTATACACTAACAATGAAAAAACAGAAAGAGAAATTAAGGAAACAATACCATTCACCATTGCAACAAAAAGAATAAAATACTTAGGAGTATATCTACCTAAAGAAACAAAAGACCTATACATAGAAAACTATAAAACACTGATGAAAGAAATCAAAGAGGACACAAACAGTTGGAGAAACATACCGTGTTCATGGATTGGAAGAATCAATATTGTCAAAATGGCTATTCTACCCAAAGCAATCTATAGATTCAATGCAATCCCTATCAAGCTACCAAGGGTATTTTTCACAGAATTAGAACAAATAATTTCACAATTTGTATGGAAATACAAAAAACCTCGAATAGCCAAAGTAATCTTGAGAAAGAAGAATGGAACTGGAGGAATCAACCTGCCTGACTTCAGACTCTACTACAAAGCCACAGTCATCAAGACAGTATGGTACTGGCACAAAGACAGAAATATAGATCAATGGAACAGAATAGAAAGCCCAGAGATAAATCCACGAACCTATGGACAGCTTATCTTTGACAAAGGAGGCAAGGATATACAATGGAAAAAAGACAATCTCTTTAACAAGTGGTGCTGGGAAAACTGGTTAACCACTTGTAAAAGAATGAAACTAGAACACTTCCTAACACCATACACAAAAATAAACTCAAAATGGATTAAAGATCTAAATGTAAGACCAGAAACTATAAAACTCCTAGAGGAGAACATAGGCAAAACACTCTCCGACATAAATCACAGCAAGATCTTCTATGACCCACCTCCCAGAATATTGGAAATAAAAGCAAAAATAAACAAATGGGACTTAATGAAAATTAAAAGCTTTTGCACAACAAAGGAAACTATAAGTAAGGTGAAAAGACAGCCCTCAGATTGGGAGAAAATAATAACAAATGAGGAAACAGACAAAGGATTAATCTCAAAAATATACAAGCAACTCCTGAAGCTCAATTCCAGAAAAATAAACGACCCAATCAAAAAATGGGCCAAAGAACTAAACAGACATTTCTCCAAAGAAGACATACAGATGGCTAACAAACACATGAAAAGATGCTCAACATCACTCATCATCAGAGAAATGCAAATCAAAACCACAATGAGGTACCATTACACGCCAGTCAGGATGGCTGCTATCCAAAAGTCTACAAGCAATAAATGCTGGAGAGGGTGTGGAGAAAAGGGAACCCTCTTACACTGTTGGTGGGAATGCAAACTAGTACAGCCACTATGGAAAACAGTGTGGAGATTTCTTAAAAAACTGGAAATAGAACTGCCATATGACCCAGCAATACCACTTCTGGGCATACACACTGAGGAATCCAGATCTGAAAGAGACACGTGCACCCCAATGTTCATCGCAGCACTGTTTATAATAGCCAGGACATGGAAGCAACCTAGATGCCCATCAGCAGATGAATGGATAAGGAAGCTGTGGTACATATACACCATGGAATATTACTCAGCCGTTAAAAAGAATTCATTTGAATCAGTTCTAATGAGATGGATGAAACTGGAGCCCATTATACAGAGTGAAGTAAGTCAGAAAGATAAAGAACATTACAGTATACTAACACATATATACGGAATTTAGATAGATGGTGGCGATAACCCTATATGCAAAACAGAAAAAGAGACACAGAAATACAGAACAGACTTTTGAACTCTGGGGGAGAACGTGAGGGTGGGATGTTTTGAAAGAACAGCATGTATATTATCTATGGTGAAACGGACCACCAGCCCAGGTGGGATACATGAGTCAGGTGCTCGGGCCTGGTGCACTGGGAGGACCCTGAGGAGTCGGGTGGGGAGGGAGGTGGGAGGGGGGATCGGGATGGGGAATACATGTAACTATATGGCTGATTCATGTCAATGTATGACAAAACCCACTGAAATGTTGTAAAGTGATTGGCCTCCAACTAATAAAATAATATTAAAAAAAAAAAAAAAAAAACATCATTTTATTGTCTGCATCATACTTCACTATGCTACCAC
The DNA here is from genome assembly GCF_963930625.1 of Muntiacus reevesi. Classification (NCBI taxonomy): domain Eukaryota; kingdom Metazoa; phylum Chordata; class Mammalia; order Artiodactyla; family Cervidae; genus Muntiacus; species Muntiacus reevesi. The sequence goes on from NC_089256.1 coordinate 11,275,888, forward strand.
ATCATAGTTTAACCTCTTCCTTGCTGTTAAGAATAAGGTTCCCCCACCCCACGTTTCTAGTCTTACAGAATTAAAAACAACTCTGTCCTGAACTTGTTTGTGCCCAAATCCTTTCCCTGCCTTTGTTCCTATCTATCTTCCTACCTTCTATCTATCATCAATAATCTATTTTGGTGGGAGAGGAAGAGGTTAAAAAGAAAAGTTTGGTTTCTGCTTCAAACAACTTTCCCAAAGAGTGGTGATTCATTTACATTATGAACACTCTTTTCCTGGCTTTCATGACAGTTTGAATTTCACTTAATGTGTGTGATGCTTTCTGAAGTCCAGTGTATTCATTTAGACCTATGTGCAGCGTTCCTTGTGTTCTTGGTCTCATGTGAAAGATATTGACATTTTGGCTTCGAGAACAAATTAAGAAATCATAAGTACAACTTGTGTTTGATTTGGGTATGAGCAGATTACAAAGCAACTATTTAGCAACAATGGTCTCAAATATTTAAATACTCTGTGAAACTGTAATTAATTAAAGATCTGTTGATTCAAAGAACTGTGCAACCAAGGCAATGAAGAGAGAGTTTTAAGTCTGGATGCCAAGTTCAGATCAAAATATTAATAATATCTTGCTCACATCTGCAGTATCTGTAATAGAATAGAGGGAAAGGATAATAAGAATTACATGGATAATGTTAAATAAAAGTGCTTCTAAACTAGGAAGTTTTTCCCATTAAATTTGCCACTTATTCTAGTTCAACAAAATGCCTGTAAGGAAAATAACTATTTAAAGCATTGTTACATTGTTGCTATTCAGAACTTCTTGAGAGGGAAAGAATGAACACCTATCAACTCTCCTGCTTTAAACTTAAGTATTTGTCTTAAAACATATTATTTTGTAACTTGAACATCTACTTAATGCCTTGAGAAGTCCAAGAAGAAAGTAAAATCATATTGAAAGCCAGCAATGGCATCAATCATCTAGACGGATGTTAGGTGGTAGATTTTGGTATCTAAAGCCCTTTTCCCTCACATTGCACAGATGTTCTTTTTATAGACACAGCCCTGGCAGTAATGAGAACCTGGGTTGGTGCATAGAACTTTTGCAAATTCTGCAAGTGGAGAACTTATTCTCGCCATATGGACTGAATTTTGGTTGTTTAGAAGGTAAAGTTTTATTTTTGTTCAGCTTTCTCCCACCACTTTCAGTGGGATTTCTTGCACATGGAAATACTTATATTGTCTGATACTAGTACCGGAAGTACTACCAAGTACCTTCAGTTGATGGTTTCCTTAGCTGCAGACCAAATTTTTTAAAGTCAGAATGATCCCCTTTTGGGGCTTCCCAGGTAGCACTAGTGGTAAAGAATCTGCCTGCAATGTAGGAGAAACAAGAGACCTAGGTTCAATCCTGGATGGGGAAGATCTCCTGGAGAAGGAAATGATAACCCACTTCAGTGTTTTTGCCTGAAAAATTCCATGGACAGAGGAACCTGACAGACTACAGTCCATGGGGCCACAAAGAATTGGATATGACTGAGGAACAGCCTCCACGTGCATGATTCTCTTTGGGCAGGTTCCCAGGAAGTGACCACTGGGTCACAGAGAATGAGCCAGGTTGGGACTTGGGGTATGTTTCCAAAGTGGCCGTGAGGGTCATTCTGACACCAAGTTTCCAGTGCACTCTTCCCTGGCTTCTCTCTGCCCCGTTGGCTGTGCCTCTTTGCAGATGAACGGGGCTGGTTTGACTGCACAAGGGTTACTGGTGGGAGGGTTCTGGGAGCTCTCAGGAGAAGACGCAGTCACATGCACCCTCCATTGACTTTCAAAATATCTCTACCCACATTCTGACCCCTCAGCCCCACCCCTCAAAATGTTTGCTGGACACTTTTCTTTCTCTCACCCTGTCTTAGTTATGACTTAACTCCTGAGACTTGTGCAAACACTCCTAGGATCATAAGGGACTGGCTGGCTGGGTGGCTTCTGCCTCATTATGGTATTTTACTCACCCTTCAGCCAGACTCCATCCTCCTTACCAGAACCATTGCCATGGAAACTGTCCTCCTTGGGCAATGAGTACGGGTGGCAAAGTCCTACATGATTAATATGTTTGATATTTTACCTTTCAAAAAATTCTCTGGGTAAATTCAAGTTGGCTTGTTGAACAAAATAAATATGCTTTTTATTGTCAACAAAGGTTAAGGGCAGCGGCTTTGATAAAAGGGAAAGGCTGGACTGGTTACAAAACTGAGACCAGAGTGAGCAGGTCACATCCAACTCCACTCGAGACAAGAAAGGAATGGAAAAACTCTTGATTGGTGGAGACTGATTGAGATCTCAGATTGCTAGAGAGCTCTAATCTGAGATTAGCACTGAGATGAAACGAACCTCAGCCAAAACCCAATCCCAATGAGCTTTGGATGGCTTTTGGCTGCCACCATTTGAGGGATCAGTGATTTCACCTGCAGACAGAGGGCCATGGGCTGTCCTTGGCCCTCTGGGTGGCATCACACCTCAGACTTCCTTAGCCTGGAAATCCTTAAAAAGTATACCCGCATCACACAGCACACTGAGAGTTTTGCAGAGGCTGAATATGTTAGCTCAGAGGAATCAGCTAACCTGATGTCTTCCTCCATCCCTACCATCTGCTTGTCCACCATTTACAATAGATTTGGTCTTTTTGGATACTTTTTAAAATTTGAGAATTAAAGGTTGAAATTTTACAGTATGTTGTTTTAAGTATTATGTTTCTTGGCTTCATAGGCAAATACTTTTTCCTTTAAAGTAGATTTATTCCTCCTTTCCTCCTCTCTATCTCTTTCCTCCCCCCTCCTCCTCTCCTTCCCCTCTCCCTACCTTCCCTCTTAAGTGTGTGCGTTTACAAATGTATTTTTCCTTTAGTGGGATTCACTCTGGCATAATGGAAAGAGAGTGAGGTATGAAGCCAGACAAACCTTCATTGAAGTTCATGTTTTCCTATTAACTATGTAGCTTTGGCATAGGGTGACCAGATGTCCTAATTTGCTGAGGGCTAACAGTTTTCCTAGAAGGCAGGACATTCAGTGCTAAACCCAGGACAGTACTGAACAAATCAGGACAGCTGATCACCTCACTTAGACAAGACACTTAACGTCTCAGAGCCTTGGTTTATTCATTTGTGAAATGTTGTTGTTCAGTTGCTCAGTCATGTCTGACTCTCTGCAACCCCATGGACTGCAGCACACAAGGTTTCCCTGTCCTTCACCATCTCCCAGAGCTTGCTCAAGCTCATGTCCATTGAGTCAGTAATGCCATCCAACCATCTCATCCTCTGTCGTCCCCTTCTTCTCCTGTCTTCAATATTTTCCAGCACCAGGGTCTTTGGTAATGAGTTGGCTGTTCACATCAGGTGGCCAAAGTGTTGGAGTTTCAGCTTCAGCATCAGTCCTTCTAAAGAATATTCAGGGTTGATTTCCTTTAGGATTGACTGGTTGGATCTCCTTGCAGTCCAAGGGACTCTCAAGAGTTTTCTCCAATACCACAGCTCAAAAGCATAAATTCTTCACTGCTCAGCCTTCTTTAAGGTCCAACTCTCACCTCCATTCTTGACTACTGGAAATACCATAGCTTTGACTAGATGGATCTTGTGTCAGCAAAATAACGTCTCTGCTTTTAAATATGCTGTTTAGGTTGGTCATAGCTTTTCTTCCAAGGAGCAAGCATCTTTTAATTTCATGGCTGCAGTGACCATCTGTAGTGATTTTGGAGCCCCCCAAAACAAAGTCTGTTACTGTTTCCATTGTTTCCCCATTTATTTGCCATGAAGTGATGGGACTGGATGCCATGATCTTCACTTTTGGAATATTGAGCTGTAAATCAGCTTTTTCAATCTCCTCTTTTACCTTCATCAACAGACTGTTTAGTTCCTCTTGCTTTCTGCCATAAACATGGTGTCATACACTGAAATACAAAGGATCATAAGAGACTACTACCAGCAGCTCTATGCCAATAAAATGGACAACTTGGGTGAAATGGACAAATTCTTAGAAAAGTATAACTTTCCAAAACTGAACCAGGAAGGAATAGAAGATCTTAATAGAGCCATCACAAGCAAGGAAATCGAAACTGTAATAAAAAATCTTCCAGCAAACAAAAGCCCAGGACCAGATGGATTCACAGCTGAATTCTACCAAAAATTTAGAGAAGAGCTAACACCTATCTTACTCAAACTCTTCCAGAAAATTGCAGAAGAAGGTAAACTTCCAAACTCATTCTATGAGGCCACCATCACCCTAATTCCAAAACCAGACAAAGATGCCACAAAAAAAGAAAATTACAGGCCAATATCACTGATGAACATAGATGCAAAAATCCTTAACAAATTTCTAGCAAACAGAATCCAACAACATATTAAAAAAATCATACACCATGACCAAGTGGGCTTTATACCAGGAATGCAAGGATTCTTTAATATCTGCAAATCAATCAATGTAATACACCACATTAACAAATTGAAAGATAAAAACCATATGATTATCTCAATAGATGCAGAGAAAGCCTTTGACAAAATTCAACACTCATTTATGATTAAAACTCTCCAGAAAGCAGGAATAGAAGGAACATACCTCAACATAATAAAAGCTATATATGACAAACCCACAGCAAGCATCACCCTCAATGGTGAAAAATTGAAAGCATTTCCCCTGAAATCAGGAACAAGACAAGGGTGCCCACTCTCACCACTACTATCCAACATAGTGTTGGAAGTTTTGGCCACAGCAATCAGAGCAGAAAAAGAAGTAAAAGGAATCCAGATAGGAAAAGAAGAAGTGAAACTCTCGCTGTTTGCAGATGATATGATCCTCTACATAGAAAACCCTAAAGACTCTTCCAGAAAATTACTAGAGCTAATCAATGAATATAGTAAAGTTGCAGGATATAAGATTAACACACAGAAATCCCTTGCATTCCTATATACTAACAATGAAAAATAGAGAGAGAAATTAAGGAAACAATACCATTCACCATTGCAACAAAAAGAATAAAATACTTAGGAGTATATCTACCTAAAGAAACAAAAGAACTATACATAGAAAACTATAAAACACTGATGAAAGAAATCAAAGAGGACACAAACAGATGGAGAAACATACCGTGTTCATGGATTGGGAGAGCCAATATTGTCAAAATGGCTATTCTACCCAAAGCAATCTATAGATTCAATGCAATCCCTATCAAGCTACCAACGGTATTCTTCACAGAACTAGAACAAATAATTTCACAATTTGTATGGAAATACAAAAAAACCTCGAATAGCCAAAGTAATCTTGAGAAAGAAGAATGGAACTGGAGGAATCCACCTGCCTGACTTCAGACTCTACTACAAACCCACAGTCATCAAGACAGTATGGTACTGGCACAAAGACAGAAATATAGATCAATGGAACAGAATAGAAAGCCCAGAGATAAATCCACGAACCTATGGACACCTTATCTTTAACAAAGGAGGCAAGGATACACAATGGAAAAAAGACAATCTCTTTAACAAGTGGTGTTGGGAAAGCTGGTCAACCACTTGTAAAAGAATGAAAGTAGAACACTTTCTAACACCATACACAAAAATAAACTCAAAATGGATTAAAGATCTAAATGTAAGACCAGAAACTATAAAACTCCTAGAGGAGAACATAGGCAAAACACTCTCCAACATGAATCACAGCAAGATCCTCTATGACCCACCTCCCAGAATATTGGAAATAAAAGCAAAACTAAACAAATGGGACCTAATGAAACTTAAAAGCTTTTGCACAACAAAGGAAACTATAAGTAAGGTGAAAGACAGCCCTCAGATTTGGAGAAAATAATAGCAAATGAAGAAACAGACAAAGGATTAATCTCAAAAATATACAAGCAACTCCTGAAGCTCAATTCCAGAAAAATAAATGACCCAATCAAAAAATGGGCCAAAGAACTAAACAGACTTTTCTCCAAAGAAGATATACAGATGGCTAAGAAACACATGAAAAGATGCTCAACATCACTCATTATCAGAGAAATGCAAATCAAAACCACAATGAGGTACCATTACACGTCCATCAGGATGGCTGCTATCCAAAAGTCTACAAGCAATAAATGCTGGAGAGGGTGTGGAGAAAAGGGAACCCTCTTACACTGTTGGTGGGAATGCAAACTAGTACAGCCACTATGGAAAACAGTGTGGAGATTTCTTTAAAAACTGGAAATAGAACTGCCATATGACCCAGCAATCCCACTTCTGGGCAGACACACTGAGGAATCCAGATCTGAAAGAGACACGTGCACCCCAATGTTCATCGCAGCACTGTGTATAATTGCCAGGACATGGAAGCAACCTAGATGCCCATCAGCAGACGAATGGATAAGGAAGCTGTGGTACATATACACCATGGAATATTACTCAGCAGTTAAAAAGAATTCATTTGAATCAGTTCTAATGAGATGGATGAAACTGGAGCCCATTATACAGAGTGAAGTAAGCCAGAAAGATAAAGAACATTACAGCATACTAACACATATATATGGAATTTAGTAAGATGGTAATGATAACCCTATATGCAAAACAGAAAAAGAGACACAGAAGTACAGAACAGACTTTTGAACTCTGTGGGAGAAGGTGAGGGTGGGATGTTTCCAAAGAACAGCATGTATATTATCTATGGTGAAACAGATCACCAGCCTAGGTGGGATGCATGAGACAAGTTCTCGGGCCTGGTGCACTGGGAAGACCCAGAGGAGTCGGGTGGAGAGGGAGGTGGGAGGGGGGATCGGGATGGGGAATACGTGTAACTCCATGACTGATTCATGTCAATGTATGACAAAACCCACTGAAATGTTGTGAAGTAATTAGCCTCCAACTAGTAAAATAAATTAAAAAACATTAAAAAATAAAAAAAATTTTAAAAAGTGGAGTCATCTGCATATCTGAGGTTATTGATATTTCTCCTGACAATCTTGATTCCAGCTTGTGCTTCACCCAGCCTGGTATTTCCTATGATGTACTCTGCATATAAGTTAAATAAGCAGGGTGACAACATACAGCCTTGACATACTCCTTTCCCGATTTGGAACCAGTCGATTGTTCCATGTCCAGTTCTAAGTGTTGTTTCTTGATCTGCATACAGGTTTCTCAGGAGGCAGATAAGGTGGTCTGGTATTCCCATCTCCTGAAGAATTTCCCGCAGTTCATTGTGATCTACACAGTCAAAGGCTTTAGCATAGTCAATGAAGCCGAAGTAGACGTTTTTCTGGAGTTCTCTTGCTTTTTCTATGATCCAGTAGATGCTGGCAATTTGATCTCTTGTTTCCTCTGCCTTTTCTAAATCCAACCTTAACATCTGGGAGTTCTCAGTTCACATACTGTTGAAGTCTAGCTGGGAGAATTTTGAGAATTAATTTAATAGCATGTGAAATGAATGCAATTGTGTGGTAGTTTGAACATTCCTTGGCATTGTCTTTCTTTGGGATTGGAATGAAAACTGACCTTTTTCAGTCCTGTGACCACTTCTGAGTTTTCCAAATTTGCTGGCATATTGAGTGAAGCACTTTAACAGCATCATCTTTTAGGATTTGAAACAGCTCAGCTGGAGTTTCATCACCTCCACTAGCTTTGTTCATACTAATGCTTCCTATGGCCCCCTTGACTTTGCACTCCAAGATGTCTGGCTTTAGGTGAGTGATCACACCATCACAGTTATCTGGGTCATTAAGATCTTTTTTTGTATAGTTCTTCTGTGTGTTCTTTACACCTCTTCTTAATATCTTCTGCTTCTGTTAGGTTCATACCGTTTCTGTCCTTTATTGTGCCCATCTTTGCATAAAATGTTCTCTTGGTATCTCTAGTTTTCTTGAAGAGATCTCTAGCCTTCTGATTCTATTATTTTACTCTATTTCTTTGCAGTGTTCACTTAGGGAGGCTTTCTCATCTCTCTTTGCTGTTCTCTGGAACTCTGCATTCAGATGGGTATATGTTTCCTTTTCTCCTTTGTCTTTCATTTCTCTTCTTTCCTCAGCTACTTGTAAGGCCTCCTCAGACAACCATTTTGTCTTTCTTTTTCTTGCGGATGGTTTTGATCACTCCTGTACAATGTTATGGACCTCCATCCATAGTTCTACAGGTGGTCTATCAGAATATCATGAGTCTATTTGTCACGTCCACTGTATAATTGTAAGGGATTTGATTTAGGTCATACTTGAATGGTCTAGCAGTTCTCCCTTCTTTCTTAAATTTAAGTCTGAATTTTGCAGTAAGGAGTTCATGATCTGAGCAACAGTCAGCTCCTGGTCTTGTTTTTCCTGACTGTATAGAGCTTCTCCATCTTCAGCTGCAAAGAATATAATCATTCTGATTTTGGTAGCCACCATCTGGTGATGTCCAAGTGTATTGTCAGGGGTCTTGTGTTGCTGGAAGAGGGTGTTCGCCATGACCAGTGCATTCTCTTGGCACAACTCAGTTAGCCTCTGCCCTGTTTCATTTTGCACTCCAAGACCAAACTTGCCTGTCACTCCAGGTATCTCTTGACTTCCCACCTTTGCATTCCAGCCCCCTGTGATGAAAAGGACATCTTTTTTTTTGATGTTAGTTCTAGAAGGTCTTATAGGTCTCCAAAGAACCATTCAGCTTCAGTTTCTTTGGCTTTAGTGTTTGGGGTACAGACTTGGATTACTATGACATTGAATGGTTTGCCTTGGAAATGAACAGAAATCATTCTGTCATTTTTGAGACTGCACCCAAGTACTGCATTTTGGACTCTTGTTGACAATGAGGGGTACTCCATTTCTTCTAAGGCATTCTTGCCCATAGTAGTAGATATAATGGTCATGTGAGTTAAATTCGCCCATTCCCATCCGTCTTAGTTCACTGATTCCTAAAATGTTGATGTTCACTCTTGCCATCTCCTGTTTGACCACTTCCAACTTACCTTGGTTCATGGACCTAACATTCCAGGTTCCTATGAAATATTGTTCTTTACAGCATTGGACTTTACTTTCACCACCAAACACATCCACAACTAGGCGTTATTTCCACTTCAGCTCAGCCTCTTCATTCTGGAGCTATTTCTCCATTCTTCTCCAGTAGCATATTAGGCACCTACTGACCTGGGGAGTTTGTCTTTCAGAGTCTTATCTTTTTGCCTTTTCATACTGTTCACGGGGTTCTCGAATGGTGAAGTGGTTTGCCATTGTCTTCTCTGGTGGACCATGTTTTGTCAGAACTCTCCACCATGACCCATCCATCTCATGTGGCCCTACACGACATGCTCATAGTTTCATTGAGTTAGACAAGGCTGTGATACACGTGATCAGTTTGGTTAGAAAGTGAAAGTCGCTCAGTTATGTCCTACTTTTTGTGACCTCTTGGACTATACAGTCCATGGAATTCTCCAGGCCAGAATACTGGAGTGAGTAGCTGTTCCCTTCTTCAGGGGATCTTCCCAACCCAGAGATCAAACCCAGGTCTCCTGCATTGCAGGCAGGTTCTTTACCACCTGAGTCACCAGGGAAGCCCTATGTTAGTTGGTTAATTCCCTGTAATTGTGGTTTTCATACTGTCTGCCCTTTGATGGATGAGGATGAGAGGCTTGTGGAAGCTACCTGATGGGAGGGACTGGCTGTGGGGAAAACTGTGTTTTGCTCTGGTGAGCAAGGCCATGCTCAGTTCAGTTCATTTCAGTTCAGTTGCTCAGTTGTGTCCCACTCTCTGCAATCCCATGAATTGCAGCATGCCAGGCCTCCCTGTCCATCACCAACTCCTGGAGATTACTCAAACTCATATCCATCAAGTCGGTGATACCATCCAGCCATCTCATCCTCTGTGGTCCCCTTCTCCTCTTGCCCCCAATCCCTCCCAGCATCAGGGTCTTTTCCAATGAGTCAACTCTTCGCTTGAGGTGGCCAAAGTTTTGGAGTTTCAGCTTCAGCATCAGTCCTTCCAATGAACACCCAGGACTGATCTTTAGGATGGACTGGTTTGATCTCCTTGCAGTCCAAGGGACTCTCAAGAGTCTTTCCCAACACCACAGTTCAAAAGCTCAGTAAATCTTTAATCCAATTTTCTGCTGATGGGTGGGGCTGTGTTCCCTTCCTATAGTTTGGCCTGAAGCCAAACTATGGTGGGGTAATGGTGGTAATGGTGACCTCCTTCAAAAGGATTAATGCTAGCATGCTGCAGCTCCCAGAACTGTTGCAGTCAATGCCCCTGACCCTGCAGCGGCCACTGTTGACCCACGCCTCTGCCAGAGATTCCCGGACATTCACAGGCAAGTCTGGCTTAGTATCTTATGGGGTTACTGCTCTGTTCTTCTGGGTCCTGGTGTGTGCAAGGTTTTGTTTTTGCCCCCCAAGAGTCTGTCCCATGAAGTTCTGTAATCAAATCACTCTGGCCTTCAAAGTAAAATTCCCTGGGTTTTCTCATTCCCTTTGCCAGATCCCCAGGTTGGGAAATCTGCTGTCAGTCCTAGAACTTTTGAAACAGTGGGAGAACTTCTCTGATACAATTGTACTCCAGTTCGTGGGTCCTCTGCTCAGAGGCTCAGTGGAGCCAATGGCAACCTCCTCCAAAAGGACCTATGCCACACACCACGCCTCCCAGGTCTGCTACAGCCAGAGCTCCCATCCCCAAGGCAGGTCATTGCTGACCCATGCCTCTGCAGGAGACACTCAGCCACTCAAAGGCAGGTCTGGCTCAGTCTCTTGTGGAGGTCACTGCTCCATTCCCTGGGTCCTGGTGTACATGAGGCTTTGTTTGCACACTCTGAGCATCTCTAATGGGTCTGAGATTTGATTTTATATACGATTGCACCCCTCCTACTGCCTTGTTGGGGCTTGTCTTTTGCCCTTGGATGCAGAGCATCTTTTTTTGGTGGGATCCAACATTCTCCTGTTGATGGTTGTTCAGCAACTAGTTGCTGTTTTGGTGTTTTCACCAAAGAAGATGAGTACATGTCCTTCTACTCTGCTGTGACTTAGTGGGATAGTAATATCTATCCCATGAATTATTTTAAGGATTGGGGCTACTGTACAAAAATAAAGGCCTGAAGCTGTATCTGAAATCTACTAGATCTCAATAGATGATAATGACAGCAATATTAATATTAGTAATTTTCTGTATTTTTTTTAAGCCTCAAAGTGATCTTTCATCATTATTCATTTCTGCCATCAAAGCTTTTCTCTTAACTTCTACCGTCTGTTCAGAAAAGGGGAGTTTATTTTGGTTTCTTCATTTAAAAATATATTTTAAAAGATATTTATATTTATTTATTTGGCTGCCCTGGGTCTTGGTTGTGACATGTGGGATCTAGTTCCCTGAACAGGGATGGAACCTGGGGCCCCTCCACTGGGAACCAGGAGTCTTAGCTACTTGACTACCAGGGAAGTCCTTGTTTTTTTCATTTTTATGTAAGTCCTAGGTTTATGAAACTTTACTTTCCCCAATTAAAAAGAAAACTACTAAATTTTGCCTGATTCCTAACATCTCTGAGTGGAGTCTAATGGTGACACACAAACTGAGTTTCAGATTATCTTTTAGAAACCCTGAGAACCCAAGACGAAACACTCCAAGACACATCTCAATCAAATTAACAAAGATCAAACACAAAGAACAAATATTAAAAGTAGCAAGGGAGAAACAACAAATAGCACACAAAGAGATTCCCATAAGGATAACAACTGATCTAACAATAGAAACTCTTCAGGCAAGAAGGGAATGGCAGGACATACTTAAAATAATGAAAGAGAATAACCTACAACCCAGATTACTGTACCCAGCAAGGATCTCATTCAGATATGAAGGAGAATTCAAAAGCTTTACAGACAAGCAAAAGCTGAGCGAATTCAGCACCACCAAACCAGCTTTTTAACAAATGCTAAAGGATCTTCTCTAGACAGGAAACACAGAAAGGAATAAATGTGAACCCAAAACAACAAAGTAAATGGCAACGGGACCATACCTATCAATAATTACCTTAAATATAAATGGGTTGAATGCCCCAACCAAAAGACGTAGACTGGCTGAATGGATACAAAAAAAAGACCCCCATATATGCTGTCTACAAAGAGACCCACCTCAAAACAAGGGACACATACAGACTGAAAGTGAAGGGCTGGAAAAAAATATTTCATGAAAATGGAGACCAAAAGAAAGCAGGAGTTGCAATACTCATATCAGATAAAATAGACTTTAAAATAAAGGCTGTGAAAAGAGACAAAGAAGGACACTACATAATGATCAAAGGACCAAACCAAGAAGAGGATATAACAATTATAAATATATATGCACCCAACATAGGAGCACTGCAATATGTAAGGCAAATGCTAACAAGCATGAAAGGGGAAATTAACAATAACACAATAATAGTGGGAGACTTTAATACACCACTCATACCTACGGATAGATCAACTAAACAGAAAATTAACAAGGAAACATAAACTTTAAATGACACAATGGACCAGCTAGACCTAATTGATATCTATAGGACATTTCACCCCAAAACAATCAATTTCACCTTTTTCTCAAGTGCACACAGAACCTTCTCTAGAATAGATGACATCCTGGGCCATAAATCTAGCCTTGGTAAATTCAAAGAAATTGAAATCATTCCAGTCATCTTTTCTGACCACAATGCAATAAGACTAGATCTCAATTACAGGAAAAAAAACTATCAAAAATTCAAACATATGGAGGCTAAATAACACGCTTCTGTATAACCAACAAATCATAGAAGAAATCAAAAAAGAAATCAAAATATGCATAGAAAGGAATGAAAATGAAAACACAACAACCCAAAACCTAAGGGACACTGTAAAAGCAGTGCTAAGCGGAAGATTCATAGCATTACAGGCTTACCTCAAGAAACAAAAAAAAAAAAGTTAAATAAATAACCTAGCTCTACACCTAAAGAAACCCTGAAAAACTCACTGAGGAAGAGGTCTTCCTCTTCACATACAAGACACACAGCTTAAACCAATCTCCTTTTTTCTCAGATGCAGGTTTGACGTGTTCCAGGTGTTGAAGACTTAGGAGCTGAGGGTCTGCTCAGGATATTTCCCTACACAGGGGAGTGGAGGTCTAGATCACCTGCTGATCATCCGCCCCACAGCAAGTTTGTCCTTGCTCTTTTGGGTTGGTCCTTCTCCCAGAAAAAGGGGTTGGGAACTGGGGAGGCCAATGGAGTGGGAGTGTGTGGTCTTGGGGAGAAAGTAAGAGATTAAACACAGGTGTGGACTTTTGTCCCTGGCTCCCCTCTCTTCTGGCCCTCATCCTCTATGGGGTGTGGACCTCTGTCTCCCATCTTCAAGGACAAGTAAAGGTGATGAAATGGAGAAATGAATGCCACAGGATCTCCAGAGGGGAAGAAAAATGAACAATTCAATAGAGGTTCAGTTTCTGGGCTCATGAGCTTTTCATTTTATTAGTTCAGAATAAACACAGAGCTCTGTTCAGCCAGGACTTATCATCTTCCTCCCAACAAGTTGCCTGAGATGGTCAGGTCTCCAGGTAACAGGCTGCACCTGCCCTTGTGGACTTCCAGCTTAGATGTTATTTTGAAATTGTAGTTAAAAAGGCACATATCATAAAATTTACCATATTAACTCTTTTGAAGTGTATATTTAAGTATATTCATATTGTTGTATCATGTCTGGATCTCATTTTCAAATTTTTGTTTCTCCATAAATTTTTAGTTTTGTTTTTTCCCTTTGGATATCAAATGCAGATATTCTCATTGAAGAAAATTTGGAAAATCTTGAGAAGTATAAAGGAAAAGCATCATTATATCACTATAAGAGCAACTACTTTAAAATATTTTAGAATATATTTCTTTCCACAGCATTTTCAATGCACTACTTAAAAGAATTAATATTTAAAATATCTTACTAATTTAATGGTTGTGTATTAACTTATGATTAATAAATAAATGATTATTTATTTAAGTCTTCCAGTTGGATTTTAAGTTGATCCAATTTCACTCTTCCAAACAATTGATGTATATCTTTGGGTATAAATATTTGTGATTATTTCCTTAGGGAATATGAAAAAGGAACTGCTGGATCAAAGAACAAATATTTTTAGCCTTTTTCATATTAGGTATTCCTTTATCTTCACATTTCCCCCCAAAATGTAAGTTAAAAGATAAGAAAAAATATGATATTGTTTATAGAAGGGACTTGCATGTTCCTCATCTCCAAGCAGGTTCCAACTCCTCCTTCTCCAGGAAGAAATCTCTGATTTCTCTTAGCAATCCTATAGTAGAGGTGGCTAGGTTTTCATCTTATTTGATCATTAGGTAGTAGTTTCCTTTACTATTGAATATTGTGGTGGTATACATACTGAAAACCATCACCGTTAGATCCTTTTTCTGTATCTAAATTAAATACTTTTGCTCAAGAATAGAACTGGAATACTTTTGAAGAATTTTAGTGACATTTTGTCTCCACGATATAGTATCTTGCATTTAACACTAAACCAAAAGGAAACTCTGTTTATCCTCAACCCCTAATATGTCTTTTACTCATTTCATGTTAATTTGGGGTATTCTGAAGACAATACTCCCTTTCCTTCTTCAGCGTGGATTGGGAGGGATGATAAATCAGCCTGGTTTCAGCTGGACAAATGAAATAGTTTAAAAGAGGTTCTGAGGTGTCTGCAAATGCCTGAGAAGTGAAAAATCAAGAAAACTGTGGACTCTTCTCAGCACCCAGAGATATAGCTGAATGTTTGAGTCTGTGTGGGTATTTATGAGTGCATGTTTGCAACTGTGTGTTCCCTGAGTATCTAATCACAGGACGAAGGTTGGTGGGGAGAGATCAGGGGTATTGGAAGATTAAAGTATGCACAGCCCTGAATGCAGTATTGATAATCTCAACGACTCAATAAAGAAACAAAATAATGAAAACATGTTGGGGAATCTTTGTGATGGATCCTTTCAAGGTCACACAACAGGTTGGCCATGGAGTCAGGACCAGGAGTTCAGGTTTCCTCAAAGACTGGATTCCAAGGCCAGTGCTGTCTCCAGTGAAATGCTCCAACTCTGAGATGCCAGGCACTTTGGCAAAAGGTGTGGTTGTTGCAGTGGGTGACCCTGTATAATGTCTGTGGGGGCAGGATGAGGCTATTATCTAAGAAAAAGGAAAAAGAATTGGACATCCTATGAAAACATTGATTAACTGCCTTTCTTTTCTACCTCAATATGAATGACAGCAAAACACTAGCCTACTCCTCAGGATTTCCCAGGGATTTTTATGGGTAACAGTGATGAGGCATATATTGAGCATGTACATTGTGACTTGCACACTCTGTTTTTGCACAGAGTCTTCAAAATGTCCCTAATCTTAGTTTTCTACTATCCAGTTTGGAAATCCCACTTGTTTAAAAATTGAATGTGAAGGTTTTTTTCTTTTTTGTCATTTTTAGGTTATAATTATCAATTTCCCATGAGAATAAAACCAGTCCCCCAGACCTTCCCTCTGTACTGTAAATGCTGTGCTGCTTGGTAAATGGTCAGAGAGGTTCAGAGGTTGTGCCTCTGAGGCTTTTCTTGGGAGTTCAGGTTCAACCAAAGGGGCTAAACAATGAGGCAAAGCAGTAAGTGTCTGAGTGCTAAGGACTCTGGGTTCCTAGAATACAGTCTTTGTGCATGTGGGTTCAGTCATTTCAGTCACATCTGACTCTTTGCGACCCTGTGAACTGTAGTCCACCAGGCTCCCACAATCCCTCCATGGGATGCTCCAGGCACGAATACTGGAATGGGTTGCCATTTCCTCCTCCAGGGGATCTTCCCAATCCAGGAGTCAAACCCGAGTCTCTTGCATCTCCTGCATTGCAGGTGGATCCTGAGGCAAGTGATGAATCTGATGAATCTCTATGTTTTGACTGGGGGACCCAGGCTTATTTAAGTTAAATACCATTGCTCTGGTTATAGGAAGAAGTTTAGGAATGGATGCATGACTCAAATAGTCCAGTGAGTTTTATCAGGACTTTTTTCTCCTACAGATATCAGGAAAGTTTGGCAAGTTTCGCTAGCTGAAAGACGGCCAATGCCTGGAAATAAGAGCCATTCCTGCTATCCTATGGGGGCAGGCTGCCTGAGAAGGACACCAACTGATTGGAAAGCAGATGTGAGATGTGGGCAGGAAAAGGCAAAGTTTGATCCTATCCCTTGATCCAGCCTGAAACCTACCCTGGTCTCATATCCTAGCTACACAAGCCAAGACCCCGTTTGTCTTAAAGTTGTTCAAGTCAGATGTTTTCACTTAAATAGATCCTTTACTTACATTATTCCATTAGCCTTATTATTTCTAGTCTATAGATAAGGAAACTGAGACTCTGAAAGGTTAAGTGCTTTGCTCAAGCTAACACAGCTGGGAAGTGATGTGACCTGGATTAGGGGTTGGGATGTTCTGATTCTGTAGTTCATGTTGTTCCCAAAGACTGCTGCAGCCTCAGTGAGTTTGGCTGACTGAGCTGATCAAGCCAGCCCTCGATGTCGTCAAGAGCACAGGCACTGGCTGTCTTGTTTTACTAGTTCCTGGGCTGACCGATGACATTAGACATCCAAGCTGGTGCACTCAGGGTCAGACAAGCTAATCTTGGTTTTTGGACCCCACGCTGCATGCCTGGCAGCTCTGGGAATCCCTTTTTATTCAGGCTTCCCAACCTGCAGAAACTACTAACTGGACTGGAGCAGACCTGGCCGACCTCCAGGCAGCATGGCTACTGCTGAGAAGACAAGGATTCTGCAAACAGAACACCCCAGGGAGAGGCCCTCAGCTTTGAGGTGCTGAGGCTCCTAACTCCACTTTCTGAAGCTTAGGAAAAAAGAGCAGAAGCTGTTCAAAAGTGAGATAACAGTATCTTTAATATTTAAGTAACAAAACATGCAGGTCAATACTCAATGCATATACAATAAGATGCAGCAACAAAAAAAATTACAAACCACACTGTAACTACATGGAGGCTTTCAAACAATTCAGTGTTGATAGGGAACATGCTAATTAAAGACTTGATTGAGCCACACCTCAGGGCCTCAGAACTGACCAGGACTTTGCACTGGTGGGAGGGAGCATTGATTGTGCCCAGGGCCTTCAACTCAAACCCTGAGGACTCTGAACAATTTCCATGTCTTACATTGCTCAGCTTTCTCTCTCTCAACCCCTACTTTTTTGGTGTGCATGCATTTGCTGACTTTATTATTCTTTTTAATTTTTAATTTTTTTTTACAGTAGGTCTTTTTGGTTATCTATTTTAAATATAGCAGTGTGTACAAGTCAATCCCAAATTCCCAATCTATCCCTCCCTCAACCATTCCCCTCTGGTAACCATGAATTTTTTCTCTAAGCCTATGAGTCTGTTTTTGTTTTGTAAATAAGTTCATTTGTATCATTTTTTAAGATTTCACATATAAGTGATATCATATGATATCTGTCTTTCTCTGACTTACTTCACTGAGTATGATCATGTCTAGGTCCATCCTGATTTTATTTGTCCATTCTTTATCCCATCTTAGAGTTTCATGAGTACTGATTTGGTCTTTAAACACTGCTGTCTCAGTGAGAGGGCTTCTCCAGTGGCTCAGCGGTAAAGAATCTGCCTGTAATGCAGGAGACTCAGGTTTGATCCCTGGGTTGGGAAGAATCCCTGGAAGAAGGAATGGCAACCCACTCTAGTATTCTTGCCTGGAGAATCCCATGGAGAGAGGAGTCTGGGGAGGCTACAGTCCATGGGATTGCAAAGAGTCAGACATGACTGAAGCAACTGAGCATGCATGCATGCATGTCTCAGTGAGTAGAGTCTCTGGGTTGGCTATTTGGGTTCTTGGTGAACATGATTCCTCTCTGTTTAACGGGCCATGGTCTGGAGTTCCCCTGAACATGGTCTTTTGATCCTGAAGATCCCTATGAATATTCCTTGTTTCCTTGGAAGCCACTTTCATATACACTATTGGCATGAGGACTTCCTCCCCCACCCCCTCAAATAATAACCCACTGGTCAGATTCCCTCAGTGGCAGTGCCACTGCCTGACTAGGTAGTTTTGAGAAATTACCCTTACCACAGTTCCCTGGGGGGGCCTCTGGTGCTGGGAAGGGATGCCAGTGGCCTGGAGGAAGGAGGTTAGGCTTTTGGCAGCAGTAACACAAATGCAGGGAAGGTGGGTCACTGCAGAGAGCTCTTGAACATCTAATGGTCCAACCAGTGGAGGTGAATTTAGTGAAGGGAACAGCAAGTAAGTGCTATCCTCAACTCTCAGCGGCCTGCAGGCTTGTGAGTGTGGCCACATGTCACTGGGAAGCATTACATTCAGGCTCATCACTTTTCAAAAAAGAACTAGTTTCAACTCACTTCCTAGACCTGCTGTGTCCCATTATTTGGTTTTTACATGGATTACACTGATTCTATCATCCATAACCAAAGTCCAGGAGACCTCAAAGGGAAAGAAATAGGATCAGTGAGCATTTCATGAAATTCAGACTTCAATGTGATTTTACCAAGTACAATACAGACAACATCAAAGCAATTATTTTCTCGTTTTCTTCTATTCATGTGCAGGGGTGAGGCTAATTCACAGAGACAGTGTATCATTTCACTAATACATTATTTATTCTAACTATATTTAGAATACCAAATATATTTAGATTACAAAAAAAAATAAAAAGGAAAAAGAAAAAATCCTTTTCTTGTTCCTCCAGAGACTCTTTCTGGCCTGTGACAGAAAGAGGACATGCAGTGGGGAGTCCAGCAGATGTTAGCAGAGGTGGAAATGTTGGTTTCTGCCAAGTGAAATCCCTTTGGCTCAAGTAATGTTAAAGATCACAGTGTAAGAAAACTCAGATAATGAACTGCAGATATGATAAATATTCCCTTTCCCTATTTCTTCTTCAATCAGTGTTTATTAGTAGCCAAGTGAGGGCTGGGGGTGGGAGGGTAGGCAAAAATCAAATATCAGAAGATGATGTCATTTGATTGACTCATTTTTTCCTTTCAGGATTGTTCTGGGGGATGAGTTGGCAGATAGATCATCAATGGGCTATCGGCTAGAAGGAGGACGGACATTTTGCCTAAGTGATCTAAGTGATTGATAGGAATTCAAACCACATTCTATCATCAGATTAAAAAGGTTATGTCAAAAAAAAGAAATAAGAGGACTGGAAGATGTGGGCTGTAGCCTCTAAAGCCGTATGATAACTCAGCTGTTTTGTGATGGAACATTTAGAGACAGAGACATGTAGCCAAGACCATCTGGCCTCACCACGGGGGAAACCAAGGCTTTCTAACTTCCAACTGTGAGTCAAAAGGTATGGGAAATCAAGGTAAAATTCCTTGTTTTGGGGTGAGATCTCGTGGAGGGGTTTCTTCTGCCCCTGCCTGGGGGACTTGAGGGGACGGCTACACGTAGTCATACTTGGAAGGGTGAGACTGTCCCTCGTCCTCTGTGCGGGCACCCCCGTCATATATCTTCTTGTTTCTGGTGCTGGACTCAAAGCCAGTGCTGACTTTGAAGCCTCCAGGCCTGTAGGCAACGTTTTGACCTGAGGCGTGGTAAGAGACGGCTTTGTAGCTGAAAGAAAAAGAAACACTCTATGACCAACTAGAGATGTATTTGGTAGCAGGACAAATTACCCATTTTCTTCAGGATGTCTGACTTTTAGCACTGAAAGTCCAGTGTCCCAGGAAAACTTTAGTCCTGCATAAACTGAGACTGCTACTGTTTTGGGCTTTGGAACACTGGCTTTTTAGCCTCTGCAGTGGAGCAGAATTTCTTGCTTTGTATTAGAGCTGGGGGTTAGTGACCAGTGAGTTCCATCTGTTCATCAATTCAGATGAAGCTGAACCAGAAACAATGTTCAGGGGAACATGGTTATGCCAAAGAATCATAGAATTTGTAAGCTGCTCAGTATGTATGAGCAACCCATCTCTGCTAATCTGCTCAGTATGTGGATGAGGTAACAGAGGCTCAGAGAAGGCAGATGAGTAGCTAGAGGTCACAGGACTGGTGAGCAGGAGAACCATACAGAGCCAGGGCTCCCAGTCCCAGTCCCACTGAGAGAAGTCCAATAGCTGTTCTCAGCAGCAGTGCTACTAACATTTTGAAACTGAAAATCTTTGTTGTAGGGGCCTGTCCTATGCTTTGCAGGATGTTTAGCAGTATCCCTGGCCTCCACCCACCAGATTTCAGTATCACCCAACCCTCCACTCCAGAGCAGTAACAATCGAGAGTCTTTAGATGTTGCCAAATATCTCCTGGAGACTAGGGCAGGGTAGGGGGTGGGGAGAGGTGGAGAGGTGGGTGCAACTGCTCCCAGCTGAGAATCATCGAGTTACAGAATACTGGTGTTGGGGATAGCCTAGAGGGCTGTTTCATTTTTCCTTCAATAGCATCACTTCTAAATCTGCTCAGGCTGACATATTCCTGTTCTTTAGGCTTCCCCATAAAAGGTAAGGTTCATGATCCTTCTGTAAATAGCATTCTTCTGTATACATATGCTGATTGTTCTGGCTGCAAATCATATGTTTCAAATGGACTTGGATCAAATGTCTGATTACATTGGGATGGGGAGACTCACTTGGTTTCCTCGGGGGCCAGACCCCGGCAAGCGATGCACATCAGCACACCCCCAATCAGCGTGAGGCCTCCAGCGACCCATCCCACGAACAGAGCCGCACCAAAGGTGTACCTGGGTGGGGAGACAGTGGCTATGAATGTGGCTGACTCTGCCCGGGCTCTGCCCTGTGAATCTGGCCATGCTCATCCTCTTGGTCCCCACTTTCGGATTCCACACCTACTTCAGCCCGCCCCTGAACACACAGTCCTTTGGGTCACCGTCAACAGAATCAGGTGCTCTGAGATCATAATTGGAAATGAAGCTACTCAGCAAAACAGATGTGAGATTCTTATGCCCCTAACATCACTCAGGCATAGAATTCATTGCGAGTCTCTAATTTCAGAGAAACACCTTAGGAAAATTCCACTTCTTCCCTACTGGCAAAGGGAAGTGTCTTGAAGGTTTGGCAAGAGAAGTTCGAGTGATATGGGATCAGTCTCAAGTTATTATTTCAGAAGGAATTTTGGTCTCTTGAGTTCTTACTGTGGACCAAGAAGCTTTCATCATCTCTGACTCAAGTAACCCTGGTAACCATCCATGCCAGTAGGAGCATGGATGCTGTTTTTTGAAAGACCTAATGTGAAGAGACTGTTATTTCTTCATTCATTTCTTTACTTACTTGGTCAACAAGTATTTATTGATCTCCTACTATGTGCCTCCTACCGCCTGGCACTGGGACAGAGAGGTGAACAAGACAGACACAGACCACACCTTCATGGTGCTTCTGTTCCAGCCCACACTGAATTCTAACCTGTGGAAGTCTGACTCTAAAACTGGTGACCTTCTCCTTGTGAATTATATCCAAACAGGATTATCTGAGAACAAAAATCTCTGAAGTTGCCTGTCCAAGAGATATGGGCAGGTTCTAAGGAGATGATATAAGAGAGCAATGGTGGGCATTAGCCCTGGAACCCCGGTAGTAGGTGACATTTCCAGGTAGGGGCAGTGAAACTAGGCATCCAGATACTGCAGACAAGGTGGGCTCTTCTAGGTAGGGTGACCAACCATCTTAATTTGCCCATGACAGAGAAGTTTCCTAGGATCTGGGCCTATCAGTGCTAAAAGTAGGTAAGTCCCAGGAAAATAGTGACAGACTTTATTTTCTTGGGCTCCAAAATCACTGTGGACAGTGACTGCAGCCATGAAATTAAAAGATGCTTTCTTCTTGGAAGAAAAGCTATGACAAACCTAGACAATGTATAAAAAGAGACATCACCTCGCTGACAAAGGTCCATAGAGTCAAGGCTACAGTTTTTCCACTAGTCATGTATGGATGTGGGAGTTGGACCATAAAGAAGGCTGAGTGCCTAAGAATTGATGCTTTTGAATTGTGGTGCTGGAGAAGACTCTTGAGGGTCCTTTGGAAAGCAAGGAGATCAAATCAGTCAATCCTAAAGGAAATCAACCCTGAATATTCATTGGAAGGACTGATGCTGAAGCTGAAGTTCCAATACATACTTTGGCCACCTGATGCAAAGAGCTGATTGATTGGAAAAGACCCTGATGCTGGGAAAGATTGAAGGCAGGAGGAGAAGTGGGTGACAGAGGATGAGGTGGTTGGATGGTATCACCGACTCAATGGACATGAGTTTGAGCAAGCTCTGGGAGATGGCGAAGGACAGGGAAGCCTGGCGTGCTGCAGCCCATGGGGTCGCAGAGAGTCAGATATGACTTAGTGACTGAACAACAACCACCACCCAGGGAAACCAGGATGAGTTGATCAGCATGCTTCTTAGTTGTCTTGGTAGTTAAGAGACCATGGTAGGACTGTACAGGAGGATGAGGGCATATTATGGGGATCATATCTTTCCCATTCTTAAAACAACACAGGAACACACATGGTGAATGGAGTTCCAGGGAGCCAGAGAGTAATGGATGCTCACACTCATCTGTCTTCCATGATGGTGTTGCTGGAGAAATACCAAGCATATCCACTCCCAAGATGGTGGGTCACTTAGGCATAATATTTACATGGCTCTCCTAGAAAAAGATCTTTCTCCTTCAGGAATTTGCTGCTGCTTCTTGCTATGAAATACATTCCTTTGAAGTGGCTAAATGAAAACAGGTGTTGGAATTCCTCTTGCATCTTTGTAAAGTTCTACTCTGCTTGCGACACCAAATTACAGTGAGGTTTCATCTCCCTCTGCTAGGCTGTGACCCCCATGAGAACGAGGACTTTGTTGTTATTCCAAGAACTCAGAGTGATTCCTGGCGCACAGCAGGTGTTCGATACATTTGTAGAATGAATGAGTTAATGAATGAGAGAAAGAGCAGCCATACAAGGAAGAAATATCACCTTTTCACCTATATTGCACCTCACTCATTTCTATTCTAGCTTTTCCCTGTCCCTAGCTGGGTTCCTGTCACTGACTGGAGATGTGGGGTGATGCTCATTTACATGCTTAGGTTAACAGTGCCTGTTTCATTGCTACCACAATGGGGCCTGTGTAAGAGTGTTAGATAAATACTGTGAACTGTCGCTGTATTTCAATGGAAATGTCAGATCAGCCTCAAGTCATATCACCAAGGATATTTCACTGAAATGAAGTTTATGAATTTACAGATCATTGTTGATTTATGATATGGCATGGTTGCCTCTGATAAATTTTTGCTATTTCAGGCACTGACAGTCACATTAGGCATATGTGCTTAATCGGATTTTTACAACAATGTTCACTGAGAAATACTGAGTCTAGATTAGGAGGTTACCTGGTCTGAACAGTCTGCACCATCCCCCCCATGCTGGTGTACATGCTAGCTGTGGACATCCAGAAGTTAGTAACCAGCATGTTGGCAAACACAGACACTCCAGCGATCGCACAGAGACCTGCAAGCAAAGAACAAGAAGACTCTGGAGTCAGCTTTAAAGGGATCACATTGTTTGTGAGGCAGTGTATGCTTACATGAGTTTAGATGAGCAGGTTGCAGAATACTCCAATCCTTTTTTTTAAAATTTTTTTTATTTTATTAGTTGGAGGCCAATTACTTCACAACATTTCAGTGGGTTTGTCATACATTGACACGAATCAGTCATAGAGTTACACGAGAATACTCCATTCCTATAACAGAATGGTCAACTCAAGCACTGATTACTGAATTCTCACTTTGAGTTGGGCTGTCTCTTATTTCTACTTGTGGAAGGATAGGTGTGTGTGCAGCAAGAGATTTTCCAACTCAGGACAAGGGGTCAATAGTACAAATATTAATATTTGGGGCCTGGTCCTTTGACAATGTCAAGGGCTCTTCTCTTAAAATCATTTTGTAAAGTCTCAACAAAATAATGCCTTTAAGGATAGAGTCATGTGACTATCTTAGAGTTGAGAATCTCCTATAATGAGGCGAGGCTGGCAGCTAAGAGGACCTTAGCACTCGTGGTAATTCTGTAGAGTGCAGTCGAGGCTTAATCTCAGATCTTGAAGCCCAGTGTGTAAAGCTCTTACCCATGTTCAGACTATGCTCAGTAGGGAGAAGCTGTGTTTTCTCTGCCAGAATGATTTTGCTTTGACGTTCCCGGATGTGATTCTGAAAGAGGGATCCCCAGGCTCCTTGTTTACCTGCGATGATGAACATGATCCCAGAGGTGAGTGTCATTTTGGCTTTGGCGGAGTCATCCATGTTGCCAATACGGATGCACTTTAGGGCAAAGACGGCCACCAGGAGGCCAATGACACTCAGGATGATGCCCACGATCATCAGGGCTCGCACCGCCTGCAGCATGGCTGTGGACAAGGGGCAGGACACAAGCAGACAGATAAGACCACCTCAGCCAGATTGAGTAGGCTCGGTTTAATACAACAGAGAAACCACAACCAACCAATACCAAACTTCAGAGAGGCAGAAAGCCCAGAAACTGTGAACCTTGGCATTGTTAGGAGACACGAAATTGTGGAAAGTGCAAAACCATCACTTACACTCCCCTCATTGATGAAAAACATGCACGCAGATGTCTATAGAATGAGAAAACTATGGACTGTTGGAGCTGAGAGTGTCAAGGGAATTTAGCTATTAAGAATATTAATTATTAATATTTCATCTCCTCATTTTAAAACCTCATTTTTAAAACCTGATAATCCCCTTCCAAGAAGGGGAAATGGCTTGAATAAGGTGACATTAAAGATTATTGATAGAAAAAATTATTGACAGAGCTTATAGTAAAACTGGGTTGCTTTATCTTCCAATTCAAACATCTTTCTTTTTTTTTTTTTTTTAATCTTTTATTTTTCAGTGGGTTTTGTCAAACATTGATATGATCAGCCATAGAGTTACACGTATTCCCCATCCCGGTCCCCCATCAAACATCTTTCTTTTCTAGTCTTTTCACAGGGGCTCTGTGATTCATAGAGTTGTGTCCACTTCCAGAAAACTCAATTTAATTTATAGCCTATAATGGAGAAAAGTCACTAAATGATATACCAAGGGCCCTGTATCATTGCCTCTTCCCAAAGGGACTATTAAGGTCATGGTGAGCTGTATTTGGGGCCTATATAAAAAGATGATTATATCAATCTCAGGTCTTTCAGCACAACCACAGTTTATCAGCAGTTCCCTTTCTAGGAATCAATGGAAGTTCTTTGTCCTCTGGGGACTCTCTTGCAGTGATCTCTCCTCCAGATACTTCTAAAGTGGTTTCTAGTGCCTCCTTAAAGTGCAGTGAGTCTGAGCAACAGGTTTTTACTGACTGAAACCCCCCTCCCATGACTAGACACAGGGATGACAATAATTAATAGGTCTCTGCCCTCATGGAGCTTATACCAAAGCGGGGAAAGATGGTCTTCAAACATGTCTACTACAAGCATAATGAACTTTACAAAAGGAAGACAAATGAGTTCTTGTGTCTTCTAGAGGGAGAGGCCACTAGGTTGGCTAATTCTGGTGGAACTGAACTGAAGAACCACATGAAAAGCAGAAAGCTCTGTCCTATCCAAGTTGTCATAGCCAAGTGCTACTTTTAATTGAAAGCTATTAGAGAATTTTCAGACATTAAAAAACTAAATCCATATTTTAAAAACCCTACAATGTAGGTAATATTATTTAAAGAAATCAAAACTCAGAGGTTAAATAACCTGCCCAGACGCACATATCAAAGGAAAAGCAGAGCTGGGGGGCAAACCTAGAGCTGTCTCAAAATAGTTATTTTCCCATCACAGTACATTGCTCTGAGGTACTTTATCCTGGAAAAAGAGGCAGAGTTCTGGCTGCCAGCAAGGTACAGGGTTCTGTAAACTCCTAATAGAATGTATCCTTCAAACTTGGAGACTCGGCCATAAAATGTCATCCTCTGAAATGAATGCTAAGAGTGTATAAAGGAATATTCTCCAAAAGTCATCTCAGGGAATTACCTGCCCCAGGAGAGTATTTATAAATGTGATTCTCAAGACAAGGAAGCCCTGGGAGAAATTCTTTCCAATCTCTTTGCAAAGATTTCCATCTCAAATACGGCCAATATCCATGGAACTGCCTGCTTATTCACTCTAAGATGTGTATCATAAAGCAATTTGTCATGATGGGAGAATTGGCAATCAATGAAAGATACTGAAAAGAGAGGTAGATCATGCAGAATTCATTAAAGAGCCTCCTGCTGTGTCTGAGGAATGGAGCCCTGGGAACTTTCTCACCAGGTAGGGAGATGATGTAAACCAGATACTCTAGTTCTATGCCATTGACCCCCATTCCCTTGATTCTTCTCCCAAAGAAAACTTCTGATTTTAACTTTGCTTCCTTGCTGGGAAGAGATTTCTATAGGCATCCATCATCAATCTTGGTCCTGTTAACAACTATATTCCCAGGGTAAGTGTGTTGGTTTACAGTGTGGATCAATCTTCTAGGATCTGACCATTCACTTCTGGGAGAAATGATGAACATTGGCATCTTGAGCTTTCAGCTTTCTGATGCTAATGTCATGGTGACCCCAGGAAGCTGAAAAGAACTCATGAGGGTTTAAGAATGGCCTTTGGATCTACTCCTTAAGAGGGCTCTAGCATGTTATCTCCATTTTCTTTTTTTTTAATTTTTCAGTGGGTTTTGTCATACATTGATATGAATCAGTCATAGAGTTACACGTATTCCCCATCCCGGTCCCCCATCCCACCTCCCTCTCCACCCGATTCCTCTGGGTCTTCCCAGCCCACCAGGCCCGAGCACTTAACTCATGCCTCCCACCTGGGCTGGTGGTCTGTTTCACCACAGATAAGATACATGCTGTTCTTTCGAAACATCCCACCCTCACCTTCTCCCACAGAGTTCAAAAGTCTGTTCTGTACTTCTGCGTCTCTTCTTCTGCCCTGCATATAGGGCCATCATTACCATCTATCTAAATTCCATATATGTGTGTTAGTATGCTGTAATGTTCTTTATCTTTCTGGCTTACTTCACTCTGTATAATGGGCTCCAGTTTCATCCATCTCATTAGAACTGATTCAAATGAATTCTTTTTAACTGCTGAGTAATATTCCATGGTGTATATGTACCACAGCTTCCTTATCCATTCATCTGCTGATGGGCATCTAGGTTGCTTCCATGTCCTGGCTATTATAAACAGTGCTGCGATGAACATTGGGGTGCACGTGTCTCTTTCAGATCTGGATTCCTCAGTGTGTATGCCCAGAAGTGGGATTGCTGGGTCATATGGTAGTTCTATTTCCAGTTTTTTAAGAAATCTCCACACTGTTTTCCATAGTGGCTGTACTAGTTTGCATTCCCACCAACAGTGTAAGATGGTTCCCTTTTCTCCACACCCTCTCCAGCATTTATTGCTTGTAGACTTTTGGATAGCAGCCATCCTGACGGACGTGTAATGGTTCCTCATTGTGGTTTTGATTTGCATTTCTCTGATAATGAGTGATGTTGAGCATCTTTTCATGTGTTTCTTAGCCATCTGTATGTCTTCTTTGGAGAAAAGTCTGTTTAGTTCTTTGGCCCATTTTTTGATTGGGTCATTTATTTTTCTGGAATTGAGCTTCAGGAGTTGCTTGTATATTTTTGAGATTAATCCTTTGCCTGTTTCCTCATTTGCTATTATTTTCTCCCAATCTGAGGGCTGTCTTTTCACCTTACTTATAGTTTCCCTTGTTGTGAAAAAGCTTTTAATTTTCATTAGGTCCCATTTGTTTATTTTTGCTTTTATTTCCAATATTCTGGGAGGTGGGTCATAGAAGATCTTGCTGTGATTTATGTCGGAGAGTGTTTTGCCTATGTTCTCCTCTAGGAGTTTTATAGTTTCTGGTCTTACATTTAGATCTTTAATCCATTTTGAGTTTATTTTTGTGTATGGTGTTAGAAAGTGTTCTAGTTTCATTCTTTTACAAGTGGTTGACCAGTTTTCCCAGCACCACTTGTTAAAGAGGTTGTCTTTTTTCCATTGTATATCCTTGCCTCCTTTGTCAAAGATAAGGTGTCCATAGGTGCGTGGATTTATCTCTGGGCTTTCTATTCTGTTCCATTGATCTATATTTCTGTCTTTGTGCCAGTACCAAACTGTCTTGATGACTGTGGCTTTGTAGTAGAGTTACCTCCATTTTCTAATGCCTTGCCCAATGGCTTTGTTGGCCTCACACATACTGGGAACAAAGACCCCATCCATTCCCTCACTGGCAAATGCAAGCATGTGTCATCTACTCATGTATTCATTTACACCTTTGTGTATTCATTTACTCAGCATGTTGGTATACTCTCATAGTCATATGTTAACAGATTCATTCACTCACCCATGAATTCATTCATTTATTCATCAAAATATTTTTAAGCTCAAATTCTCTGCCAAGCTCTTTCCCAGGTGCTATATGAGGAATAAAGTTTCATAAGAAATAATCACTGTCTTTAAGCAGTTTACAACCTGGGAAGATTATATTTCCATTGGAAATACTGAACCTTAAATGTCTTTTCACCTTGGAAGTACCTTGGCTAAGAAATCATAATAGAACCACTTTCTGACGTCACTCATTGTGTGGTTCTAGTTCTCTTTCACACACACACACACACACACACACACACACACACACACACACACAATCAAGCTTCAAAACTGTGGTTCAAGAAGGTTAGTTCAGAAGAGGACATTTGTAGGGAATCCCCAGACTTCAGGAAATATCCTTAGGGCTCTTCTGTTTTTGAATGTTGCTACCAGAAAACCGGACATATAAGAGGAGGAAGAGACATTGACTTTCCTTCTATCTTGTCCCCATGGGCCTTTTATGAACTTCAAATATACTCAGAAGCCTATTTGAAGTTGTAATAACTGCTCTTGTTCTGATATCTTAAACCTTAAGCCATTCAGAGAACAAAATCTTTTTTCCATTTTGGGAAGCACCTGGCAAGACATCTGATTAAAACAACCAAAAACTCAATCAGCCAACTAACCAACCAACCAACGAACCAAACAATATTAACAAAGTAGAATAAGGAATGTCCCTTCCTCATTCTATGAACATCATATTTATCCTGAACAGGGATGGGGTCACCGAATCTCTTTCAATCGAGTGGTTCTAGTATTTAGCCTGGAAAATATATATGTGCTGTGACTGTGGCTGTGGCTGAGATATGTGGTCTACCCTGGCCTTGTTGGACTAGAAGGGATGGTGGGAGGTATTAATAAAAGCTCTGATCTTGCCTGGTGTGGACAGCAGCTGCTGCTGTGTATGCCACAGGAGTCCTTGGGTACTGGAGCCCCAGTCAGTCTGTTTTGGCCAGCCTTTGCCTTGGGCTCTCAGATGCCCTCTTGCCTCTGCTGGGTCAGGTTAAGGTCAGAAATAAGACCTTATTTCTTTTCTGCTTGCTCTTGATTTCTGGATTTCTGATCAACACTGGTACCTGCTTTTAATCAGGTCCACTGTGACTTTGAGCTCCTTTTTATTTAGAATCTCCTTCTATAGATAGGATTAGCTTACTCCTACCACTTTCTTTTAGCCTGTAGTTGGACAAAGATTTATATTTTTTGGACAAAGCTTTATATTTCGAGGAACCACCGTCAGAGTCAAAACTCTGAACCTGGATGGATGAATTAAGCTCTTCCTTGCTTTGGAGACCCCTTGGGGAGGGGTTCTTCTGAGGGTGGGGGCTGTGATGGGGGCAGTTTCCAGAGTGAGGGACTATGTTCTTTACTATTCACTGCTAGATTCCCTATGTTTAGTAATGACCATGGAGGTGCATGGTGGTGACTGGAAATTCCTTTCCATCTGGAAGACTCTACCATCCAGGATTCTAATCCTTTTCCTTAGATACATAACCAGAGAAATGGCTCCCGAAGGAGGTACATTTCTCTTTTAGCTACACTGTGTCTTATTTGATATTCTGAGCAAGAGGCATAGGCTTATCAACTGATAACAGGTGAGTCAACGGGCTCTGTAGACTGATTCCCTGCACTAAAGGTGTGACTACAGCATTCTTTTCAATGTACAAAGACATATTATCAGAGCTGAAGGGTGGGCAGGATTCAGAGCTGACAGAAGCAAACAGAAATATGGGAACTGAATGTTCCTTCCCTGTTGCTATATGTCTTATTCTCCCAAAGTAGTTATGAACTGACAGGCAAGGTGTCTTTGGACATGGCTGCCAATCCTGGCTGTACCTTAGCATCTCCTGGGGAAACTTTTAGATAAATATTTATGCCTTGCCCTGATCCCTAAGAACATTCATTTAATTGTTCAGTGACATAAAACTGCAAGGAATAATCTGGGCAAAAAGCCCTCAAGAGGGCATATGAAGAGGTACTCAGAATGGGGAGCTGAGAGGAAAGTTTCTAGTAGCTGACATCGCTGAGCTGGCTGGAGGGTGGGAGTGGGGCTGGTGAGACAGCAAGTCACCAAGTGCCAAAGCCTGGACATGGAGTCTTCGTTGGGATGGGGAGGGGAGATGACCCATATCTTCAGGCACAACTTGGCCTCAGATAGGAGGCAGGTAAGTCTGGTGGAGGAATCCAAAGAGGGGGATCCCAGAAGAGGGAAGTCTGAGGCCAGACCTTAGAGGAAAGGCCTTCAGAACAAGGTGGGAGGGCCTCGATTCTCCAGAGATCCTGGGGAATCCATGTGGAGGTCTTAGGCATCTCATGAGATCCCACAGACTTCATGATACCTAGTGAGTGTCGTTAGACAAGTCTTTTAACCTCACAGAAGCCAAGTCTCCTCAACTCTGGAGTGGGATAGAGAGATTTCTTGCAAAGAAATGTTGCGAAGATCAGATGCTGCTTGGTCCCAGCATAGAACTAAATTAGGATCTGTAAGATTTGGTTTCTTCCCCTTCTCTAAAAAGAAGCTATTTTTCCATAGAGAACAAAGTAGTAGTTACCAGTGGGGATTGACAAGGGGTAATTTAGGGGTAGAGGAGTGGAGGACGTAAATAGGCTACAAGGATGTAGGGTACGACACAAGGAATGTAGCCAACACTCAGTAATAGCTGTAAATGGAAAGTAATCTTTAAAAATGGAATAAAAATTAGTTAAAAATAAGACAGTTTAAAAAAGTAGTTATCTCTCTCCAACTCTACATGGCTTTGGCTTGTAGTAACCATGTACAAACTTGAATCCTTTCATTTGATAAAATACAGTTGAGGGTTTGAAAAAGCCATGTGTGAGAGAGTGTGAAGGGCAGGAGTGGAAGAAGATTTGAGAAGAGGAGGAAGAGAAAGGCCTGGACCAATGTAGGGAGGAGATCAGGAAAAGTGGGCTTAGGATCTGGTGGGCAATGAGCAGGCTGATGCAGTGTAGGTGCGTTCTGTCCTATTGCCTTTTCACCTCTAAGGTGGCTCCAACTACATAACTCTGACCATGTATGTTCCCACAAAGAAATGATGCCCCACCGCTGACCAATTCATGCTAGGGTGTGATGCCCCTGCTATCAAATTAATAACCTTGGGACTTCTTTGGTGGTTCAGTGGCTAAGACTCCATGCTCCCAATGCAGGGGCCCAGGTTCAATCCCTGGTCAGGAATTAGATATGATATATTCTAATTAGATATTGTATGTTCTACATTTGGAATTATATACTAATTTTCAATGAAGATTGAAGATCCTAGAGGCTTCCCAGGTGGTACAAGTGGTAAAGAACTTGCCTGTCAATGCAGGAGACTTAAGAAACGTGGGTTCGATCCTGGGTCCAGAAGACCCCCTGGAGAAGGGAATGGCAACCCACTCCAATATTCTTGCCTGGAGAATCCTATGGACAGAGGAACCTGGGGGATTACAGTCCATGGGGTTCCAAAGAGTTGGACATAACTGAAGTGACTTAGCACACGTTTCTCTGGTATACATGTTGCAACTAAGAGTTTGCATGCTGCAACTAAAGATCCTGCAAGCTGCAGTGAAGACTGAAGATTCCAAGTACCGCAGCTAAGACCCAGTGCAGCCAAGTAAATAAATAAACATTAAAAAAAAACCCATAGTAACAACCTCTACAACCACAAGCTGAGGAGGCATCCTGATTCCTGGGTCTACATAGTTTTGAGAATCAAGAAGTCAGAGCAACAGCCTCCTTTTACACTCAAGGTACAGGTTCTCTTGGGCTTTGTAGATGTGTTCTCAGTTCTCTGTGGAATCTCCTTCAGATGTGCCATAATGTGTATACATCAGATGTTTGTCCACATACTTTAAAAATCATGTTTGTGCTAAAACATGTCTCTTTTTTGAAGAAAGGGAAAACAGCTTAACCCAAATCCAAGAGGTTCCTCCAGATCTCATTTCAATTTTACAACTAACTTATACTAGCTCTACCTTTCAGGGCCAATTTCTTCCACTGGACATTGAGGAAAGACATGCTGGTTCCACAGCATCAGGAGTGCTAGACTTTATGTGAAATACTAGCTAGTAGTAAGAAGAAATGAACAAGATAGCTCCTTTCGAAAGGATACATAAAAGAGCAGTTTCAGATTTTTTTTCCTTACGGATTTCAGATTTTGTGAAACTGTTCCCTGGGTTAAATATGATTTCCTTAAACACCCCCATTGCTGTGTGTGTCAATATGATTGACAGGTTGATGGAAAACTCCCTAGCTCTCCAGTGGCTGTTGTTTTTGAACATTGAGGTAGTAAAGGGGAAATGCAGTCAGTTGTGTGAAAAAAAATCAAGACCTTCAATGCCTGTGACGGGGCTGAGAAACAGTAAAGAGCCCAGAACACAGGGGGATGGGGGGTGGAAAGGAGATAAAAAGGACCTTAAATAAATCGTTACTTTAGATATTTAGATTCATAAAAGGCATCTGACTTTGGAGAAGAAAAAAACCTGGAAGATCAAATATCCTAACTGAGAGCTTTGGGTGGTATAGACATGATAGTAATGATTTAATGATGCCAAGAGCCAGATCTTGTAGAGACTTTTCAGAAGATCCAGTGGTTAAAACTCAGCACTTTGAATGAAAGCAGGGAGAGTTAAATCTCTGGTTGGGCAGCTAAGATCTCTGGATGCCACAAGGTAAGGCCAAAACATAAAAAGAGCCACATCTTATAAATAGGTCACAGAGCACCTTTACACAAATGCCTTCCTGTGAGGCACTGCAGACCTAGAGAAAGCCAGGTCAAGAGATGTAGGTGGCCAAGCTATGCCCTGGATCCCAACTCATCTGCTTCTAACCACAGGATCCTGCTACAGCAGCAAATTCAGTCCTAAATTTGCAAACATGTTATAGAAAACATCACTTGCCTCTGATATACCATCGTGGAGGCCAGAAACATGAGTTTGCAGGCTTTTGCCTCCTCTGCATCCTGACCATTGACAGCCCTTTGCCGTTTCCTCCCACAGTCTCCGATCTCCAGGGAGGGGAGATGGGAATTAGTATTTTTATAAGTATCTTTAAACTTAATATTCTTGATTGTGCATTGTTAATGACATTACTATCAACGGGTCAGAGTGCCAGTGCTCCCTCTACTTTTATGTGCTCCAGCCTAGGCCAATCCTTTCAACCATGAGGAAGCCCCTTCTAGCTGGAGCGAGTGTGGGCAGGAAAGACACAACTTGGAAGTCTTTCAGCCTGTGTTCATAGCCTACTACTGCCATCCTCTATCCATGGGAACTTGGGCATGTTACCTTGCCACTCTCTCTGAGCCTCAGTTTTCACTTCTATAAAAATAAAGCTAATACATATTTCCATGTATTATTGTGAAGATTAAACTGGAGAGTTTACGTGCAGTCCAATAAACCATAGCTGTTTTTACTTCTGGGCACTGTGTTTGGAGAATTGCATGCTACACTGGCTGTTTGGAATCCAGTGCAGAGAATCCTGGGCTATAAATTATACAGTGCTGGTAATATACAGGTAAACAGTCCTGGTACCACCACCATTTACCTCATTCATCTCTCTGTAGGTATAGTACAGCTAGATGAATGGAATTAAGTTATTCTATGGCTGTCAGTTCCAACTAAATGTGATACATTTTTATCAGATGAATGAAAAGCGAGATTTTTGCAAGTAAAGAGCAAGGAAGAATTGAATAATTGGTAGTTGTGATTATCATTATTAAAGCATTAAAATGGTATCTACCTCATGCCTTTACAGCACTTAAAGCCTTACTTGTCTGCAGGAGGATAATATTCCTCCCTGAGTTCTAGGTCAAAATTAAACTCTCTGCAACCTTCCACTTTTACCTTCAGGTATTCCTCCCAGCTCCTCTGTTTCAGGTGTCTCTTCCCAAGGCCCTTTGTCAAGCTCAAGAATATGCTTTCAGCAACTGTTTCTGGTGGCCGCATCCCCTCCAGGCACTGGGTCCTGGCTGGTTCATGTTAATCCTTTCAACCCCCTTGGGAGCACCATAAGTATCCACAAGCCATCCTCTGGCCTCCTCTCTGGCTTCTTCATTGCCTTATGATCCTGCCTGCAGCTTTTGAGTTTTTTTTTTCCTAGTCTTTTCCTCTTAGTAATCCTCCCGCCCTTCCCTTACCTCAGTCAGTTAGCCACATCTTAAGTCATCAAACAAATATTTGTATTTCAGGATGCCAATTTGCACTGTAGTCACTCCTGCTGCATTGAGGACTGGCTACTCTTAAATCCACACTCTTCTCCTTGGCCGCACATGATTAGTGATTTAAAGTATCTCTTTTTCCACAAACTCAGTCCCAGGAAATGGCTTTCCTCGCTTCTGGTGGGATGCATTTCTGACGCAGACAGGCAGGGCAGGGGTTCCCTCTCTGAAGGGAGAAGTATGGACTGGGGGCAGCAGGCTGGTAAGAGATGGGTCACGGAAGGAAGGTGAGTGACGCTGGAGATGTGTGTCAGGCTGTCACATCTGCACCTAGTTCAGCTGAGAGTGAGGGACCATGGGAGGTGTTTCCAGGGAGAGGAGAGCAGAGAACTGGAAGCTGGTGACTGAAAGATTCTGCCTGACCTTCTGCCATAGTCAAAAGAGCAAACATTCTAAGGAATAAAGGATAGAAACCAGAATGCGAGAGGTTAAGAGTGAGCAGGGAGGGATGGGAGAAAAACTTTGTCTTTCAGTTTGATCGTCAGTGTGTTAGGGAGAGAGAGAACTTGACAACGCTCTGAATCAGGAAAGTTTTCCAGGAAAAGATGATATAAGCATGAGTGAGGAGGAAAGATGAAAGAGGCAAGAAGGGGAGGGGCTGATCAGCAGGGGTGGGCAGACAAGAGGGTGCAGGGTCCTTAGAGCCCTGGTGGAGAGGCTGGTCTTGGACAGGTGAGAGGGAGGGAATCTTGTTCTGCAGAGAGTAGACTGTTGATGGGCTGAGGAGAGATTCTGAGAGGGCTTAGGGATGATGGGATCCCTCAGTAGAACAGGAAAAACAATGAGAGTGAGTTCTGACCATGTTGGAGAGTGGGGCTATTTGGGATCCTCATATGTGGAAAGATACAGAATGAGCCAGAGATTGATAATGTGTGATGGGGTCCTGGGAAGAGGTAATTGAGCTGAAGTCATGGAATGTCATGCCTTAATTTTGAATACAAGTTCATTCTTACTTTTTTATTTAATAGTTAAAATTGGATGTAGCTAGCAACTCAACAATCCATGGTCTTGCATCTCTTCCCTTCTGACCTTTGCCTTGTAGTATCAGCCCCTCTCTGGAGCTTCCTTCCCTCCAGCCAGCCTCCCTTACTGCTTTATCTGTCAGTGATCAGTCTGTTTCACAATACAAGTGGCTTCTAAAGATGGAATAAACACCCCAGTTATACTCTGACACCCACTTTCTATTTCTTTCTGCAAATGGAGATAATTAATTGAATTGCTTTTCACAATTCAATTTCAAGGGCTTCACAGGCCTTGCAGTTTCCTGCAAATTTATCCCCATCTCCCTGTCCATGAGGTATTTGTTTCAGAGATGCAAAACCCTGGTTTCCTTTCTTCAAGAAACTCACATCAGGGCCACTCCTTGGGGCCACTGATTAGTCTAACCTTTATTTCTTTCTTTGCTTTTTTTAAAAAAATCAAGTAGAGGTCCCATAATATCTAGAACGCAAAATTCCTACGATTCCTATTTGAACCAATTATCTATTAGAAACAAGGATTTAGCTGATATCATCTTCAGGGGTGAAAGGATGTCATTTATAATTATATTTATATTCTGAGATTATTATAATTATTATAGTTCTGTAATTATATTTTGACATGCATTGTTTTTTAAGAGTGCACCCCAGAACCTCTCAACACAAATGCAGAGAAAGGATATTCGTAATTTAAAGGCAATATATACTTTATGGCTCTGACTGCGACTCTGACTTCTCAAAGGAAAACTTAACCAAGTTGATAATGAAATTATATTAACTCCTGATAAACATTTTCGATGGTAAGAAAATATTCACCATCCTACCTAGCCCCAGGTATGTGCAGGCAGGAGCAAGTCACACGCACATACCTGCACACGATTACTTTCCTCCTTGAGAAATATTGTCTCTTCTAGTACCACGAGCCACAGCCCCTTTATTCTCATGACCCGCTTCCTCACTGGCGATTCCTTTGACCAGAGTGTAAAATCTTGGATGTCCTCCCCTAGGTCTACATAGCCGTCTTTGACACGGGGCCAGCTTCTCCTCTTACACCTCTGATGGGAGCCAGTGCTGCGAGGGTCCCGCCCCGCGCCCAACTCCGAGGTCCCTCCTGGCTGCGGCGAAAGCAGCGGCCGGCTCCCGGGCTCACCTGCGCCCACGCCTACCTGGCAGGCCCAGGATGGTGAGGTAGGGCCGGCACTCGGTGAAGCCCGAGCTCTGCTGCACGCAGCTGCGCCAGAGCCCTTCGTACTGGAACACGGCGGTGACCGGGTTGTCGTATAGGTCCTGGGTGCTCCACATGTCCATCTCCGTGGCAACGATGCAGCCGGCCAGGCCCAGGACGGACAGCAGGAAGCCCACCATTTGGCATCTGGTGGTGAACATGGCCCGGCTCGCCGTCCTCCCGCCCAGCCGCCGCCTGCGTCCTGCCGTGCTCCCGGGGAGCTGCTCTGCTCATACGGTTTTCCTCGGCCCTCTGTGTTTGTTCACAGTGTTTTCCTTAGATAGTTCAGTTTCACTCTTGCTTCAAGGACATTATTTTTTCATTTGTTAGGGAAGCAGCCCCAAGAGGCACTTGTCTGGGGAGCGGCACAGGCCGTGTTGGTTTGAGGGCGCGGCATCTGAGTGGACCCCCGCCCCACCCCGGCTCGGGGTCTGCCCCCAGGGAAGAAGCGCAGCCAAGACCCGCGTTCCTCCACCCCCATCCACACACTCAAGCCTTCCCTGAGGCCCTGTTCGTCATGGGAAACCAGTTCGACTGACCTCACTTAAAAAACATGGCCCCAGAAATCTCCGTCTCACACCAGACATTTTCTCTTCACAACTCGTAAGCCACCGTTACGCTGACATCTTTCCATTTTGACCTTACAGAAATGCGTAGAGCAGGTATTAATTATCCCCACCCATAGTTTTGGGGGGAGGGGGTGGTGAGTCAAGCAAGGTACAAAGAAGTTAAGGTACTTGCCCCCGTGCCTTGCACCACAGCTGCTTAATTTAAAAGATGGCAAAGGTGGAAGTCCTATCTCAACTTCTAGTCTGGGACTCTCTCTGTTTCCATATGGAGTGACTGGGGCAGGCAGAGTTGTCCCCACTCTTGAGAACAGGTGGCCAGATCCTACAGCTATACTCTGGGTCTGCAGGAATTGGATCTAGGATGGGAAGAAGCAGGGCGTGGTGTTGACAGACATCTCAGCTTTCATTCTTGCTGCAGGAACCATGTGAAGACCATGTGGCAAGCAGACACAGAAGTTCCACAGAAGGCCATGAGGAGGAAACAGGCAGGCTGGACCAGAGACCCTGACCTGGTTGCTGAGAGGCCTAGCATCTGCTCCTGACCCTGTCCCTAACATGCTGTGTGCTGGGTGATTGGGGCAAATGGCTCCACTTATGTGGGTCATGGTGTTTTCATCTGTAACACGGACAGGGTAAGCCGAAAGACTTCAGAGCCCTTTCAGGTGTCATACCCTGTTCTCTTCTACATTTCGCAAAAGAATCTTTACTACAGTTGGTCAAAATGTCAGGAATTATGGAATCACCAAAACAGAGACTTGGCCAGAGATCAGCTGGTGTGTTTTGTCTACATAATTTGATTTTAGAATTACATTAAAGAATTGATGGACTTGCTACTTCCTGTGGGTGGTGTGTGTCTGGTGTCTGAAGTCAGACACATTTTAGCGAGATGTTCCTCAAATCTGGATGTCAAGGCCCTGATACACACCCACACACACCTATACCCCAATCTCTAGCCTATATACATTCTCCAGGAAACAAGCCTGTGCATCTGGACATTTCAATGTTATCTTGGGTGCACCCAGTCACCACTCCCATGGCTTTATTCCCAGCAAACACAGAAAGCAGATATGCAAAGTCTCCCCTCTGATTTGAATGGAGGCAACACTCCCCTCAACCGCACACCTTGCTTTAGGTTCTGTGATCAGGGTTTGCACAGTAAGAAGAATGAGCCAGAAAACCCCCAAAGAAGAGAGTAGGCAAGAGTTATATGACTTAGGTGAAGTCCTGTTGGTGGCTCTGTAACTCCTGAACTGAGCTACAAGGCCAAGTCTAAAAGGTGGGGAGGGGGCAGCTAGAAGAAGTGACTCTGGTCTCCGCTGATGGACAGGGATTGACCAGTTAGATTGGAAAGTGTTGGAATAATTCAGGAAAGATTCTGCCACTGTTTCTGTGGACAGAACTCATTTCACTCTCATTTCAATTAAAAGTTAGGCTTTTTATTCACAAAGAGATTTATGAGAGTTTGGTTTCCAGTTGTTCATTTTATGACATTTGTTTACACACTCACCCCCACCATTGACCACCCAAATGTAGATTGAAAATGGCAAAATTAAAAAGAAAAGTTTACTATAGTTACCTAGTATCATTCATGACAGTTTCTCCTCTCACTTCCCTATGAAAATGTTTTTATGCAAAATTTCAAGACAGAATAAAAAGATATTCAGGTAACAATGAATTAAGCTTTCTTTCTTGTTTGAAATGGTGACAGTGACTTTATATTTTTGGAGGAAAGAAAAGTTAGTTTTAAAGGATAAAGTAAATCTCCCTCTACTTAGGCAAACTATTGAATGAGTAGAGAGGGATTCTAAGTGTACACACTTTAAAAAGTATGAAATAAGTATATGTTTACGTGCGTGCAAGCTCAGTTGTGTCCATCTCTTTGTGACTCCTTGGCTCCTTTGTCCATATAATTTTCCAGCCAGGAATTCTGGAGTGGGTTGCCAAGTATTAGCATGCTTTAAAACATGTGGAAAATGGGATTTTTCACTTCCTGGTGAGTTTTCTGTGTTCTAGAATGAGTGGACTGCTGCTTTAGCAGTCACTGCTAAAGAGTAATTGGGGGTCCACAGAGGAACATCTGGCTTCCTTGTTTATGGCAGTGGGCTTTGTTAAAATATATTAAATGCATCTCTAATGATAATGACTATTCATGGTCTGATTATGATAGTATACAATAATAATGGTAACAGTCATTATTAACAATAATGATAACAATCAATTAACATGATCTCATTGTGTTTAACAATAATGTGTCCGTTTCAACTTTGTTTAATCACTTTTACAATGGAGCAAAAAATTTTGCTGACTTCTTGAGGGGAATCCTCCTTATATTCAACTTTAAATATGGTTCTGATGTTGCCATTTCAGGTTGTACATTTTCAGGAGCTTATGTTATTTTACTGATATTGGAGAAAACATTTCCCCTAACTTTTCTTAACCTTGTTATAGGAATATTAATACAATAATATCTATGCTAATTAGGCAAAATGGCAGTCAAATATCAATATAAAATATTATAGTTAGGAATATGGGAGGAGTTAAATTAGTGTTATTAGCAAGACAAATGATTTATATATCCATCGATTCTTTTCTTTTAAAATATTAACACACTTTATAGCCTTAACTTCTGACTCCACTTTTTGGTGCTCATAATAGAAAACTTAGAAGCTGGAAAATGTTAACAAATCTTACTCATGATTTTAAACCCTAGACAAAATATATGGTATACTTTCTTTTTAATCTATTCCCTGTATATATTTTTTACATAATTAAGAGATCATACAATTTAATGTTTTTCTTTTTTCACTTAATTGCATACATATACAATTAAAGTACTTTAAACATTGTTTAATATATTTAATCTTAAATATTTAATCTATGAGTATGTTAGTATTTCATTATATAGAAATGCTGGACTTCCCTGGTGGCTCAGACAGTAAAGAATCTGCCTTCAATGCAGGAAATCCTGGTTTGATCCCTGGGTTGGGAAGA
Source organism: Muntiacus reevesi (assembly GCF_963930625.1). Classification (NCBI taxonomy): domain Eukaryota; kingdom Metazoa; phylum Chordata; class Mammalia; order Artiodactyla; family Cervidae; genus Muntiacus; species Muntiacus reevesi. The sequence goes on from NC_089256.1 coordinate 11,316,189, forward strand.
TCACCTGGAGAAGTGAATGGCTACTCACTCCCAATAGTCTTGCCTGGAGAATTCCATTGACTGAGTAGCCTGATGGGCTACAGTCCATGGGATCACAAAGAGTAGGACACAACTGAGCGACTAACCCTTTCAATTTCATATAGAAGTGCAACTATTCACCAAAACAGCATCTATTCTTAGACAATTAGACTTTACCCCTCCCCCAGTTTTTTGTTTGTATGAAAAACGATGTTAATGATGAACATTTTTCACATGACTCTTTTGCCAGCATTTCTGATTACCCTTTTAGGACAGATTCCTAAGAGAGGCATTAAGATGTCAAAGGGTATGAGGCTTTAAAAAAATCTTTTTTAAAAAAAATCTTTTTTATGTAGAGGCAGACTTTTTTTCTATGAATTTTATTCCTAGTAAACAGCATTTGAAGCATTAACAGCATTTGAAAGATCTTGTCTCAGTGAAACCCTTACCTGCTTTGTGAATTTGTTGTTATACATGATTGCATGTTTAAATTTGCATAACTTTGATTATTAATGAGCTTGAAAATATTTTTTAAACACATATTTGTGGAGTGTTTGTTTTTCTTTTTCATGAATTATCAGTTTGTACTTCTTCCTCATACATTTACTGGAATTCGGCATTTTTTCTATCAACTTACACGAATTATTTGTTAAGGATCTTAATATAGTGTTATGATTACTAAGAAGATCTTTTCACATTGAATATTTGCTTGCTAATAAGTGTTTTGTGTATCTTTATACTTAATTAATCTGGAAACTATTTTGGTTTGTAGTTTATGATTCATTTTTTTCCCTCAAAAAAGCTAATCAATAATTTTTACAGCATTTATTAAATAACTTTCCCTTTCCTCATGCTTTGTAAAACCTCCTCTACCTATATTAAATTCACATATATGTCTTCCTAATTTTAAACTTTGCTCCATTGACCTGTGTCTATCTTTGGGACAAAGCACACTTTTAATTATCACAGCTTTAGAATTTGGTTAAATATCTGGCAGAGTGAACTCTCTACTTTTCTATTAATATTATCCTTAAAAAAACATTAAAAAATTAATTTCATCTGTTTCTTCTTATAGATAACTACTTTGCCATGCTCCCAAGGGAAAATTGTCACTAGCATTTTGATTAGAATTCTTGTAATATTATTCTTACAGGCTTAGGCTCTGCAAAACATCTGCCTGGGTTTGAATTCTCAACTGCCACTTATTATCACAATGTCAATGGGAAAATTCTATAGCCCTTTTGTGCTTCAGTTTCCTCATCTATAAAATGGAGATAATATCACCACTTGCCTCATAGAGTTGTGAAAATTAAAGTAAGTATAAGGTAATTTATGTAAATTTATATAATCACAAATTAGATTTAAAATATAAATTAACATATGCTAATTTCTCAAACCAATGCCTAGGGCAGAGTAAGGTCTCAATATGTTTTATTATTATTATAATACAATTAGTTAAATATAGTATTTATTATACATTAATTAGAAAGAAATTCACATTTTTATAACATCCCTATCTAGGATCCTGTAGTATATATTCCTTTTTAATTGATGTTTAAATTTTCCTTAGTAAACTTCCTCTTTCATTTTATTCTTGCCTAACATTTAAAGATATTATTCCAAGTGTTTAACACATAACACTGTAGTGTGTTGCCTCACAAAGAGATTTAAGTTATTTTAATTCTCTTAATACACTACACTCTCTCATGCCACTGTGTCTTTTCCAATAATGTTTCTCTCTTTCTGAAAAACTTTTTACCTCTTTGTCTTTCTGGGTAACTCATACATGTCATAACTAAGTAACTCAGCTCAGCTGTCGTTTCCTTTGGGAAGTCTTCCCTTCCCTCATGTCTACATCCTCCTGTACCATATGAGGCACTGACTATGCTTTATAACAGTGGTTCTTAACTGGGGCCGCTTTTGCCTCCAGGGGATATGTGACAAGTCTGAAGACATTTTTGCTGTGTCAACTAGGGAGGGAAAGGTGCTGCTACTCCCATCTAGTGGGTGGAGGCCAGGGATGCTGCTAAATATTCTGTAATGTGGAGAATAGCACCCTACAAAAGGAATTATATTGGCTTAAAGTATCAATACTGCCTAGGTTGAGAAACTTTGCATTGCAATGGTGTGTTTATCCTCTGTCTCTCTTTTAGATTTGTGAGCCTTTCCCCATGTGCAGACAGCTTGGGACATAGTGGGTACTCAACAAATGCTTGTTGAATACATAAATGTTCTTTCTAGTGTCATGATTTCTGTGTTACTGAGTTTTAAAATTTTTTACTTTTATTTATTTTTTTTGTGTTACAGTTATTTCCTTATTACTTCTGTGTATATGGGAAGACTAAAGGCTTTACTCTTCCTTCCTATCCCTGCCCAGAGGGGACCTTGTCTAAACTCGGTCAGTCCAGAAGAGGGTGACTGCCAGTTTTGGTTTTAGTGAGATGACTTTGTCTAGGAAGGCTGGCTGTCAGTCCAGAACCTCGTGTTTCTCTGGGGTTTGGTTGTGCTTGACTTCTTCCCTCTGAGCCTAAGTATCTGTGTTTGCATTCTTGGGAGTGTGTAGCTTCTCCATGGAAATTAAAAAATTCTGTGCTTTCATTTCAATGGCAATGGAAAAAAGTTAAAGCAAGTATGTTCCAGACCCTCAGGCTGGTCACTTATGGTCTAGGTTTATGTTGGTATGTATGATCATGTTTCTACTGCGAGTCAGTGAAGTGAAAGCCTTAACTGATCCGTGAACAAAGGGTTCATCCCAGCCCAAATAGAAATGGAGTCAGGGGAATTTCCCCCACCTTGTGGCACTGGTACTACGACTCAGACACCTGTGCCTCAGTGGTCAATTCTGCAGGAGCTTCACCAACAAGTACTGCACGTCCTATTTTGCACAAACCTGATTGCAACAATTAGTGGTGGGTGGCACAGTGGTAAAGAATCTCCTGCCAATGCAGGAGATGTAGGAGATTTGGGTTTGACCCCCTGGGTCGGGAAGATCCCCTGGAGTGTGAAATAGCAACCCACTCCCTGGTGGCTCGGATGGTAAACAATCTGCCTTCAAAGCAGGACACCTGGGTTCGATCCCCGGGTCGGAGAAAATCCCCTGGAGAAGGGAATGGCAACCCACTCCAGTATTCTTGCCTGGGAAATTCCATGGACAGAGGAGCCTGACTTGTTACAATCCATGGGGACACAGAGTCGGACATGACTGAGCACACACAGTTGCAAATACACAGCAGAGAACTTTTTCTCCCCAGATCCCAGAAATAATCAGGTCAATAGTCTTAGAGCCACATTTCAGAAGCACTGCATCCCAACCTCACCTCAAATGAACAAAACCATTGCAAAAAAAATCACGTCACAGATGCCTCATCACCGTGGATAAGAGACGACAATTCCCTGATGAAGTGGTGACTAAGGGTGAGAGATGTGAGTACCTTAAATTTATTAATACCACTTTGTAAAACAAACTCATGTGAATAGAGAATCTGCATTAATAATACTAAAGTCAAAGCTTTGAGAGAGATAAAATACAAAATTGAACTGTATCTTTGTCCTATTAAACTCCAAGTGAAAACCAATAATATCCCTAACACCAAATGAATCTTGACATTTGGGTTTATTTAATGGTATTTACATTACAATTGCAAATGTAGTTTTGGTTCCTTGTATAAAATTTATGTGCATTAGGAATTTAAATCTGTTGTTGTACATGTCCATGTTAAAGTGATGTAAAATGAGTATAATTGAAATCAATATTGAAGGGCTGCAAGAATTTTTTTCTTTTAAAACAGATTTCTACAAAATTCTTTTTGAAAAATACTTCTCTGAACTATCTAGTGGTGGAATCTTCACATATGAACACACACAAAGGTTCTAAGAGCAGGCCCTAAAACAGTTTCAGTATGGCCCCAGTTTAGCTCTGTGAATGTGGGCAAGTCACTTTGCCTCTCTGAGTCTCCATGTCTTGACCTGCAAAATAAACATGTGGTGGTGGGGGCGGGGGTGGTTGCTGACAGTTGTTGCTACTCTAGGACGCCCCCAAGACTGCAACCTAAGTCTTAGGTAAGAGGTGAGGCTAGGAAGGTGCTTTTGCACTGGGGATTTCTGCTTTGTGTCTGAGAGCCATGGGGCTCCCTGTGAAGGCTGTGAGCTGGGACTTGGGTGCAGGGAGGACGCAGTCTGAGCCCTAGCTCTATCTACATGTGACCTTGGGCAAGTTACCCCAGTTCAGTTTCCTTGTTTCTAAGAGTGGTAATGATAGCATCAAGTTCATGGACGGGGTGGCTTGTAGAGTTTACACAAAGTACTTCAAGGCAATTGTTGGCTCAAGTGCTAGTGCCTGGTCTGCCATTGCTGTTTGTGATTTATGAAGCTGTATGACCCCTCAGGTGTCACTTGGGTGCTCTGCCTCAGTCTGACTCTCTCCTTCAGGGCCTCTAGCTCTGTGTGGACCCAGGCCCATGAACCGAGGTCTCTGAGAGACCAGGGGCATTTTGCATTTGAGTTGAGGGTGAATTCCAAGGGCAGATGGTTAGACCTGGAGCTCAGGAGGGGTCAGCAGGACATAGAGACATGGGAGTGGCTCCCCTTTCTCCAGTCCCTGGAGGAGGGAGATCCCACTGAATCAGTCACTGGTCACCCAGGGATCTGGCTTATGTTCTCGTTTGTATACAGGCCATTCCTCTCTTAGCCTGGCATTCAGTGCTCTCCACCATCATCTCCATATAAATCCTCTCTTCCTACCAAGGTCATTCCTTCATTTTCTCCCGAGTAAGCCTCAGGTGGAAGTACCTTCATGCCTTTGCCCATGTTGTTTTTCCTACTGTGATGCTGCACCTCTAACTCATAACTACCTTTCAAGGGTCGCTTGTAGGATTTCCTTCCCAGTGGGTCTCTTCCTGAGCAAGTCATCTTTCTCTCATCTCCTGCAGCACTAGCCCTCTATTTTCCTTACTTGTCAACTTATCACACCGCCCTGGTGTGCACTTTCACATTTTGGGGATGCCAGGCCCACAGAATCCTGAGGCTGTTCTGAGCTCTCCATCCCCAAGTGTGGAATGTATGAAACACCGAATCACTGTGAGACAGAGTCTTCACCTTGTAACTTCTGTGCAGGCCTAAGTCTTGGCTTTGCAACCCAGTGGGAAATTCCTGGAGTAGAAATCCTAGTATCTATTTCTGATCCTCCTTACTGTGCCCACCTTACATCATTGTCTCTCTCCAGACTTTGATGAATATTTATGAAAGCAAAAAAGAACTAAGAAATAAAAATAAGTGTATTTGTCTTACTCTGATACCTGAGTGAAAGACACTTTTGACAAACTCTGCTCTTGAGGCTTGAAGTTTTCTTTGTTAATATGACCCATCTGTGAAGCAAACAAATTCTTATGAAGCTAATAGGCCAGCCTGCACTTCACAGCTGTCATTCCTTTGTCCTGCATGGCTGAGCGCACTTTCTACAAGGTTGCTTTGTGCAGAGAGAACCCGGAAGCTGGTTCCATGTGATCAATACATTTTGGAGGTCAGGAGACGCAGACAAGGGGCGGGCCCATCTGGTGTCCCCCAGAGATACATAGCACCCAGTTCTTTTCCTCTGCCCACTTTCTGTTGCTGCTCTGTGCATAGGTGCCCTAGAACCTCGGACCAGGCACAGAGGGCCGGAAATGGAACTCTATTCAGGAGATTCACCATCCCCAAGTCAGGGAGGAGGATCTGGGACTAAAGGAAGGAAGTGGCTATGACCTGGGCCTCCTGAGTCCTGAGCCTGTGGGTGATTGAGACTTGTGTGCAGTGGAGTTATTTAAAAACTGTGCCGGTTGGGTACCACCTATTTAGGGATACAGGAGCCCTACCAGCTCCAAGAAGCTCCCTGTCCTGTTTCCTGCACTTCCTGTTTCCACCTCAGTGGTGGGGATTGTTGCTCCTCCCTCGCCAGTGGTCCCTTGGCGGTGCCCCAGGCAGAGGTGGCTGTCTCCTGTTCAGCTCTGTCTGCCCCCACATCTTGTCAGGTACCAGTCCTTACCTGGCAGCCCCAGCAGGGTGAAGTACCCCCGGCACTCGGTGAAGCCAGAGCTCTCTCGGACGCAGGAGCGCCACAGCCCTTGGTAGTTGAATACAGCTGTCACTGGGTTGTTGTACAGATCCTGGGTGCTCCACTGGTCCATGCAGGTGGCGGCGATGACGCCTGCAATCCCGAGCAGTGAAACCACAAACCCCAAGCCCTGGCAGGCGGTCACGGACATGGTGGGGTGCAGAGCTGACACGGAGTACCACTCGACAGGGGGACAGTCAAGTTCTGAGAGTGCTGAGTGTCAGGATGGAGCTTTCTTAGAGAGGCTGGCACACACGTCACCGTGGACCATGTAAGGAGGTGGGGACTCAACAGTGCCACCTGGGCCCGCCCCACACCTTTATCTTCCCAAGTGAGATAATTTCCACAACGTGGTACCAAGAGCCATTTGTTTTCCACCATATGTACACTCTACTCACTGTTTACCTTTTGAGGGAGTTTCTTTCCTGATTAGCCAGGCTCCCCTCTGTGGAGGATAAAGCAGGAGCAGAGGGCACTGCCTGTAGGACCCAGCAGGTTGGCTGAGGAGGGCTCCCAGTGGCTAAGCAACACAATACTTGGAGATGCCAAAGGAATGGATTTATATCTGAATCACTTTTCTGTACAGCAGTAATTAACACAACATTGTAAATTAGCTCTACATCAAATAAAACAGTGATTGGAGATGAAAGGGCTTTATCCGTGTGGCTCTCCCAAGGTACTACTGCTGCTTTACTAAAAAACCTAGGTAAGGCAGGTTATGGGGCAGCATGAAATACAGCTGACTCTTCTTAACCACTGTTATTACAGTCTATACAGTTACCAGGAACACTGAATTAGCGAATACGGAATCATTGCCTCCTGAGGGAATAGAGAGTTCAGTTCCTGTGAGCCTCAGGACATATTTTATCAATTGGTCAATACATAACTTTGTTTTATGGGGGTTTCTGCTCAAAGACACCTTATTTAATGTACATTGTTGATTCATTAACATTGAACTCATGACCAACAGCACTAGAACTCACACCTAAACAAAGTTCATCTAATATATCCTTTTCTCTGTAAAGCACATCCCAGTCTTCTTGTGCTTGGGAGCCCTAGCCAGCACTTCAGTACTATGCTTGGGCCATTTTAAGCAAAGAAATCACCAACAAAAAGCACAAAGATCCATTTTAAATAAAGAAATCACCAATAAAAAGCACAAAGATATGAATAAAATGGCACTAAAAATATTGCAAGAAGGGTATTTGTTTACGGGAGGAGCTGAAACAGAAAGGCAGACGTCGTCTTTTTCCACCTCACCTAGGAGCATACACATCCCACCACCCACATTTTCTGCCCTATGCATACATACATGTCCAGTGATGACTGAGGAAGCACCTTGAACACTAATTAAAATGCATTTTAGGGAGCAGGTGAATGAGCAAGTATGAATCTGCAAAGAATCAAATATAGTTATTTGATAGAACTGGGTAGTGAATGTGGTCAAGCTATTTGTAGCTTTTGCGGCACTGACCCTGCCTTCAGCCCAGAGACCACAGGGGAGGGAAGATGGCAGGGGAAAGTTTCAGGAAGGCTCTGGGCTCTGGAGCCAAGAGCCTGGGTTCATCCTCATGGCACTGCTGACTAGCTGTTAGAGGCAACAGCTACATCACTTCACCTCTCCGAGCCTCATTGTGTTCATCTGTAAAATCACATAATAATAATGATCATCTCCCTGGGTGGATTGTAGCTTAAATGTGGAACCCTAAACTCAGAAAACGCAAATAGTAGTAGGGCAGACTGATGGCAACATAATTAAAAGCTTTAGTGACTGACTAGTCACTTTCACATTGTGTTTCTTCACATTGATCAGAAACTAGACCCTAGTCTTCCACACAAAGTATCTCTAGAGAAGTTTAAAATTTTTTTGGTCCAACTATCATTTCCACATACTTTGAACTTGGATTCAATTCTCAACTCTTTCTCCAACTCACAGGACTATATTATACATTGTTGGCTAACACCTCTTTGCCTCAGGTCCGCCATTATTAAAGTAAAGGGTTTGTAATGTATAGAAACATTGAATCAATATGTTGTGTACCAGGAAAAAAATAAAGTAAAAGATTTGGAACATTGCAGAAATAGAAAGCTAACGATGGGTAAGTAGGAGATTAAATACAGCTAAAGTCAGCATCCATAAACAAAAAGATAGACCTGAGAAAAGTACACAAAATGCAGACACAAATAAAGAGATGGAAAGCATGAAATGGCAGTAAGAGGCACAGAGGATAGAATGAGAAGTTCCAACATACAATTGGAGTACTGAAGGAAGAGAATCAAGAGAATGAGAGAAGGACATTATTTGATAAGTTATTGGCTAAGAATTTTCTGCAATATCTCAATGTATTGTATATTGCAAAAAACACCAAAGAAAAAGAGGAAAACATTTAAAAAACCTGAAAGAAAAGAATTACAGCCATTGTATCACCTGCACCAGTAGAAACCAGAGGTAACAGAATTATATCTTTAAAAATTGAGAATAAAAATAACTATCAACCTCAAGACAATGAGAAGATAGACCACAAATGGAGAGAAAGTATTTGCCAAAGAAAAATACCTTCCAAACTACATTTTATCCAAAAAGCTTTTGGGTCAAAGACTCATCCCAAATATATAGAGAACTCTTTGACAGTTGGCATTAAGGAAATGAAAAACCTGATATAAAAATGAGCAAAAGATCTAAAGAGCTCTTCATCAAAGAAATTATACCAATGGAAATTAAGTGTTTGAAAAGATGCTCAACATCTTATGTCATTAGGGAATTACAAATTAAAACAACAACAAGGAAAAATATATGAATAGAACTACACATACTGTGATGAGATGACACATCTTGCAACATTTCTAATAATGATCATGTACGAGGCAATAAAATCAATCTCAAATTTAAGCATCAAAAACAGTGAGATCCTACTATCTACTTGCTAGATTGGCTAAAATCCAGAACCCTAACACCAAATTCTAGTGAGGATGTGGGTGTGGAGCAACAGTACTCTCATTTACTGCTGGTGATAATGCAGAGTAGTACAGCCATTTTTGGAAGACAGTTTGGTGCTTCCTTGGTAGCTCAGAGAGTGAAGAATGTACAACATCAAGAGTGTACTCTATGTAAACTACAGACTTTGGGTGAGAACGATGTGTCAGTGTAGATTCATTGATAATAATAAGATATACCATTCTAGTGCCGAATGTTGGCAGTTGGGGAGGCTGTGCATGTGTGGGGCAGGGCTTACATGGGAGCTCTCTCAATCTTGCTGTGAGCCTAGAACTGCTCTAAAACATAAAATCTGTTTTTAATAAAAGGGCTGAGCTCCATCTCTGGGTTGATATCTGACTGGAGAAAGAACAGCTTTGGAAGGGCAGAGCAGAGAACAAGACTTCAGTAGGGGCAGGGAGCTGGAATGAGAGACGCCCATGAAAATGTAAAATTCCTGGGAATTCTGAGAAATTCTGGAGTGAGCAGTAGACTTTCTCAAGGTGTAGAATAAGAGCCCAAACAATCTCATGCAGGTCTTCAGGGATAGGGGAGACCCTAGGGGAGATCTCACTTGCATGACAAGCAGAAGGAGCAGGGACCATATCCTAGTGATGTGCTCAGTCATGGAGGGGGAAAGAAGTCGGAACACACTCAAACTCTTGGTAATGGAGTGATTGTGAGACTTGAATTGGGCAGAGAGAATTCTGACTCAAAATGTCCATCAGTGACTGCAACGCTGGTTCCTTTTAGCTCTGACCCTCTGGCTGCCAGATACACATCTTAAGCCCTATGACCAAGAGAACACTCCTTATATACAAATTTCTGTCCATGGGGTCAGTGGTCAAGGATTTCTAAAAAATTTGTAGGAGACTTCCCTGGTAGTGCAGTGGATAAGAATCCGCCTGCCAATGCAGGGTACATGGGTTCAATCCCTGATCAGGGAAGATCCCACATGCCTCAGAGCAACTAAGCCCCTGTGCCACAAATACTGAAGCCCGTGTGCCTAGAACCCATGTTCTGCAACAAGAGAAGCCACTGCAATGAGAAACCAGTACACTGCAACCAAGAGTAGTCCCTGCTCTCTGGAACTAGAGAAAGCCTGTACAAAGCAATGAAGACCAGCTCAAACAAAAAATAAATAAAAACAAAAAACTTGTAGGGTTTTTTCTTTTTCACCAAATCTAGGAATTGCAAGCAAAGCAATCTCAGTATATATGCTAACATATGAAGAAGCTCATGTCCTAACTTTAACATTGTGGGATTTTGCTTACACCATTTTACCAAAATTGAGCCTCTGTTCCCCAGAGAAATGAGGAACATTTCTTATCCACACTATAGGAATGCTTTGAAAAATAGCAGGCTGAATACAACAACATCCAGAGATCTTTGTCACTGAATGTGAGCTCTGAAAAAACAAATTCGAATTTCCCAAAGTGAGAGAGCCAACCTGCTCTTTCCACGTGAAAGGTCTACCACAGATTCTGTAGGAGAAACTTAGCATTTCCTTGTCATAAGCTTATGCCCCTGAGTTAGTTATGACTCAGAATGACCACTGAAGCCTGAGTTTCAGCCTCACGTGGGTGTTCAAACGACAGGACTCAGCCATGCAGTGACTCATTTCCATTTGGTTTGGCTTGTGGGAGTAACAAGATAATACTCCCTTGACTGTGGCGGGGGGCAGGAGGCGGAATAAGCAACTCAAGTACGTCACCCCATTTGAGTTTCAAGAGTCAATTCTAAAACCAATAAGCAATGCCGATCAATATACTGCCCAGAATTCATCAGTTTTCTAGACCTGGCTATGTTTTTGAGTCCCAGTTGGAGTGACTAATTGTATATAGATTTTTAATAAAAAATATATCTCATATATCTGGAAAATAATTTGAACAGGATGCATCATTTCAGCCTAGATAAGAAAACACAACAACCCAAAACCTATGGGACACAGTAAAAGTGGTGCTAGGGGGAAGGTTCATAGCAATACAAGCCTACCTCAAGAAACAAGAGAAAATTCAAACAAATAACCTAACTCTACACCTAAAGCAACTAGAAAAGGAAGAGATGAAGAACCCCAGGGTTAGCAGAAGGAAAGAAATCATAAAAATTAGGGCAGAAATAAATGAAAAAGAAACAAAGGAAATCATAGCAAAAGTCAACAAAGCTAAAAGCTGGTCTTGAGAAGATAAATAAAATAGACAAATTATTAGCCATACTCATCAAGAAAAAAGGGGAGAAGAATCAAATCAACAGATTTAGAAATGAAAATGGAGAAATCACAACAGACAACACAGAAATACAAAGGATCATAAGAGACTACTATCAGCAACTATATACCAATGAAATGGACAACTTAGAAGAAATTGACAAATTCTTAGAAAATTATAATTTTCCAAAACTAAACCAGGAAGAAATTGAAAATCTTAGCAGACCCATCACAAGCACGGAAATCAAAACTGTAATCAGAAATCTTCCAGCAAACAAAAGTCCAGGACCAGACAGCTTCACAGCTGAATTCTACCAAAAATTTAGAGAAGAGCTAACACCTATCCTACTCACATGCTTCCAGAAAATTGCAGAAGAAGGTAAACTTCCAACCACATTCTATGAGGCCACCATCACCCTAATATCAAAACCAGACAGAGATGCCACAAAAAAAGAAAATTACAGGCCAATATCACTGATGAACATAGATGCAAAAATACTTAACAAAATTCTAGCAAACAGAATCCAACAGCATATTAAAAAGATCATGATCAAGTGGGCTTTATCCCAGGGATGCAGGGAATCTTAAATATCTGCAAATCACTCAATGTGATACACCACATTAACAAATTGAAAAATAAAAGCCATATGATTTTCTCAATAGATGCAGAGAAAGCCTTTGACAAAATTCAACATCCATTTATGATTTAAAAAAACCCTCCAGAAAGCAGGAATAGAAGGAATGTACCTCAACATAAAAGCCATATGTGATAAACCCACAGCAAACATTATCCTCAATGGTGAAAAGTTGAAAACATTTCCCCTAAAGTCAGGAACAAGACAAGGGTGCCTACTCTCACCACTACTATTCAGCATAGTTTTGGAAGTTTTAGCTGCAGCAATCAGAGCAGAAAAAGAAATAAAAGGAATCCAGATAGGAAAAGAAGAAGTAAAACTCTCACTGTTTGTAGATGACATGATCCTCTACATAGGAAACACTAAGACTCCACCAGAAAATTACTAGAGTTAATTAATGAACATAGTAAAGTTTCAGGATATAAAATTAACACACAGAAAGCCCCTTGCATTCCTATACACTAACAATGAGAAAACAGGAAGAGAAATTAAGGAAACAATTCCATTCACCATTGCAATGAAAAGAAGAAAATACTTAGGAATAAAGCTACCTAAAGAAATAAAAGACCTATATATAGAAAACTATAAAACACTGAAGAAAGAAATCAAAGATGACACAAATAGATGGAGAAATATACCATGTTCATGAATCAGAAGAATCAATATAGTGAAAATGAGTATACTACCTAAAGCAATCTATAGATTCAATGCAATCCCTATCAAGCTACCAACGGTATTTTTCAGAGAACTAGAAAAAATAATTTCACAGTTTGTTTGGAAATACCAAAAAACCTCGAATAGCCAAAGCAATCTTGAGAAAGAAGAATGGAACTAGAGGAATCAACCTGCCTGACTTCAAGCTATACTACAAAACAGCAGTCATCGAGACAGTATGGTACTGGCACAAAGACAGACATATGGATCAACAGAACAAAATAGAAAGCCCAGAGATAAATCCACATAGCTATGGACACCATGTCTTTGACAAAGGAGGCAAGAATATACAACAGAGAAAAGGCAATCTCTTTAACAAGTGGTGCTGAGAAAACTGGTCAACCACTTGTAAAAGAATGAAACTAGTACACTTTATAACACCATACACAAAAATGAACTCAAAATGGATTAAAGATCTAAACATGAGACCAGCAAATATAAAACTCCTAGAGGAAAACATAGGCAAAACACTCTCCGACATAAATCACAGCAGGATCCTCTATGACCCACCTCCCAGAGTAATGGAAATAAAAGCAAAAATAAACAAATGGGACCTAATTAAACTTAAAAGCTTTTTCACAATGAAGGAAGCTATAAGCAAGGTGAAAAGACAACTTTCAGCATGGGAGAAAATGATAGCAAATGAAGAAACAGACAAAGGATTAGTCTCAAAAATATACAAGCAACTCCTGCAGCTCAATTCCAGAAAAATAAACGACCCAATCAAAAAACGGGCCAAAGAACTAAACAGACATTTCTCCAAAGAAGACATACAGATGGTTAACAAGCACATGAAAAGATGCTCAACATCACTCATTATCAGAGAAATGCAAATCAAAACCACAATGAGGTACCATCTCTCGCCAGTCAGAATGGCTGCTATCAAAAAGTCTACAAACAATAAATGCTGGAGAGGGTGTGAGAAAAAGGGACCCCCTTACACTGTTGGTGGTAATGAAAACTAATACAGCCACTATGGAGAACAGTGTGGAGATTCCTTAAAAACTGGAAATAGAACTGCCATACAACCCAGCAATCCCACTGCTGGGCATACACACTGAGGAAACCAGAATTGAAAGAGACACATGTACCCCAATGTTCATCACAGCACTGTTTACAATAGCCAGGACATGGAAGTAACCTAAATGTCCATCGGCAGATGAATGGATAAGGAAGCTATGGTACATATACACAATGGAATATTACTAAGCCATTAAAAAGAATGCATTTGAAGCAGTTCTAAAGAGGTGGATGAAACTGGAGCCTATTATACAGAGTGAAGTAAGTCAGAAAGAAAAACACCAATAGAGTATATTAATGCGTATATATGGAATTTAGAAAGATGGTAATGATGACCCTATATGCGAGACAGCAAAAGAGTTACGAATGTAAAGAACAGTCTTTTGGATTCTGTGGGAGAAGGCAAGGGTGGGATGATTTGAGAGGGTAGTGTTGAAATGTATATATTATCACATATGAAGTGGATCACCAGTTCAGGTTCAATGCATGAGACAGGGTGCTCAGGTCTGGTGCACTGGGATGACCCTGGGGAATGGGATGGGGAGGGAGGTAGGAGGGGGGTTCTGGATGGGGAACACACGTGTGCCTGTGACTGATTCATGTAGATGTATGGCAAAAACCACTACAATATTGTAAAGTAATTAGCCTCCAATTAAAATAAATTAAAAAAAAAAAAAGAATTAGGTCCTTATTAGTTTGCCAAGCAGGGTTTTAGTTGGGAAACTCAAATCTTGCTTCCTTTGATGATAAAGTAAAATGCAGCAGGAACATGGATATATCCATAAGGACCATATTTTTCCTGTTGGCAGCAACACACCGATATCAAGAAGTTTCCTGAAATATAGGAGACACTTTTAGGCAAGATTCTAGGACAGTGTGATGACATTATAGATGATCCTCAGAGCCCCCTGCCCTCACCCACCTCACTTTCTCATTGATGCTCAGTGCCCCAGGTTCCTCAAGCTCACTTCTGGCTCTAAAATTTGCTATTAGGAAAGAGATGTATGAAGACATGATGATTGAATGGCAAAACTTAGTTTGTAACCTTGTCTGGACTCTCTGTATTTTGCCCCATGAATCAACTTCTCTCCACCTGAAAAACAAATAGAACATTGCATGTTTGCTAGTAGTTTGGTGATATCTAGACTTTGGGTTGTATGAATGAGTAAATTTTCATGTAAAAGATACCAGGACACAAAGAAAATCACCAAATTTTTATTTTGCTCAGTAAGGACAATAACTAATTATTATGATTATCAACATTTGTAAGAGAAAAATATTTTGATATAAAAAGTACAGAAAAACACAATCTCAGAGTAAAGGACCATAATATAAAGGACAATAAAGGACAACTAGAAAAAAATATATATAATTTGCATATATGTTTTACATTGTCCTTACTTTTCCCTTTGTTTCTTTTTAGATGGGAAACCATCATCAGAGACCAGCATGGCCATAGAAGCCTAGAGCCAGAGGACTGGGTGTTGACTTATAGCCAGTGAGATGTGCACTGTTAAGGCTTGTTGGAGGTGGGAAATGCCAGAATATAAGGACCAGAAACATGATTCTCGAGTGGGAGTTTTGGTGGTCCTGAAGAGAGGTGCCAGCTTTGGAGAAGATACAGATGGGCAAAGATAGGAGATCTTGAGGTCTCAGGATTATTTGATTGAGGGTGCAGGGACTGAGGTCTACAGTGTGTCTGATAAAAAAAAAAGTCATTATCATCAGGTGTGGAAAACAGAAAAGCAATGAGAAGTCTGTAAGGTCAGTGCCTATGACCTTACAAGGGCTTACTTAGAATGTTCTATGGACAAAGAGTAAGGAACATCATTGATACATTGATTGATTTTATGTGACATATTTGATTCATTCATGGACACATTTGCTTAAAAAGCAATTGCTGAATCAGGTAGTACACTAAGCACTGAGAATCTGGAAATAAGTTAGAATCAGTTCTTATTCCCAGATGTGCAAAATTACTTATAAATTATATATGTGCTACAGTATTTACATATTATATTGCAAAACACAACCTCACATAATGAAAGGAGGATAATACAAGGTGATTGTAAACAGAAGATCTGAAATAATCTATTCCTATATCTCAGTGTAATGTTTTGTCTGTCCCTGCACTGTATGTCTTCCTATTTTGAAATTAGTGACCAAATCAGCTGTGAGCAAGTTGAGAGAGAGACTGTTGGATCAGAGCAACGATGGTCTTGCAGAGAGGAGTATTACTACAAGTCTGAGGAACAGACACAAGGCTAAAAGAGAGTAGTCCAAGTTCTTTAGGATTAAAGAGAAAAAAGGGGGAAAGAGTGAATAAAAGTGAAATGAAGCAAAAAGAAGAGAGAATGTAGCTTGGAATTGGGGGGAAAGCAGAGTGATCAAGAAATTTGTTGAATGACCTTTGAGACAGAGCCTATCAACAGAAAAGGAACTTGAAATTCTAGATGGAGTTGATCAGGCTTATTTGACTGCTCACCCAGCTAAATGAGCAGCGTGAGGTTGGGTGTGTGATTTACCCATCCAGACTCACACTGTAATACAGTGATGATGATGGTTGAGTTCAACCAAAAAGGATGGGGCAGGAAGTTCTCCCATGAGACCTGAAAGAGGGAAAATCCAGAAATCTCCAGGGAGGACTTTGCACTGCTTCTGTTATATGGGTTGCAAGGCACTGTGGCTCAATGTTGGCTTTTAGAATCATCTGATACCAGCACTGGAGTCACCAGTCATCCTATTTTGCTTGGGACTGGTCCAGTTGTATTACTCAAAGTCCCAGGTCTTGGGAAACCCCACAGTTTTGGGTAAACTGGCACAGCTGTTCTCCCTAAGTCAGAGCATCTTGCTCACTCTTTTGGGGAATAACTTCTTACGCCTTTCAATCCATTAGGTTCCAGTGGAGTAGTTTCCTCTCTAGAAGTGGGCATGTGACTGAAGCTGGCCAGTCAGTAATTTTCACCTCCTTGAGTGCAATGATTGTATTATGGATGGGCATAAAATACAAACCAGGTCAGAGATTCGATTTGGGGCATTTTGTTGGGCCAAAGGGGTTGTTTTCACTAGGTCCATTGGCATTGAGTCTGATGAACACTTGAAGATGCTAGAACCAATTATTGAATAAATTATTGAACACATAACTTTAGAGGAAAGTCGAAAGTAGAGGTGGTGAGAGATACTGATGAACTATGTCTATGAACTATGATACTATGAACTACAGGACTATGTCTGAGCCCCTCTACCAGATCTTATCTGAAGAGAGTTTACACTTAAACTTTTCAGTTACATAAGCCAACAAATCTCTCTACCCCCACCATGTCAGCCCACCCTCTGTTTAAGCCAATTTGAATTAGGTTTTTCTAACTTTTAACTGAGAGAGTCTTCACAAATACAGCTTGTGGTGATCAGATAGAGATAAAGAAATGCATATTGTTCTATGGAACAATGGACTGGTTCAAAATTGGGAAAGGAGTACATCAAAGCTGTATATTGTCAACCTGCTTATTTAACTTATATGCAGAGTACATCATGCTAAATGAAGCCTAAACTGGATTCAAAATTGCTGGGAGAAATTTCAATAACCTCAAATATGCAGATGACACCACCCTTATGGCCCAAAGTGAAGAGGAACTGAAGAGCCTCTTGATGAAAGTGAAAGAGGAGAGCGAAAAAGCTGCCTTAAAACGCAACATTCCAAAAACTAAGATCGTTGCATCTGGTCCCATCACTTTATGGCAAATAGATGGAGAAACAATGGAAACAGTTAGACACTTTATTTTTGGGGGCTCCAAAATCACTGCAGATGATGACTGCAGCCATGAAATTAGAAGTCACTTGCTCCTTGGAAGAAAAGCTATGACCAACTTAGCATGTTAAAAAGCAGAGACATTACTCTGCCAGCAAAGGTCTGTCTAGTCAAAACTATGGCTTTTCCAGTAGTCATGTACGACTTTGAGAGTTGGACCATAAAGAGGGATGAGTGCTGAAGAAATGATGCTTTTAAATTGTTGTGCTGGAGAAGACTCTTGAGAGTCCCTTGGACTGCAAGGAGATCAAACCAGTCAATCCTCAAGGAAATCAATCCTGAATATTCATTGGAAGGACTGATGCTGAAGCTGAAGCCCCAAAACTTTGGCCTCCTGATGCGAAGAACTGACTCATTGAAAAAGACCCTGATGCTGGAAAGATTGAAGGCAGGAGAAGAAGGGGAGAATGGAGGATGAGATGGCTGGAGGGCATCACTGACTCAATGGACATGAGTTTAAGCAAGCTCTGGGAGGTGGTGATGGACAGGGAGGCATGGCGTGCTGCAGCATGGCATGCTGCAGTCCATGGGTTTGCAAAGAGCCAGACACGACTGAGTGACTGAACAACAAAATTGTTCTATCTAGAAGACCTCTTTCATTCTGCGACCTGATGCTTTGGGAAAAGGGTACAAATAGCGATTAACCTTCCTCTAAAGTAAAAGAGATAATCAGTAGTTGTGTGGAGTTTAACAGGAATAAAAGTGGAGAACTGATGTCTAATGGAACTTGGTTATTGTTTCAGAAAATAGTCAGGAGTAGTAATGGAGGATCAATGTCATAATAAATTCAGAAAATTCTAGATTTTTGTAATGTCATTATATTTATTTTTATTTATTCCCCTGCCCAGAGTGACTAACAGTAAAATTTTCAACAAATATATTAAAAATTAGCTTGTAAGCATCTTTTGGGGAGCAGCTAAGCTAGGGGAAGAAATCAAGGAACATCAAGGCAGACTAATAATTTAGAACTCTCTGTCCAACCAGACATCTGTAAGTATTTGTTTAACATTTATTTAGAAGTGGCAAGAAAAACTTATTTTTATTAATAATTTATTTCCATTAATTAAGGTTGTCTTAAAAATAGTCTTTAAAATCTTTTTGTAGTTCTCATTCTTCCCTATCATTTTATGATCTACTAAAGCAGACTTCTCCTTGGTAGGCTTATTAAAAAGTTAAAAATTAAAAAAAATAACTCAGTAAATGGCACCATGCTATGCATGACTCAGTTGTATAATTTCAATTCTCTGTGACAGGGATCTTTGGAGGCAATTAGCAGGCTGGTTTTGGGTTGGAACAGTTAAGAGAAAAATATAGGTGCTGGAGAGATGTGCTTTTAAAACTTTTACTGAAGGGCATTTTCTACTTTGTAGGTAGTGGGACAATTTAACTTTACACCATCAAGGTAAAAAGTTGTGTGAGGAAACATGAGTTGCTTGACATCATATTTCTCATTTATTCAGTGATGGCTTAATATCTCATATGAACTGTCACCACTATCAGCTGCCTTGTTAGCCTAAACCAACTCTGGAGAGAATCTGGTGTCAGATTCTGAGGAGCAGAAGAAATTGGACTTCTGAGTCTTCTGGAAAGGAAAGGATGTTTTAAAAAGAGTATGAAAACTGGCCTGCTATCCTCAGAGTGGGCAGTAGAAATGCTAGATGGAGAGGTTTCTTGTTTCTAGGAAGAGTGGACTAGAATTTGATCAATCCTATTGAAAACTATTTAAAAAGCCAAATAAAATATTAGGATAAAGGGTTCTTAAAAACTTAATAATAAGGGAATCTCCAGCCAAAAGTTAAGGTGAACCAGAACCCTGGGAAGAAAATGAGCATGGAAGTCACTTTCAATTGAGGCATTTGCTGACCCTTCAAAATTAGAACCTTTGTTTTGACGAACTAGTGAGTTGTATATGGAGGACAAAAATCAAAGTTCCATGAAAGGTAAAGGTAAGGAGACAAGGGACTATTCCCATTTAACTGGGAATTCAAAAATCTAAACCCTCAAGATAAGGGTGAACAAGAAATTTAGAACTTAAGCTTTAAAAAAATTCCCTGGCATTCCAGATAACTTGGTTTAAGGTGGTTTTGGACTAGAAATAGCCCCAGGTAACTGGCATAAAGCAAACTCCAATTCTCCTTTGCACAATATCTCTTGTGAAGAGATAATTTTTAAGAGTTTTTCAGAGCTGATGAAAGACACCAGTGGACATATTCAAGAAGCCCCCAAATCACAAGCAAGGATGAATCAAAAGAAATATATTCTTAAACACATCTTGACATCACTGTAAATAAAAAATAAGGAGAGTTTTAAACAGCAGTCAGTGAATAAGAGATTCAAAAGGAGCAGAAATTAGACTGTCAGCAACAAGGAGAAACAGAAGACAGTAGAATTATACCTCCAAGGTGCTGAAAGAAGATAGCTGCCAACCTACCATTTTATATTTGGCAAGCACATCTTTCAGGATTGAAGATAAAGAAAAAGCATTCAAACAGACCAAAAAATGAGTGAATTCTCCATCAGCAGATCTATAACTAAGGAAATTCTAAAGAAATTTTGTAGACAGTAAAGAAAATGATTTCAATGTCCTAAATCTGATAAAGAAATATTTCTTAAAAACTAACATTTAATCTAAAGGTGAAAGATTGAATTCTTTCCCTCTAAGATCAGGAACAAGACAAGGATGTCTATTGCCATTACTTTATTCAACTGGTGTCAGATTGAAAAGGAAGAAGTGAAACCGTATTTGCAGATGACATAATCTCATATACAGAAAATTCTTAGGAATCCACTAAAGAACTAATAGAGCTAATAATGAGTTGAGCAGGTTACAGGCTACAAAGTCAATATATAATAATTAATTGTATTTCTATATTCTTGCAATGAAAAATCTAAAAAAGATATTAAGAAAACAGTTTCATCTAAAAATAGAGTAAAAAACCAAAATGGTTAAAATAAATTTGATGAAAGAAATACAAAACTTATATTCTAAAAACTATATAACATTATTGAAATAATTTTAAAAAGATTGAAAAAAAATGGAAAAATATCTCCTGTTTGTGAATAGGAAAATTTAATATTCTTAAAGGTGACAATACTTCTCAAATTGATCTTCAAATTCAATGCAATAGCTAAAAAATTCTAGCTGACTTCTTTATGAAAATAATAAGCTTATCCTAAAATTTATATGGAAATTCAAAGTATCCAGTATAGCCAAAAGAATCTTGAAAGAGAAGGACAAAATTGAAGAGTTCACACTTCCATTTTCAAAACTTATTACAAATCTAAAGTAATCAAGACAGGATAGTACAGGAATAACAGAATGGAATTGAGAATCCAGAAATAAACTCTCACCATAATGTCATAAGTGAGAAAACTCTTTTGGACAAGTGTGTCAAGACAATTCAATTTAAAAGAATTGTCTTTTCAACAAATGATGCTGATCAACTGGATATTCAGATGGAAAAGAATGAAGTTGGACCCCCTACTCACACTATATACAAAAATTAACTCAGCATGGACCAAAAACCTTAGTGTAAGTGTGAAAGCTATAACACTGTTAGAAAACAAGGACATAAATCTTTGCGATCTTGGAGTCAGCAATGGTTTTTTAGATATGACACCAAAAGCACACACAATAAAAGAAAACAGAGACATTGGACTTTATCAAAATATAAAGTTTTTGTGCATCAAAGGGCATGATCAAGAAAGTGAGATGAACTTGTGGAATGTGGTACTGTGAGAAATCATCTTATTTAAGAATTTGAAATCAATCTTTCACTTGGAAGAATGGAGATATGCTAAAGCAAAGCATACTGTTAGTCCTACCAGGAGAGAGCTCTAGTAGAAGGGAGTGCAGTGATGTTTACCTAGCTTTCATCTACACCCTCATAGACAATAAAGTTTTGCCACATTTTATCTGTGAGGTTGAGAGATGTTTCTTTTATTTGTTGTTCTGTCCCCTCCTCCAATATTAAACTGTGAAATTTGTGATTTGCTTATACTCTGGGTGAATCATAGCTTAGTTTGCATGTCTAGCTAATTTGTTTGTATATATTTTGTTTGATTCTCTTTCTCCTTTATCTCACTGCTTTTACAAACACACACTCACACACTCACACACACACACACACACGGATCTTCTGAAAGGGTTTCTGAAGTGCAAGTTTATCTCCTTATTTTTTTCTCTTTGATTTATGGACATGATGGTGAGATTTAATCACTACATGAAACTTTTGGCTGTGAAAACAAAAATAAAACAAAGGACAAAAAGCAAAACAAAAACCCCAAAGGGCTGTTTTTTCCACAGCTCCAGGGAAGCTACACAGTGGAAGTGAGAAATAGATTTAAGGGACTAGATCTGATAGACAGAGTACCTGATGAACTATGGACAGAGATTCATGACATTGTACAGGAGACAGGGAGCAAGACCATCCCCAAGAAAAAGAAGTGCAAAAAAGCAAAATGACTGTCTGAGGAGGCATTATAAATAGCTGTGAAAGGAAGAGAAGTGAAAAGCAAAGGAGAAAAGGAAAGATATACCCATTTGAATGTAGAGTTCCAAAGAATAGCAAGGAGAGATAAGAAAGCCTTCCTCAGTGATCAGGGCAAAGAGATAGAGGAAAACAATAGAATGGGAAAGACTAGAGATCTCTTCAAGAAAATTAGAGATACCAAGGGAACACTTAATGCAAAAATGGGCTCAATAAAGGACAGAAACGGTATGAACCTAACAGAAGCAGAAGATATTAAGAAGCGGTGGCAAGAATACACAGAAGAACTGTACAAAAAAGATCTTCATGACCCAGATAATCATGATGGTGTGATCACTCACCTAGAGCCAGACATCCTGGAATGTGAAGTCAAGTGGGCCTTAGAAAGCATCACTACGAACAAAGCTAGTGAAGGTAATGGAATTCCAATTGAGCTATTTCAAATCCTGAAAGATGATGCTGTGAAAGCACTGCACTCAATATGCCAACAAATCTGGATAACTCAGCAGTGGCCACAGGACTGGAAAAGGTCAGTTTTCATTCCAATGCCAAATAAAGGCAAAGCCAAAGAATGCTCAAGCTATCGCACTGTTACACTCATCGCACATGCTAGTAAAATAATGCTCAAAATTCTTCAAGCCAGGCTTCAACAATACATGAACCGTGAACTTCCACATGTTCAAGCTGGTTTTAGAAAAGGCAGAGGAACCAGAGATCAAATTGCCAACATCTGCTGGATCATCAAAAAAACAAGAGAGTTCCAGAAAAACATCTATTTCTGCTTTATTGACTATGCCAAACCCTTTGACTGTGTGGATCACAATTAGCTGTGGAAAATTCTGAAAGAGATGGGAATACCAGACCACCTGACCTGCCTCCTGAGAAATCCGTATGCAGGTCAGGAAGCAACAGTTAGAACTGGACATAGAACAACAGACTGGTACCAAATAGTAAAAGGAGTACATCAAGGCTGTATATTGTCACCATGCTTATTTAGCTTATACGCAGAGTACATCATGAGAAATGCTGGGCTAGATGAAGCACAGGCTGGAATCAAGATTTCTGGGAGAAATATCAATAACCTCAGATATGCAGATGACACCACCCTTATGGCAGAAAGTGAAGAAGAACTAAAGAGCCTCTTGATGAAAGTGAAAGGGGAGAGTGAAAAAGTTGGCTTAAAGTTCGACATTCAGGAAACAAAGATCATGGCATCTGGTCCCATCCCTTCATGGCAAATAGGTGGAGAAATAGTGGAAACAATGGCAGACTTTATTTTTGGGGGCTCCAAATTCGCTGCAGATGGTGACTGCAGCAATGAAATTAAAAGACGCTTACTCCTTGAAAGAAAAATTATGACCAAGACAGCATGTTAAAAAGCAGAGACATTTCTTTCCCAACAAAGGTCCATCTAGTTAAGGCTATGGTTTTTCCAGTAGTCATGTATAAATATGAGAGTTGGACTATAAAGAAAGTTGAGTGCCAAAGAACTGACACTTTTGAACTGTGGTATTGGAGAAGACTCTTGAGAGTCCTTTGGACTGCAAGGAGATCCAACCAGTCCATCCTAAAGGAAATCAGTCCTGAGTTTTCATTGGAAGGACTGATGCTGAAGCTGAAACTCCAATACTTTGGCCACGATACTTATGTGAAGAGCTGACTCATTTGAAATGATCCTGGTGTTGGGAAAGATTAAGCCGGGAGGAGAAGGGGATGAGAGAGGATGAGATGATGGCTGGATGGCATCACCGACTCAAGGGACATGAGTTTGAGTAAACTCTGGGAGTTGGTGATGGACAGGGAGGCCTGACATGCTGTTGTCCATGAGATTCCAAAGAATCAGACACGACTGATGACTGAACTGAACTGAAGTGTGATAGTCAGATGGCAGTTTCAAAAAGTTTCACTGTTCTTTCCACCCTCTGTTCCTCTGTTTCCTCCAGAAGGAAGGTGATCCTAGTAATTTCATCATGGGCATTAGGTAGGAAACAATAATAAATGTGCAGAATTTGTATTTTTCTAAAGGGCATTTAAAAGCTGCTGCTACATGTTATGTACAAAACTGGTTTGTGCCACATGAACAGAGAATCATAAGGTTAGTTTTGGTACTTTTGGTTCCTCTTTGTATTCAGTTGTATGGTATTTCCAAACTCAAAATGAGAAGAAGAGCTGTACTTTATAAAACCGTGTGAACAACAAATGTTATATTCTAAAAATGGCCAAAAAAGAACACTCCTATTAAAGGATATAGTGACTGATTTCCATACTAAGGGATTCCCTGATAGCTCAGTTGGTAAAGAATCTGCCTGAGATGCAGGAGACTCAGTTCGATTCCTGGATTGGGAAGATCTGCTGGAGAAGGGATAGGCTACCCACTCCAGTATTGTTGGGCTTCCCTTGTGGTTCAGCTGGTAAAGAATCCACCTGCAATGCAGGAGACCTGGATTCAATCCCTGGGTTGGGAAGATCCCTGGTGAAGGGAAACTTCACTTCAGTATTCTGGCCTGGAGAATTCCATGGACTGTGTAATTCATGAGGTCGCAAAGAGTTGGACACAGCTGAGCAACTTTCACTTTTCCATACTAAAAGGATTGTGTACATGAATTGAGGCAGATTTCTTCACCCTCTTTTGATCTAAATGAAAATTTTTAATGAAAAAATAATATAAAGTGAGTCACTTTTAGTTAATGTATGCAATAAGATGAGAAGAAAAGCCCTATATGGCAAGTGGTTGGAGTGATATGGTCATGAGCGTTTTCATTTCCACTGGCACACACTTTATCTGATCCGACACTCAGAATCAGGAAGCAGTGATACTGTTTCCTGCTCTTGGAAAGGGAATGAGGCAAGAGGGCAAACAAGTGGGAGGGCTGGTTTCTGTTTGATTAGCCTGGGTTCAGAGACTCCCTGACTCCTCTTGATACTCCACACAGAAACTGCATGTTCACCTTTCGGTGCTTTTGTTCAGGGAAGCTGAAAATATTCTCTTACTATTTCTGAGTCATGAAAATGAAAGCTCCAACCTGTAATTTCCTTCACAAAAGAGTTTATTTAAATGACAGTATTTTTTTCTTATCTTAAAAATAACACAAAATGTAGAAAATGTTAAAGAATAATTTTTTTTTTTAAATGTTAAGAGGGATGAATAGGTGACGCATAGGATTTTTAGGGCAGTGAAACTGATCTGTAGGATCCTGTATATTGGCTTATATTTGACTAAACCCATTGAACATAAAATGCCAAGGGTGAACCCCAATGAAGTGTTAATGTTGGTTCATCAGTTGTAACAAATGTAACACTCTGAGGGGGATGTTGATAAGGGAGACTGTGTGGGGGCAAGAGGTTGCATGGGGAATCTCTGTGCCTTCCCCTCAATCTTTCTGTGAACCTAAGACTGCTCTAAAAAAATAAAACCTTTTCAAAAATAAAATGAAAAAATAAAAAAATAAACTTTTTGATGATGAATAAAGCTACCAAACAACCCAGCAATCCCACTACTGGCATGCACCCTGAGGAAAATAGAATTGAAAAAGATATGTACCCAACGTTCATTACAGCACTAATTACAATAGCTAGGGCATGGAAGAAACCTAGATGCCCACCAGCAGATGAACGGATGAGGAAGTTGTGGTACATATACACAATGGAATATTACTCAGCTATAGAAAAGGAATGCGTTTGAGTCAGTTCAAATGAAGTGGATGAACCTAGAGCCTATTATATAGAGTGAAGTAAGTCAGAAAGAGAAAGACAATTATTTATTATTGCATATATACGGAATCTAGAAAGATGATATTGACAATCCTATGTGCAGGGCAACACAGACATAAAGAACATATTTTTGGACTCAGTGGGAGAAGGATGAGGGTGGGATGATTTGAGAGAATAGGTCTGAAACATAAGCATTACCATATGTAAGATAGCCAGTGGGAGTTCGATGTATGATGCAGGGAATCCAAAGTGGTGCTCTGTGATGACCTGGAAGGGTGGGGTTGGGAGGGAGGAGGAATTAGGGAGGGAGGGGATGCTTATACACCTATGGTTGATTCATGTTGATGTATGGCAAAAATCATCATAATGTAAAGTAGTTATCCTCCAATTAAATAAATATTAAAAAAATCCTCCCTCAAGAAAAACCCAAGAAAAGCAGACAGAATAAAACAATAAACTGTGACTATCTCTAAAATGTATGATTGTTAACCTTTTAAAAAATAGTTTCATTTATTTGTATATTTTTGGCCATGCTGAATCTTCACTGATGCATGGGCTTTTCTCTAGTTGCCGCTAGTGGGAGCTACTGTTCATTGCGGTGCATGGGCTTTTCATTGCGGTGGCTTCTCTTATTGCAGAGCACAGGCTCTAGGATGCATGGGCTTCAGTAGTTTCGGTGGATGGGCTCAGGAGTTGTGGCTCCTGGTTTCTAGAGCACAGCCTCAGTAGTTGTGGCACAGGGGCTTAGCTGCTCCGTGGCATATTGGATCTTCCTGGATCAGAGATCAAATCAGTGTTTCCTGCATTGGCAGGAGAATTCTTTACCACTGAGCCACCAGGGAAGCCCTGATTGTTAACATTTTGGCTTTATTTCCTCCTAGTCTTCTTTCCTTGAGTATATGTTTTGGGATCATATTACACATACAGTTTTTAATCAAGCTTTTTAATTTAACTTTATATCTTTCAAAAATACTTTATCAAAAGTTTATAGTAAGTGTAAATTTTAATGCTCTATCATGTAGATGAACCATGTTTGTTTAAACTTTCCCCTACTGTTGAGTATTTAGTTTGTTTATAGTGCTCACTTTTTATCTGCAATATGATGTTTGAAAAACCAGAATCTCTGATTTTTGAAATTTTGATGGGTAGAAGTTAAAAATTAGCTAACATTTAAATGATAAGCAGTTTTCTATTTCACTAGTGATAGAGTCTCTAATACTCCTTCAAGACAGACTGTATTTTTTCTGTGCACCACTGGAATTAACATTATAATCACACAAATGTAAATTACTTATTCACTTACTATTCTTGGGGAAGATATGGTATCACCAGCAACCATAAAATAGGTGTTTATAGACTAAGAATCCAAGTATCTTGATGGGTAAGGTACATTTTTTTGTGTATGCTTGAGTAAGAATGATGTTTCTGGAATTTGTTTGTGGTAAGGAGAAGTTAATGGAGTAAAAAAAATTTTTTTTTCTTATTTTAAAATGAAACTGCCTTTTGCCTGAAGGCTTGTTGTTCCCCAGGATATGGATATGCCTGTGTGTGTGTACTGTGGTTACCCGGAGCACTCAACCTCTTGCAGTCTAAATAAGACTACTTCTGTCACTCATTCTACAGCTAATAGGTCTCCAAAGCCCAACCTGCAGTTTCTGCAATTTCTCTACAGTCTTATGCTCTCATATCAATTTTGCCTCTGGGATCCTTCTCCCTTGCAGCTGTTCCTCTCCCATATCATGTATACTGAAACCTCAAATTCAGCTTTTCCCTCAATTTCTGTGATACTAACTCACATAGACCCTCTTTATGTAGAGAAATAATAATAATGACCACTGACATTTACTGAGAACTTACACTGTACCAGGCATCACTATAAGAACTTCAGAGGTATTACCTAATTTAATCTTCACCACAACCCTATGAGACAGAAATTTAAATATTCCAACTTTACAGATGAAGAAACCAAGACACTGAGAGATTAGTACAATCTATGTTTGAGGATGTTTACCAAAGTGTTAACTTATTTTAAAAATTAGTGAGCATCCTGATAATTTTGCAAGGTGCTAGTGATTCAATGGTAAATCATGCAGATGTGGTCTTGGCTCTCAGATAGCTTGTGGTCTAGAGGCAGGATTTACACAATTATCAAATTACCAAAAACAAAATAGATGAAGTGACACTCCAGAAAATTTCATCTAATCTTTGTGTTTATGGCAAATTCCTGAGTGAAATGGCAATTATAGAGACTGTGGGATTGTTGAAAGTGAGCCATAAAAGAGGGAAGCGTGAAGAGCTAGGTAAAGTGTGTTTTTTGGTACAGGGCAGTTTGCACAAAGACTGGGAATGAAGAGTAGGTATGACAGGGGATTTCCCTGGTGGTCCAGTGGTTAAGAACTCACCTTGCAATGCAGGGGACATGGGTTCGATCCCTGGTCAGGGAAATAAGATCTCAAATGCCTCAGAGCAACTAAGACTGCATGCTATACCTAGAGTGCACACTGCAGTGAAAGACCCCACCTGCTGCAGCTAGACCTGATGAAGCCAAATAAACAAACAAATAAATAATTTTTAAAAAGAGTGAGTATGAGAGGACCAGGTACTGGAGGTTGGGAATGGCTGCAGCACAAAGTGAGGTAAATCGGAAAGAGGGGCCAGGGTGTTGGGGAATTGGGCAGAAGCCAGGACATGGAGGCCTTGTAGGCCACAGAGGAAACATGGAGAGTCTAATAGGGTTGTTAAGGATCTTGAACTCCATCCCAAGTGTCATGGCAAGCCTTTGAGGAGTTTATAAGGAGTTTAACAGTAGCGGGACATGCTCATATTTACATCTTACTTACTTACTTTGGTTGCATATAGAGAATGGAATCAACTAATGGGCAACTACTAATCACAGACAATCCAGAGGGCTTTTGAGTGAGCCAGGGAAGAACTTATGGTGTCCTGAATTGAAGGAGTGGCAATGCCAATGGAGACTAGTAGATGGATTTGAGTTCTACTTAAAAGGTTGTATTAGTCTGGGCTCTTAGTTTCTTCAAACAGAATACATTCCAGGTGATTTAAGTAGGATGGAATTTGTTATAAGGTATTAGGTAGCTTGCAGAACATATAGGAAGACTCATGGAATAGACTCTAGGCTGAGACTCCAGAGAAACCTCTAGAGGAGATGATAGGGAAATCTCTTCGCTATGGCCAGACAGCTGCTTCTGTTATTACCCAAATTCAGAACTACTGTGTCTCTGCTGCTACCCACACTGGCAACATGGATGCCCCATGTCCTGACTCGTTTACATAACCCTATTCTGAACAAAGTATCATGCAACTTCATCTAATAAGGAGAACCTTAATTACATAGGTTCCCCCTAGTGGTAAGGAAGCAAGAGAAATATATAATCTCTGTACAAGAAGTCATGCTAGAAAGTAACTGGGGTGGCATTGAGTGGGTCAATATCCAGTAACTATTTCAAAGGTGGCAGGGCTGAAACAGCTGTTTCAAACTGTTTTATTGGTGAATGATTTTGAGGAGAGTAAGAGAATAAGGTGTTAAGAAAGATCCCTTATTCTAGTTTAAATGCTCAGTGTATCATGATAGATTTTATTAAAATTAAAAACATGCCAGAAGGAGAACCTCTCTGGAGGCTGGAGAAAGGAGACATGTAAGTTCATTTGAGTAGGAGTTGATTTTGAGTTATCTGTGGGTCGTATATAAAAAGGTGTCCCCTGGATAGTTAGATGTAGGGACCTGGAGGTATGGGTTTCTGAAATTATCACTATATGGATGGCACCTTTAAAACTCAACATTCTGAAAACTAAGATCATGGCATCCAGTCCTGTCACTTCATGGCAAATAGATGGGGAAACAATGGAAACAGTGACAGACTTTATTTTCTTGTCCTCCAAAATCACTGCAGATGGTGACTGCAGCCATGAAATCAAAAGATGCTTGCTTCTTGGAAGAAAAGCTATGGCCAACCTAGACAGCATATTAAAAAACAGAGACATTACTTTCCCAACAAAGGTTTGTCTAGTCAAAGCTATGGTTTCTCCAGTAGTCTTGTACAGATGTGAGAGTTGGACTATAAAGAAAGCTGAGTGCTGAAGAACTGATGCTTTTGTTCTGTGGTGTTGGAGAAGACTCTTGAGAGTCCCTTGGACTGCAAGGAGATCCAATCAGTCCATTCTAAAGGAAATCAATCCTGAATATTCATTAGAAGGACTGATGCTGAAGCTGAAACTCCAATATTTTGGCCACCTGATGCAAAGAACTGGCTCATTGGAAAAGACCCTGATGCTGGGAAAGATTGAAGATGGGAGGAGAAGGGGACAACAGAGGATGAAATGGTTGGATGGCATCACCAACTCGATGGACATGAGTTTGAGTAAGCTCCAGGAGTTGGTGATGGACAGGGAGGCCTGGCATGCTGCAGTTCATGGGGTTGCAGAGTCGGACTTGACTAAGAAACTGAACTGCACTGAACAGGATGGCACCTGATGAAAGAGATGAGACAGTCATTAGAGGAATTAGATTACAAGGAATAAAGTGTAGAATCTGTAGCTCAGAGGGTCAAAGACAAGAATCTCGGGAACATGATCAGTACTCAAGGACAGGCAGAGTGAGAGGCATCAGCATAGAGACTGGGAAGGGCTGGTCAGAGAGGTGGAAGGAAGTTGGAATACGGAGTCATAGAAGGTAAGAGAAAATAGTATTTGGAGAAGAGAGAGTGTGACAGTGTCAAATGCCACTAGAGGTTAAGCAAATGGCACTAGAGGGCCGAGTGGTGTCAAGTTGTCTGAATGACAAAGAGGCCACTGGTCCTCTTCTGTCCTCTTCTGAGGGTAATTTGAGTGAGAGGGAAGAAAGTCATATGTAGTGAGTAGTGGAGTGCATAGGATGTGAGGAAGAGGAGAGAATGGCAGTATATGTCTCTTTCCATAAGTTTGACCATAAAAAGAGATGAGAAAGGGAGATGGGGTTGAAGGAATATGAGTGTGGGTGAGAAGGCAAGAAAAGGGAAGTGTAGTTGCTCAGTCCTGTCTGACTCTTTGCTATCCCATGGAATGTAACCCACCAGGCTCCTCTATCCGTGGGAATTCTCTAGGTAACAATACTGGAGTGGGTTGCAACCCTTCTCCAGGGGATCTTCCCTATCCAGGGATTGAAACCAGGTCTCTCACATTGCAGGGAGATTCTTTCTTTTTTTCCCATTTATTTTTATTAGTTGGAGGCTAATTACTTTACAATATTGTAGTGGTTTTTGCCATACATTGACATGAATCAGCCATGGATTTACATGTGTTCTCCATCTGATCCCCCCTCCCACCTCTCTCCCCATCCCATCCCTCTGGGTCTTCCCAGTGCACCAGCCCTGAGCACTTGTCTCATGCATCCGACCTGGACTAGCAATCTGTTTCACATTTGATAATATACATGTTTCAATGCTGTTCTCTCAGATCATCCCACCCTCACCTTCTCCCATATAGTCCAAAAGTCTGTTCTATACATCTGTGTCTCTTTTTCTGTCTTGCATATAGGGTTATCGTTACCATCTTTCTAAATTCCATATATATGTGTTAGTATACTGTATTGGTGTTTTTCTTTCTGGCTTACTTCACTCTGTATAATGGACTCCAGTTTTATCCATCTCATTAGAATTTATTCAAATGTATTCTTTGTAATGGCTGAGTAATATTCCATTGTGTATATGTACCACAGCTTTCTTATCCATTCGTTTGCTGATGGGCATCTAGGTTGCTTCCATGTCCTGGCTATTATAAACAGTGCTGCGATGAACATTGGGGTGTACGTGTCTCTTTCAGATCTGGTTTCCTCAGTGTGTATGCCCAGGAGTGGTATTGCTGGGTCATATGGCAGTTCTATTTCCAGTTTTTAAAGGAATCTCCACACTGTTTTCCATAGTGGCTGTACTAGTTTGCATTCCCACCAACAGTGTAAGAGGATTCCCTTTTCTCCACACCCTCTCCAGCATTTATTGCTTGTAGACTTTTGGATAGCAACCATTCTGACTGACGTGTAATGGTACCTCATTGAGGTTTTGATTTGCATTTCTCTGATAATGAGTGATGCTGAGCATCTTTTCATGTGTTTGTTAGCCATCTGTATGTCTTCTTTGGAGAAATGTCTGTTTAGATCTTTGGCCCATTTTTTGATTGGGTCATTTATTTTTCTGGAATTGAGTTGCAGGTGTTGCTTGTATATTTTTGAGATTAATCCTTTGTCTGTTTCCTCATTTGCTATTATTTTCTCCCATTCCAAAGACTGTCTTTTCACCTTGCTTATAGTTTCCTTTGTTGTGCAAAAGCTTTTAAGTTTAATTAGGTCCCATTTGCTTATCTTTGCTTTTATTTCCAATATTCTGGGAGGTGGATCATAGAGGATCTTGCTGTGATTTATGTCGGAGAGTGTTTTGCCTATGTTCTCCCCTAGGAATTTTATAGTTTCTGGTCTTACATTTAGATCTTTAATCCATTTTGAGTTTATTTTTGTGTATGGTGTTAGAAAGTGTTCTAGTTTCATTCTTTTACAAGTGGTTGACCAGTTTTACCAGCACTGCTTGTTAAAGAGGTTGTCTTTTTTCCATTGTACATTCTTTGCAGGTAGATTCTTTACTGTCTGAGCCATATACCCATGAGTGAGAAAGCCTGGCTAGAATGTATAAATGCTGATAAGCAGGAGAGAAGAAGAGGAATAAGGAACGGAGGAGGGAGGGGATAATTGAGAGATTGAGGTTCCTAAGAAGATAGAACTGGTAAAGCCAGAATTTAGGCAGGTAGACAGATGGACATTTATTCAATCATTTTTATTCATTCATTCACTTTTTTTTTCTGAGCCACTGCCTCCTTCAACTGGGTATTGTGTAGTTAAGAGTCATTATGCACTTCTCCATCGAATCATTCTTCTATTTGCTCTTGAATTGATCCGTTCTCTACTCTACCACTCACTTAGTCCTCCCTTCTTCCCTCCTTATTTTCCTCCCTCCCTCCCTTCCTTCCTTCCAGTATTTATTGAGAACTTGCTCTGAGCCAGACACCATGCTACATGCAGGGGATACAATGGTGAATAAAACACTCAGAATCTGCTTTCATTGAGCTGGTAGAATAATAGGAAGACAGACATTTAAAAAACCACATGGAAAATATTAATATAAACCTAAAATTATCATAGTGATAAGAGGCATGAAGAAGAAGCTCACAGGGCTGCTATAGCACAGAATAGGAGGATTGGCTTATCTGAGGAATTCAGGAAAAGTTTCTCTTGAGGAAGTGGAAACTGAGCTGAAATGTGAAAGATGAGTAGAAATTCACTAGATAACAAGGGTGGGTGGTTGGGAATAAACAGCATTGCCTATAGGAGAAATGAACTTTAGAAACAATCTAAATGTCCAACAGTAGGGGATTTGTTCAACAAATCATGGGGCATCCATATGATGGTACAACATACAGTCACTCATAAGAATTAGATAGATGTATATGTTTTGATTGATATGAAAGATTTTCAGTGAAAAAGAAGGCCATAAAATATTATGTCTGGCATGGTTTCATTTATTAAAATATATCTGCATAGATAAAAGCATAAAATGTCTAGAAGGATATACTCAAAATGTTAATAATTCTTATCTGTGAAGGAAGGGATTATAGAAGGCTTTCAGTTTCTGCTTTCTACCTGGTCATATATTACATTTATAATGTGAAAGAAAATTAAGAAAGAAATGACTATTTTGGAAAAGAAATGATTAATTAAAACCTGACCCACTTTACAGAATTAAAGGAAATCAAAGCATCTCTTGCACTTTCAGCTGTGCTCTTAGGGGGAGCTAGTTAGTGACAGGTCAGATCAGTGGGCCCCCTGGGTGGGCAAAGGGTTACATGTTCAGGTCCCACAGAAATTTCAAGTCAGCTGGCCTGGAGAGGGAAACCTTCCTCCTCACCCTTTCTAGGCTGCAGGTGGGGGGATCTTGCAGGAGGAGTGAACCTCCTTTTGTGGTCTGCTCCTGGGCCAAGGAAGGGACAACCCTTTGGGTCTCTTTTCTTTCTGAGCCATCTGCCCCCTTCTGCTGGACTTTGTGTAGTCCAGGGTTGACTATGAAATTCTCCATTCAATCTTCCTTCTGGTTGCTCTTGAATTTATTTACTATCTCAAACATGCACATACTTGATTCACCCATTCAGCTACTTACTCACCTATTCATTCGTTCACACATTCTATTATTTACTCATTTGTTCATTTACTCCCACATTCACACTTATTTACTCAACTGACCTTTACATCTTGGTCATTGTAGGGAGAGTGGAGAAAGGTGGATTGGTTCAGTTTGGAATCCAGGACTGTCCGCTTTGGCCAAGGGCATTGGGCAGACCCGTCTTCCTTCTCCTATACACCTCAGATCTGCTGGTGGCTCTCAAGCCAAGTGCTTCTCAAACATTGATGTTTACACGAATCACCTGGGGATCTTGTTAAATGAAAGATTCTGTCTGAGTAGCTATGGTTGAGGCTCGCTTGCCCAGTCACTTCGGTCATGTTCTACTCTTTGCTACCCCATGGACTGTAGCCTGCCAGGCTCCTTTGTTCATGGGATTCTCCGGGCAAGAATACTGAAGTGGGTTGCCGTGCCTTCCTCCAGGGGATCTTCCAGAACCAGGGACAGAACCCAGGTCTTCTGCATCTTCTGCACTGCAGGTGGATTGTTTACCATTGAGCCACCGGGGAGTCTTAAGATGCAGCATTTCTGACAAGAATCCAGGTAAGACTTACATTGCTTGTTCTCAGACCACATTCTTCTTCCAGTTTAATTTGAATTTCAGATAAACAATGAACTTTATTTTTAGTATATGAATGCCCTAAATAGTGCATAGGACATATTTATACTAAATCTTTATTAAATATACTAAAAATTTATTTGTGTTTATCTCAAATTCAAATTAAACTGGGCATCCAATATTTGTATTTCCTAAGCCTGGCAAGCTTATGTATGATCTGAGTCACAAATGTGAATCACATATGTAACTAAATTTTCCAGAGCTTCATTTTAAAGAGGTAAGTGAATTAATTTAAGAATATACTTTATTTAACCCAATATATCCAAAATACCATTTGAACATATAATTAATATAAAATTATTAATAAGCTATTTCTCATTCTCTTTCTGTGTTAAGTTTTTGAAATCCAGTGTGTGTTTTACACTTAAATCTCATTTTGAATAAGCAACATTTCAAGGGCTTCCCTTGTAGCTCTGTTGGTAAAGAATCTTCCTGTAGTGTAGGAGACCTGGGTTTGATCCCTGGGTTGAGAAGATCCCCTGGTGAAGGAAATGGCAACCTACTCCAGTATCCTAGCCTGGAAAATCTCACAGACAGAGGAGCCTGGTGGTCTGTAGTCCATGCGGTTGCAGAGTCGAGCACGACTGAGCGACTAACACTTACTTACTTAAGTGTGCATGTGGCTTGTGCCTTTGTCGTGGACATCTCAAGTCCAGATCTCCCCAGATAATCTTATTTCATTGACCTGGGGCATAAGCTTTAAAAGCTCCCAAACGATTCCAGTGTGCAGCCAGGCTTTCACCTCTGCTCTTCAAGGCTGTCCGGTCACAGATCATTCAGTAATGAGTGACAGCTGCCACAAGAGGGAGCCAGCCTCTTGGAATAAAGTCTTCTAAAGCCGCATGGTCTTCGCTAGGCAGGGACTGGAGAAAAGCTGAATGAATCCACCAGCAGGGGCTGGACCTGTTCCTTAGTTCCCCTCATACTCGCTTTCCCAGCCAAGGTTTCTCACAGCCTGGGTGCTATTGCAGAACTCTCTGTTAATGATCCATAATTATCCAGTTCATCTGCAGCATCTTGATCTCTTCTACCTTGTCCCGTCTTCATAAGGTCTTCCCTCCCTTAGCAGTGTGGTAAGGTACAAAGACTAGGAACCAGGGGTCCTAGAGATTGTGATCGTATCCCAGCTCTGGGGCGTACAAGCCAAGAACCCTATCAGAGCATCCCAGGACAGTTGCCAGCTTCTTCACTAGTGTGGAGATAGTCAATCTCATAAGCACGTCGAGGAAGGACAACTTGTGATGATATACTTGGTGATGATATACTTAGTGCCCAGGAGATGCTCCTGAGAAAGTAACGTGAGGTAGACGCTCAGAAAATAAAGCTTCATTTCCTCTCCAACCTGCAGATGTGTTGGAGGTCATGTGACACATCTAAGTCCCCAGACTTGGCTGTACCACAGGATTGCCTAAGGAACTTAACGTATAAATCCTATTTCCTGATCCTCCCAGAGATTCTGACTCAGTAGGTCTGGGATGAAGCCAGGGATTATGGATTATAAATTCTAAAAGAGACTTCCCTGGCAGCCCTGTGGTTAAGATTCCGTGTTTCCAATGTAGGGGCCATGCGTTTGGTCCCTGATTGGGGAACAGATCTCGCATGTTGTGTGGTGTGGCCAGAAACAGAAATTTAAAAAATGATCTTATACAGTCACTATGGAAGACAGTATGGAGGTTCCTTAAAAATAAATATTCCTTAAAAATGAATAAATTCCTTAAAAATAAAATCACCATATAACTCAGCAATCCTACTACTAAGCATATACCCTGAGGAAACCAAAACTGAAAAAGACACATGTACCCCAAAGTTCATTGCAGCACTATTTACAATAGCTAGGACAGTGTTGGAGAAGACTCTTGAGATTGAGAGTCCCTTGGACTGCAAGGAGATCCAGCCAGTCCAACCTAAAGGAGATCAGTCCTGGGTGTTCATTGAAAGGACTGATGCTGAAGCTGAAACTCCAATACTTTGGCCACCTCATGCGAAGAGTTGACTTATTGGAAAAGACCCTGATGCTGGGAGCGATTAGGAGCAGGAGGAGAAGGGGACAACAGAGGATGAGATGGCTGGATGGCATCACTGACTCGATGGACATGAGTCTGAGTAAACTCTGGTAGTTGGTGATGGACAGGGAGGCCTGGCGTTCTGTGATCCATGGGGTCACAAAGAGTTGGACACGACTGAGTGAATGAACTGAAGAGAACTGAACTGAGGACATGGAAACAACCTAGATGTCCACCGACAGATGAATGGATAAAGAAGCTGTGGTACGTATATACAGTGGACTATTAATCAACCATAAAAATAAACACATTTGAGTCAGTTCTAATGGGTGGATGAGCCTAGAGCCTATTATATAGAGTGAAGTAAGTCAGAAGAGGAAAACAAACACCATACATTAACGCATACATATGGAATCTAGAAAGATGGTGCTGATGAACCTATTTGCTGGGCAGCAATGGAGACACAAACATAGAGAACAGATTTATGGACATGGGGTGGGGGTAGGGGAGGAAGAAGGTGGAGTGTATGGAAAGACTAACATGGAAACATATGCATTACCACATGCAAAACAGATAGCCAATGGGAATTTGTTGTATGACTCAGGAAACTCAAATGGGGGCTCTGTGACAACCTAGAGGGATGGGATGGGGAGGGAGGTGGGAGGAAGTTTCAAGAGGGAGGGGACATAGGCATACCTATGGCTGATTCATGTTGACGTTTGGCAGAAACCAATACAATATTGTAGAGCCATTATCCTTCAATTAAAAATAAATAAATTTAATTCTTAAAAAAACCTTAAAAGAAGTTCTCCAGGTGATCCTAAGAAGCCAGTCTAATACTGGTTTTGTGGGTAGTCTGGGAATCAATGACATGTGGAAGGAACTGGTGATTTCGAATCAGGGGTTCTGGGCTTCACTTTATGTTTTGCTGTTTACTCAACTTCTCTGAGCCTCAGCCATATCAGTTAAAGAAGACAATATAAAACACTTTGCCCAGGAGGTGGTGAGATATATAAGGCAGAGTAAGTACTGGGTAGCCATGCTCCCTCCCATCCCCATCTCTTCCTATGTCCCCTCTTTCCTAATTCCCTGGATGACCTGCTGCTTCTTGCACAGGCCATTCATTCTCACCTCCCAGCCACTCCATAACTTTCCTGCTACTTGGGATGTCCTTTGCTCCTTTCTCTGCCCAAGTTGGGCCAGCTTAACCAACAGCACTATCTGCTTCCCTTGAATCTCAGATTAGATTCTGTCCTTGATGTTCTATTGCTCCACCCTGGTTTCAGATTCAGTATCTTGGATCAAGTAATGAGTTTAACATGAGGCCAATTAAAGTAAGGCCTTTCCTATTCCCTCATCACTCTTCCCACCCACCTCCCCACCCTGCCTCCCACTTCAATCAACCCCAAGGAGCTGGACTCCTGGGAGACAGTGGGCCCCATAGAAGAAGGAAGAGCACGGAAGACAACTGTACCCTCCTTTTCAAGTGTAAACTTTTAGCCTGAAACAGATTTGCTCTACAGCAAACCTATCAAAAACAAAGCCAGAAGAGAGTTGCCAAAAGGTTAATGTCTTATTAGATCTCGTATATAATTGTTATTAAATCAGGTTTGCAGTTTTGATTAATATCGTGAATCAGACGTTCTGATTTTTCACTTGAGACAGTAGTTGTATCTTAAAGTGAGTGTAGATTGTCAACCAAGAGTGAGCAGAAAAATCATGGGCAGCTTTCACCTAGTTGCAGAAGAAATTTACACTCACTGACCAAACATTAAAATAACAATGTTGTTGTTTAATTGCTAAGTTGTGTCTGACTCTTTGAGACCCCATGGACTTTAGCCCACCATGCTTCTCTGTACTTGAGATTTCCCAGGTAAGAATACTGGCAATACCAGACCCAAAATAAAATTGCATTTTTATTATGTCAACAGTGGTAACTATTCAATGTACAGGTCATACCTAGCATTCTTTTTTTTTTTTATTGTAAGAAACTTTATTTCTTTTTAAATCTGTAATAAAGCAAATACATTAATAATATAAAAGGGCAAAGAAAATCAGGTATCATTATAATATCATAATATAGCTGTGTACCCTCAGTTCAGTTCAGTTCATTTCAGTCACTCAGTCGTGTCTGACTCTTTGCAACCCCATGGACCGCAGCATGCCAGGCCTTCCTGTCCATCACCAACTCCCAGAGTTTACCCAAACTCATGTCCATTGAGTCAGTGATGCCATCCAATCATCTCATCCTCTGTCATCCCCTTCTCCTCCTGCCTGTACCCTACAGAGCCTAAATTTACTTTTTCTTCAAAAATCCATGAGACATTTTCAAAGTACTATAATATATATATGGTCATACCTAGCATTCTTAATGGGATAATTTTTTATGCTGTTGCCTCAAAATTTACCCAGTGTTTTAAAAGACTGTATAGTATTCCATCATTTGCATATACTGTAATTGATCTCATATGACCTAGCAATCCCACTCCTGGGCAAATATCAGGAGAAAACTCTAACTTGAAAATACACATGCACTCCAATATTCATAGCAGAAGTATTCACAGTTGCCAAGATGTGGAAGCAACCTCTGTGTCCATCTGCAGATGAGTGGATGAAGAAGATGCTATATATACAATGGACCATTACTTGGCCATAAAGAGGATGAAATAATGCCATTTTCAGCAACATGGATGGGTGTAGAGATTATCATACTAAGTGAAGTAAGCCAGGCAGAGAAAGATATCAAATATCATATGATATTGCTTATATGTGGAATCTAAAAAAAATTATACAAATGAACTTATTTATAAAATAGAAAGGGACTCACAGACATGGGGGAAAAAAACTAAAGAGGAAGGTGGGGGAGGGATAAATTTAGAATTTGGGATTAACAGATACAGGCTACTATTTATAAAATAGATAACCAATAAGGACCTACTATATAGCACAGAGAACTATATTCAGTATCTTATAATAATGAAAACTAATCTGAAAAGAGTATTTTATATATATACATATATATGAATCACTTTGCTATACATCTGAAACATTGTAAATAAACTATACTCCAATAAAGGGAAAAATTCAATTATTTTATAATCAATCCCATATAATGTATATTTCAGTCAGTTCAGTTCAGTCGCTCAGTTGTATCTGACTCTTTGCAACCCCATGAACCGCAGCACGCCAGGCCTCCCTATATTTAGTTGTTTCTAATTTTTAAATTGCAATTATTTATAATGTTATCAATGATATTGATACCTCAGAACATTAACTCCTTCCCCTTGTTTCATTATTTCCTTAGGATAAACTCCCTGAAGTAAAACATTTGGTATGAGGATAAAAAAGATATACATTTAAAATTTTGATCATATTGTTCTCTCAAAAAGTTAGATCAAATTATACTCCTGCTAAAAAACAGTATGTTTAAATGACAATTTTCCATATTCTCAAAAAATGAGGATTATCAATATTTTATTACTTTCAAGAAAGAATAGATGGAAGTAATGCCCTATTTTAACCTGCAATTCTTTGATTATTATTTGTCAAGTAAGTATCTTTTTTGCATTAGTGAACATTTTTGGACATTTTTATTTTTTCTCTTTTGACTTGCTTGTTCATGCTGATGAGTAAAGTTTTAATCAGCTTAATAATTCCATTACAAGGTTGTGTCTTATATCTTCTTTTAGTGAAATTAATGTCAAGTTGGTGGGCAGAGGTCTCTACCTTCCAATTATATATAAGATTAATCACTGTTTTAGATTAGAGTGCTTTTCAGATTCTTATCTTCTGTGTAACTCAAGGTTATATGGTATTTCTATTTATTTTGGGGGAAGAATGTGAGTGTAGCATGAAGCTCACTCCGACAGAAATAAGGTTATTAATGTGGCCTTTGCTTGGGGAGGGAGCTGCCTCTGTGTGGTACCCACTCATAGATTCTAAAAGCCAGGCCATCCAAATCTATTTGAAACAACTTTCAGGGTTTTTTTTTTTTTTCCATTTCCAGAAGGATGTTTTTAAGACCAAAAAGAAGTTTGCTAATGAGACTAAATTTGTTTTTTGTTTTTTGTTTTTTTTGGCTAGAGAGTTAAAGATAAATGTATCTGTCTGATTAAGCACATACAGATAGGTTCTGTGACTACTTTCAATGTTCTCTTCGTGAAGGAGCTTTTGAACATCTTTATCTGTGATAACACATAGAATGGCCATTCCTAGCCCTTTGGCAGTGACCAGGTTTCTGGGAACCTTCTCTGTGTGTCTCCATATCTTTCTTGTGTCCTCACATATCTTTATATGAGGTGAAGTGGTGACATTTGTTGTTGGCTGATTGATCATTCCAGCTCTTTCTGTCATGTTCCGTTCAGTATTAACGGCCTACTGTAATCCTGAGAGTAAAGCTCAGGGTTTTCTTCCAGTGTGTTTTGCAAAATACAGAGAAGGAGCTGAGTTCATTGGGTGCAAACCCAAGGCAATTTTCCTTCGTATGTGTGTGCCTGAGTGCGTGTTCAGTTGTGTCCGACTGTGTGATCCCATGGACTGTAGCCTGCCATGCTCCTCTATACATGGAATTTTCCAGGCAAGAATACAGGAGTGGGTTGCCATTTCCTTCTCCAGGGGATCTTCCCAACACAGGGATCAAACTCTGATCTCCTTGTCTCCTGTGTTAGCAGGCAGATTCTTTACTACTGCATCTCCTGGGAAGCTGCCTCTTCAGTGCCCACTCAAGCCCAATCTTGGAATAGTTCTTCCCTGCTCATAGGTGACATCCCAAGCAAGGCCCATAACTTTCTCAATCATCCTTAGACACAAAAATTTCACAAATCAGAGAGACCAAAAACAGGTCCCATTTCAGTGGTCAATATGTCCACTGTAACAACGGTGTGTGCCCAGCATATTTGTGCCCACAGAGGATCACTTGTCAACATTTCGTTCCCTCTATATGACCAAATTATTTTCAGTATAATCATGAATGGAAACAATTAATAACAATGGTCAAAGAAAAAACGTGGATAATGAAAGTTCTTTTCTCAAGTGTATAATTATGTCAGTAAGTAATACGTCAAAATAAAACATAGTACAATACAGGAAAGGGGGAAAGTAATGAATTAATACTTTATACATATGTTAGGGTTTTTTAAAAGAAAAAGATTACTCAATTTTGCATTCTGCTTTAAATTTTAAACCAAGAAAAACTCCAAGTGGTCTCATAGAATGACCGAATTGAAATAACACTTGTTCTTTGTCTTTGCAACAAACATGCTATCATACTTATTTCAAATCTCCTGATTAAATGCAGGGACATGGAGTACCACAGGAGCTGGAAATATTGAGCTATGCCTGAAGCAAACACAGTGATTCTGAACCCTTAATATTTACTCTTAAAACAAATGCATGTAGCTAAGTTTGAGTGTGTCAGGGCTGACTGGGTAGCAGGAAACTTTCTGAATTAACTTCCAGGCAGAAAAGGTTTATTGAAAGAAAAGTAATAAAAATATCCCAATTTGGAGCCTACACGTATAATACTCAAGAGAATCTATAGCAATTGTTTAGATATTAAACCAACAAAAGATATCTTTGGGGAGGAGACATTTATCATTGACGTTCTATAGAATTGTCACATGATGATGATAAAAAGCTGATTGATGTTGAGTAGATTTTATTATTGCTTTTAAATTCTCTACACACAATGCCTTCCTGATTCCTTGACACCATATCAGCTCTGGAGCTTGGATTCAATCCTCAGGAAAACATAGGAAGAAGATCTGAGTTTTGGTCATTGAGTGAATTGGGGCTGAAGCGTAGCTCAGTGGTAAAGAATTGACCGAAAGCAATCTATAGATTCAATGCAATCCCTATCAAGCTACCAATGGTATTTTTCACAGAACTAGAACAAATAATTTCACAATTTGTATGGAAATACAAAAAACCTCGAATAGCCAAAGTAATCTTGAGAAAGAAGAACGGAACTGGAGGAATCAACCTGCCTGACTTCAGACTCTACTACAAAGCCACAGTCATCAAGACAGTATGGTACTGGCACAAAGACAGAAATATAGATCAATGGAACAGAATAGAAAGCCAAGAGATAAATCCACGAACCTATGGACACCTCATCTTTGACAAAGGAGGCAAGGATATACAATGGAAAAAAGACAATCTCTTTAACAAGTGGTGCTGGGAAAACTGGTCAACCACTTGTAAAAGAATGAAACTAGAACACTTCCTAACACCATACACAAAAATAAACTCAAAATGGATTAAAGATCTAAATGTAAGACCAGAAACTATAAAACTCCTAGAGGAGAACATAGGCAAAACACTCTCCGACATAAATCACAGCAAGATCTCCTATGACCCACCTCCCAGAATATTGGAAATAAAAGCAAAAATAAACAAATGGGACCTAATGAAAATTAAAAGCTTTTGCACAACAAAGGAAACTATAAGTAAGGTGAAAAGACAGCCCTCAGATTGGGAGAAAATAATAACAAATGAGGAAACAGACAAAGGATTAATCTCAAAAATATACAAGCAACTCCTGAAGCTCAATTCCAGAAAAATAAACGACCCAATCAAAAAATGGGCCAAAGAACTAAACAGACATTTCTCCAAAGAAGACATACAGATGGCTAACAAACACATGAAAAGATGCTCAACATCACTCATTATCAGAGAAATGCAAATCAAAACCACAATGAGGTACCATTACACGCCAGTCAGGATGGCTGCTATCCAAAAGTGTACAAACAATAAATGCTGGAGAGGGTGTGGAGAAAAGGGAACCCTCTTACACTGTTGGTGGGAATGCAAACTAGTACAGCCACTATGGAAAACAGTGTGGAGATTTCTTAAAAAACTGGAAATAGAACTGCCATACGACCCAGCAATACCACTCCTGGGCATACACACTGAGGAAACCAGATCTGAAAGAGACACGTGCACCCCAATGTTCATCGCAGCACTGTTTATAATAGCCAGGACATGGAAGCAACCTAGATGCCCATCAGCAGACGAATGGATAAGGAAGCTGTGGTACATATACACCATGGAATATTATTCATCCGTTAAAAAGAATTCATTTGAATCAGTTCTAATGAGATGGATGAAACTGGAGCCCATTATACAGAGTGAAGTAAGCCAGAAAGATAAAGAACATTACAGTATACTAATACATATATACGGAATTTAGAAAGATGGTAATGATAACCCTATATGCAAAACAGAAAAAGAGACACAGAAGTACAGAACAGACTTTTGAACTCT
Organism: Muntiacus reevesi; assembly: GCF_963930625.1. Taxonomy (NCBI): domain Eukaryota; kingdom Metazoa; phylum Chordata; class Mammalia; order Artiodactyla; family Cervidae; genus Muntiacus; species Muntiacus reevesi. Next base: position 11,359,954 of record NC_089256.1, read on the forward strand.
GGGGGAGAAGGTGAGGGTGGGATGTTTTGAAAGAACAGCATGTATATTATCTATGGTGAAACAGACCACCAGCCCAGGTGGGATGCATGAGTCAAGTGCTCGGGCCTGGTGCACTGGGAGGACCCTGAGGAGTCGGGTGGAGAGGGAGGTGGGAGGGGGGATTGGGATGGGGAATACGTGTAACTCTATGGCTGATTCATGTCAATGTATGACAAAACCCACTGAAATGTTGTGAAGTGATTGACCTCCAACTAATAAAATAATATTTAAAAAAAAAAAAAAGAATTGACCGGCAGTGCAGGATACACGGGTTCCATCCTTGGGTCGAGAGGATCTCCTGGAGAAGGAAATGGAAATCCACTTCAGTATTCTTGCCTGGGAAATCCCACAGACAAAGGAGCCGGGGGGCTACAGTCCATGGGGTTGCAGTAGAGTCGGACACTGCTAACGACTAAACAAATTAAAGAACGGACAGTTATTCTCTTAAGCGTCTGAGTTGATGCCTGGAAATTATAGCTTGTTATTCCAGAAACTGCTTCTTGGTGCTCTGATGTTCCCTTTCTTTCTCTCATCTGAGCCTGTATGGTATAGCTTCTGTTATATGGATAAAAGAGATTTTTAACTCCTGTTTTGGAGAGAAGAATCACTATGTGAATGGGATCCAAACTGAAGTGCATGCCCCCCTCCTGAGGTGAGGGGTAGGGGTAAGGAGAAGCATGAATGTGTAACCTCAGTACACGATCTGCACAGAATTCAGAGAGCATCCATGCTCAATGTCAAATGTGTCACAGGGGCCCCTTTCATCCCCGGCTCACTTCCCTCAGCAGGACATTCCACACCCTCATCTTCTTTGCCAATTCCTGGCCTGAGGCTGCTCTGGGAGTTGAAATGGCAGGTGCCCTTCATTTCCAATGTCTTCATTCTGTAAAACATTGATCTGAGTGTCTGTGGCAGAGAGGCAGAGGGCTACAGTCCTCGAGGGGGCTCTCGCCTAGAGCGATGGAAATTTTTCCGAATGGTGAAATCCAGCATGCCTCTGCAAATGACCGTTGGTGAGTGAGCCTTCAATCAGGACGCCTCTTTGGTGGTGTTTCAGCTTGCAGTTAGCCCCAGAGTCCTCGGGGGCTGGCACAATCGGTGTGGTCCCCCATCATGTCTGATAGCTCTCCAGAGCCTCCCTGGGGTTGCTGTGCCCATGCCAAGAAGGCGCCACAGCAATTAAAGAAGGTTTTCTTCTTGAGCTCTGGGGTGCATTTATCTTCAAGCTAATGTTACAGTTGGTGCCTTCTTTTGCCAAAGCTCTGTAACAACTGGGCCTCTTATTCCTTCACAGCCTCATCACGGAGTGAGGGGAGGGTTCCAAACAGAACGGAACAAAACCCTTCCTCTGGCGAGGGAGAAGAGCGCTCGTTGAATATCCATTAGACTCAATAAGTCAGCCTCATTTCAAAGGCATCTTGTTGACCTATCTCAGGTCCTGCAGAAGCTGTGACCCAGAAGAGGCACTGGGCCTTTTGTCCCCAAGGGCTGGCGGAACGATGCCCTGCTGGACAATGGGGAGCGTTGACAGAGTGCTCCCATTTATTGGCTGAGCGACTACATCAGTCATTCATTCACAAGCACAAGGTCTAAATTGCAGAACCAATTAACAGCACTAATAGCCCTTGCCTGAATTAATCTTTGAGACAAAGGGAGGAGAAGTGGAAGTGCTATTAGCAAATCAAGCTGTACCATCCCTGCTTTATTGCGCAAATCTCAGTGACTGTATGTGGCTATTGTGCGCTGACTGCAATTACAGCCCTCATTTAAAAATGATTAAGTGGTTATAATTATTTTTCAATTAAAACTTATATCTTCCATTTATGCAACATTTCAGACTTCAATTAAACTTCTTTTGAAAAGTGCCACTGAACCAAAAGATTCCTGTTCCCTCTTTGAACCAGGAAACCTAAAACTCAACCCAGATAGGATTTTGATTGCCAACCTTCAGAATTGGTTTGATGTAATGTGATGAGTGTTCCCAAGCGAGACAGATATGTGTGGTACCTGCTGAAAGTGACCACCACCACCAAGGGCGTGAGGGGAAGAAGAGACAATTCAGGCTCTTCCTGGAGATTTGTGATGACTGAGAAGGGAAGGTTGTTCTTGCCCCACCGGAAGACAGTGTCACTAGAAGAGGTGACATGTGAGGCCAAATTGTTGTGACACTAACAATTGCTGTAAGAAAGGTCTGAAGTTATTTGTTTATTTATTTATATTTGGCTGTGCAGGGTTTTTGCTACTGCTTGGGCTTTTCTTTAGTTGTGGTGCACGGGCCTCTCGTTGCGGTGGCTTCTCTTGTTGCAGCTCCCAGGCTCTAGAGCACAGGCTCAGTAGCTGTGGAGCAGGGGCTTAGTTGCCCTGTGGCCTATGGGATCGTCCCAGATCAAGGATCGAACCCATGTCCCCTGCACTGGCATATTCTTAACCACTGGGCCACCAGGGAAGCCCAGGTGTGAAGTTTTGTGCGATCTAATTCGTTTAAAAATTAGAGTAGTTTTAGAGTTTTACCTTTAAAACCAATCTTATTTGCTTTTAATGACTTTTTTGAGAAGGAGAGAAAGGAACTGCTAGGCATTAACTCTTAAACCATAGCCTATCCTATCTTGCTAGTGCCCATAATCAGAGTACATCTTTGGAGTCTGGGCCCTCATGGGGATATCACTGATCATGTGTATGGTGGTGGAGTAAAAGGTATAAGGATCTGGGTCTGGAGGTTCCAATCAGGACTGTGTCCCAGAGTCCCACTCAACACTAGGGAAGACCGGAGCTGTAAAAAGAAATTCTTGGCCTCAGAGAGGCAGTGTGAAGTCTTAGTTGTTATCCACATGCTGGCTGATATTGGCCTCCTATTTTAACTGGATATTTTGAGTTAATAACCTCAGTTTTATTCTGGCTGTTGAAGGCATGCATGCCACATGTAATAAGTTTAAAGCTCACACAATTAAAAGAAATTATTTGTAATCCTTGTTCCCTAGTAACAAAGTCGTGGTTTCTCTGACCTAATTCTGGCTCTGGTGAGGAATATTGTGTCTTAAGAAATGAAAGACAATGGTAGTCATGAAATCTGGAGTCTGTACTGTGGACTGGACCCTGCCCAAGAAACTCAGACAAAACTGATGGCTCCTTCCTACAAGGAAGAAATGTTCTACCGTGATGTATCTTTTCCCTTAAATGCTAAATAAAATATGTCATCTAATATTATTTGTACTCTCAAAGTATCTTAGGTTTTTCTAAAATAGGATGATATTTGTAGAAGAATAGAAAATATGGGAAATAAGTCTAAGACAAAAAAATCAAAGCAAACCAAATTACCTAAAACCACTGTTAAGGAATTCATGTGGTATAATGTCTTCTAGTATTAAAAACTCCTTCATAGATCACAGCCTTATTGTGGGGAAGGGGCTTGCATAACTCAGTGACACTATGAGCCACACTGAAATCAGATTGATTATGTTCTTTGCAGCCAAAGATGGAGAAGCTCTATCATCTATTTACTGAGAAGTCGGTAAAAACAAGACATGGAAATGATTGTGGCTCAGATCATGAGCTCCTTATTGTAAAATTCAGTCTTAAATTGAAGAAAGCAGGGAAAACCACTAGGCCATTCAGGTATGACCTAAATCAAATCCCTTGTGATTGTACAGTGGAGGTGTCAAACAGATTCAAAGGATTAGATCTGATAAACAGAGTGCAGGAGGTGCATAGAAGCATCACTACGAACAAAGCCAGTGGAGGTGATGGAATTCCAGCTGAGCCAGTTCAAATCCTAAAGATGATGCTGTTAAAATGCTGCACTCAATATGTCAGCAAATTTGGAAAACTCAGCAGTGGCCACAGGACTGGAACAGGTCAGTTTTTCATTCCAATCCCAAAGAAGGGAAATGCCAAAGAATGTTCAAACTACCATACAATTGTACTCATTTCACATACTAGCAAGATTATGCTCAAAATCCTTCAAGCTAGGCTTCAGCAGTACGTGAACTGAGAATTCCCAGGTATACAAGCTGGGTGTTGAAGAGGCAGAGGAACCAGAGATCAAATTGCCAACATTCACTGGATCATAGAGAAAGCAAGGGAATTCCAGAAAAACTTATGCTTCATTGCCTATGCTAAAGCATTTGACTGTGTGGATCACAGGAAACTGTGGAAAATTCTTAAAGAGATGGGAGTACTGGACCACTTTACCTGTCTCCTGAGAAACCTGCATGTGGGTCAAAAAGCAACAGTTAGAACCAACCATGAAACAACTGTTTGGTTCAAAACTGGGAAAGGAGTATGCCAAGGCTATATATTGTCATCTTGATTATTTAACTTACATACAGAGTACATCATGCAAAATGCCAGCCTGGATTAATCACAAGCTTGCCAGAAGAAATATCAACAACCTCAGATATGCAGATGATACCACTCTAATGGCAAAACTGAAGAGGAACTAAAGAGTCTCTTGATGAGGGTGAAAGAGGAGACTGAAAAATCTGGCTTGAAAATCGACATTCAAAAAACTGAGATCATGGCATCCAGTCCCATCACTTCATGACAAATAGAAGGGGGAAAAGTGGAAGCAGTGACAGATTTTATTTTCCTGGTTCCAAAATCACTGTGGATGGTGACTGCAGTCATGAAATTTAAAGATGCTTGCTTCTTGGAAGGAAAGCTATGACAATCCTAGATAGCATATTTAAAAGCAGAGACATCACTTTGCCAAAAAATACCCATAAAGTCAAATCTATGGTTTTTCCAGTAGTCATGTATGGATGTGAGAGTCGGACCATAAAGAAATCTGAGCACTGAAGAACTGATGCCTAGGAATTGTGGTGTTGGATAAGACTCTTGAGAGTCCCTTGGACTGCAAGGAGATCAAACCAGTCAATCTTAAAGGAAATCAACCCTGAATACTTATTGGAAGGACTGATGCTGAAGCTGAAGCTCCAATACTTTGGCCACCTGATACAAAGATCTGACTCATTGGAAAAGATCCTGATTCTGGGAAAGATTGAGGGCAGGAGAAGGGGGTGTCAGAGGATGAGATAGTTAGGTAGCATCATCAATTTAATGGATATAAATTTGAGCAAACTCTGAGAGATAGTGGAGGACAGAGGAGCCTGGCATGCTACAGTCCATGGGGGGGCAAAGAGCTGGGCACGACTTAGTGACTGAACAACAATAACAGTGTTAAAAAGTTGTTTATAATTAAAGTTAGATAGCATTGTTCCTCTTACCCTGAACATCTCATTGGCCCATTGCCAGGAGAGCTGGGCTGTGTGATCTCCATCCTGTAAGGTTGCATCTGGGGCCCAGGGAAAGGATCAAGGATTTTCTGAGTTCTGTGTTTGTGTCTAGGGCAAAGAAACCTATGGGAACTTCTAGATTCAGAGGAGAATGAGGACTTATGCTTGGTGCAGACCAGCATCAGAGACAAAATGGAAGCCAGGTCATGAGTCTCTGGATTTTATTTTTTAATACTGGACACATAGGGCTGGCAGTTAAGAGGGTCCCTGAGGATATGTGGAAGTTCAATTTCCCAATTAATTAAAAAGATATATTTTATTGAAGTATAGTTGATTTACAATGTTGTGTTAATTTCTGCTGTGCAAAGTGATAAAGTGGTTCAGTTATATATAGATATACCTTCTTTTCAAATATTCTTTTTCATCATGGTTTACAATAGCATCCTGAATATAGCTCCTTGTGCTATACAGTAGTACCTTTTGTTTATCCATTTCATATGTAATAGCTTACATCTACTAACCTCAATCTCTCACTCCATTGCTCCTCCAACTCCCTACCCCTTGACAACCACAAGTTTGTGTTCTGTGTCTTTGAATCTGTTTTTGTTTTGTAGATAAGTTCATCTGCTTCCCTGCTCAGATGGTAGAGAATCTGCTTGCAATGCAGGAGACCCAGGTTCAATCTCTGGCTAGGGAAAATCCCCTGGAGAAGGAAATGGCAACCCACTCCTTATTCTTGCCTGGGAAATTCCAGGGACAGAGGAGCCTGGTGGGACACAGTCCATGGGTCACAAAGAGCTGGACATGACTGAGTGACTAACACTTTCACTTTTTTCACTTTCATTTACGTCATATTTTAGATTCCACATATATGTGATATCATATGATATTTGTCTTTTTCATTCTGACTTACTTCCTTTAGTGTGATAAACTCTAGTTGTACCAGTTAATGTTTTAACAAAGCTTGTTAAAAACGAATTATTATTTTCAATTTTCAGATGTACATCTAAATACTTTTTATTATGTCTTTCCTATTTCCTCCTGAACTGACAACTTTACATCAGTTATTGTCGATGGTACAAATATACATCTCCAGATAGGATTAAAGAAGTTAATCAGAGAGGCTAAGAATTTTGCCCTGGTCACATAGCTACTAAGTGGCCAAACTGGGTGTTGCATCTTGGCACAAGCACGACTATTTTTTAATCACAATGACTTTATAGAAAGTTTGATCTCTGGTAGGCAAGGACCTTCCTCCCTTGCCCCGCTGACATCCCTCAGTCCCGCTCTCTCCTCACCCACCCACCTTGTTCCTCTTCTTCAAAATAGTCATTGATTTTCTTGACCCTTTACTCTTCCATGTGAATTTAAGTATGAGTGTGTCACATTCCATAAATAAAACCTGCATTGTGATATTGATTGGAATTACGTTAAATTTATGGGTTACTTTGGAGAAGACTTGACATCTTTATGAGATTGTCTTCCTATCTATGAACGTGGAGTGTCTCTCTGTTTGGTCAGGTCTCCTTTCATGTACTTCAATAATATCTTATAAGTTTTTCATAAAGCACATCTATTTATTCCAAGACTCCTTACAGATTTTAATCTTTTGATGTTGTGAATGGGATCCTTTTCTATTATCTTTTCTGTTTGATTATTACTATTGCATAGAATTTCAATTGATTTTTATATATAAATCCTGTCTCTAGCAAGCTTGTTGAATTCTCTCAATTGCAAATAGATAGTTTTATTTCCTCTTTTCAGTTCTATGCTTGTATGAATTGAATTGCTTGTATTCAATACCATGGTGGACAGAAGCAATAATGTAGACAGTTTTGCTGTGTTCTTGATTTTAAAGGGACAACTTCTAACATTTCACCATTAAACACGCTATTTCTGTTAGGTTTTGATAAATACTCTCTCACATATTAAAGGATTTTTGAAAATAATAATAATTTTTATTAGGATTACTTTTAATCCTGATTAACTGTTAAATTTCAGTAAATCTTTTCCTGCACCTACTAAGCTAATCATGTAATTTTTCTCATTTAATCTGCTACTGTGGTATTAATAGACTTCCTTGTATTCCTTCCTTCCTTTCTGGGATATGCCCTGTTTTATCAGATGATACAATAATACTCAATTTAATGATATTTTACCTATGACTTTTCCATCTCCATCTCCATTACAGTTTTACAGATGAATTGATCTACAATTCCTCCCTTACTCCCTTTCTTTTCTCACTTTTGTGCTGAGTCTATACGTTCCCCCACGGTAACAGAGAAGAAGAATCCTCACTCCATAGTGGATCTATTCCTTTAGCTTTTACCTTTGTGCTGTTTCCTGTGCTTAATTGGCTGAGTTGTACTTTGTAAAGCAATGTTGCCTTTCAGGTCAGTTCAGTTCAGTTGCTCAGTCATGTCTGACTCTTTGAGACCCCATGGACTGCAGCACACCAGGCTTCCCTGTCCACCACCAACTCCCAGAGCCTGCTCAAACTCATGTCCATCAAGTCGGTGATGCCATCCAACCATCTCATCCTCAGTCGTCCCCTTCTCTTGCCTTCTACCCTTCTCAGCATCAGGGTCTTTTCCAATGAGTCAGTTTTTCACATTAGGTGACCAAAGTATTGGAGCTTCAGCTTTAGGATCAGTCCTTCCAGTGAATATTCAGGACTGATTTCCTTGAGGTTTGACTGGTTTGATCTCCTTGCAGTCCAAGGGACTCTCAAGAGTCTTTTCCAACACCACGGTTCAAAAGCATCAGTTCTTTGGTGCTCAGCTTTCTTTATGGTCCAACTCTCACATCCATACATGACTACTGGAAAAACCATAGCTTTGACCAGACAGACCTTTGTTGGTAAAGTAATGTCTCTGCTTTTTAATATACTGTCTAGGTTGGTCATAGTTTTTCTTCCAAGGAGCAAGTGTCTTTTAATTTTATGGCTGCAGTCACCATCTGCAGTGGTTATGGAGCCCAAAAATATAAAGCCTGTCACTGTTTCCATCGTTTCCCCGTCTATTTGCCATGAAGTGATGGGACCGGATGCCATGGTCTTAGTTTTCTGAATGTTGTATAATTGTGTATTAATAATAATAGTACATTCTCAAGGCTCTGCCTCTCAGGCTTTACCTTTAATGGTATAACAGTTTTCCATTCACATAGAGATAAAAAGTTGCAGAACAGAAGGTTGCAGAAAATAACAATTGCCTTGTTGGAGGTTTACAGGAACATGGCAACAAGACATTTGTGGACATATGCAGGACCAAAGGATTCTGACCAAAGGATTCTAGGTCTGCTG